>NW_026596147.1:7695185-7810078 GCF_907164565.1 Psammomys obesus
CTAGTCCTCAGCACACGCTAAGGACACGGGACCTCTCTCAACTTCCTGAAGAATTCTCCAGACTCGAGAGAGAGACAGTACCAGTCTAATCGGCAGAATCCAAAAACAAACAGGGAAGGTCTCAGATAAGCCAATGGCCAGGGGTAGGCGAAAGAACACTTCCAACATAAATCAGGACATCATGACTTCACCAGCAAACCCCAAAATCGATGGATACTCCAATTCATCAGAAGCACAGGAAAATGACCTTAAAGCCATGCTTGTTCAATTATTTGAGGCTCATAAGGAGGAAATGAACAAATCTTTCAAAGAGTTGGCCAGTCAATTGGAGGTAAAGAAAGAAGAAATAGACAAAACCCTTAAAGAAACACAGGCAAACATAGCCAAACAAATAGAGGCACAAGTAGAGAAAAAATTAGTGGCATATAAAAAGGAAATGAACAAAGAAATAGAGTCCATCGTAGAGAGGCAGGAATCCAAATTCAAACACATGAAAGAAATGGTGCAAGGCATGAAAACAGAATTAGAATCAATAAAGAAAACACAAAATGAGAAAACTCTTGAGCTGGAGAACTTGGAGAAAGGATCAGGAGCCACAAAAGTAAGCATCACCAACAGAATACAAGAGATGGAAGAGAGAATCTCTGGAGCTGAAGACACACTTGCAGAAATTGATACTTCTCTCAAAGAAAAAGTAAAATCAGAAAAGTTCCAATCACAAAATATCCAAGAAATCAAGGATGCTATGAAAAGACAAAATCTAAGAATAATAGGAATTGATGAAAAAGAAGACTCCAGGCTCTAAGGTCCAGAAAATATTTTCAAGAAAATCATAGAAGAAAATTTTCCCAACTTAAAGAAAGAGATGTCCATAAATATACAAGAGGCCTACAGAACACCAAATAGACTAGACCAGAAAAGAAACACATCACGTCACATCATAGTCAAAACACTAAATCTACAGAACAAAGAAAAGATATTAAAAGCAGCAAGGGAAAAAGGCCAAGTAACATATGAAGGTAGACCTATCAGAATCACACCAGACTTCTCATCAGAAACTATGAAAGCCAGAAGGGCCTGGGCAAGCATCATGGAGACTCTAAGAGATCACAAATGTCAACCCAGACTACTATACCCTGCAAAGCTTTCAATCAACATAGATGGAGAAAACAAAATATTCCATGACAAAACTAAATTTACGCAATATCTATACAGCAAACCAACCCTACAGAAGATACTAGAAGGAAAACTCCAATCCAACGAAAACGAATTCACCCAAGAAAACAGGGCATACAGATAATATCCCAACAAAAATGAAAAGAAAACAAGCAATGAAACAGGGTAAGATCATCGACTCCATTACAAAAGGAACTAACATGCATTGGTCAATATTATCTATCAATATTAATGGACTCAACTCACCAATAAAAAGACACAGGCTAACAGAATGGTTACGGAAACAGGACCCAACATTCTGTTGCATCCAAGAAACACACCTATGCAACAAAGATAAACACTACCTCAGAGTAAAGGGCTGGAAAAATGTTTTTCAAGCAAATGGTTCCAGAAAACAAGCTGGAGTAGCCATCCTAATATCTAATAAAATAGACTTTTATCCGAAATTAATCAAAAAAGATAAGGAGGGCCACTATATTCTCATCAAAGGAAAAATCCAACAAGAGAACATCACAATTTTGAATATCTATGCCCCAAATACAAGAGCACCTACATTCGTAAATGAAACAATATTAAAGCTTAAATCATACATTGATCCTAATACCTTAATAGTGGGAGACTTCAATACCCCACTCTCATCAAGGGACAGATCAACCAGACAGACACCAAATAGGGAAATAAAAGCACTCACAGAATCCCTAAATCAAATGGACCTAATAGACGTCTACAGATCTTTTCACCCAAACTCAAAAGAGTACACCTTCTTTTCAGCACCACATGGAACCTTCTCCAAAATAGACCATATAGTTGGTCACAAAGCAAGCCTCAACAGATACAAAAGGATTGAAATAATCCCTTGTATACTATCTGACCACCATGGACTAAAGCTGGACATCAACAACAACAGAAACAACAAAAAGCCGACACACACATGGAAACTGAACAACTTACTACTCAATGATAGCTGGGTCAAGGAAGAAATAAAGAAAGAAATTAAAGACTTTCTAGAATTCAATGAAAATGAAGGCACAACATACCCAAATTTATGGGACACATTGAAAGCAGTGCTCAGAGGAAAATTTATAGCACTAAGTGCCTACAAGAAGAAATCCATAACATCACATACAAACAACTTAATGGCCCAACTGAAAAACCTAGAAAAAAAAGAAGCAGATACACCCAAGAGGAGCAGACGGCTGGAAATAATCAAACTAAGGGCAGAAATCAATCAATTAGAAACAAATAAAACTATTCAAAGAATCAATGAAACAAAAAGCTGGTTCTTTGAGAAAATCAACAAGATAGACAAACCCTTAGCCAAACTAACTAAAAAGCAGAGAGAAACTACCCAAATCAGCAAAATCAGAAAGGAAAATGGGGACATAACTACAGACACTGAGGAAATCCAAACGATTATTAGGTCATACTACAAAAGCCTATATGGCACAAAATTTGAAAATCTAAATGAAATGGATAACTTTCTTGACAGATTCCATCTACCAAAATTAAGTCAAGATCAGGTAGAAAGACTGAATAGCCCTATATCTCCCAAGGAAATTGAAGCAGTCATTAACAGTCTCCCCTCCAAAAAAGCCCTGGACCAGATGGCTTCAGCGCAGAATTCTACAAGACCTTCAAAGAAGTACTAACTCCAATTCTCCTCAAACTACTCCACAAAATAGAAATAGAAGGAACACTACCAAACTCATTCTATGAAGCCATAGTCACCTTGATACCTAAACCACACAAAGATCCAACAAAAAAAGAGAACTTCAGACCTATCTCTCTTATGAACATTGATGCAAAAATACTCAATAAAATACTTGCAAACCGAATCCAAGAACACATCAAAGATATCATCCACCATGACCAAGTAGGCTTCATCCCAGGAATGCAAGGGTGGTTCAACATATGGAAATCCATCAATGTAATCCACCACATAAACAAAATGAAGGAGAAAAACCACATGATCATCTCCTTAGATGCTGAAAAAGCATTTGACAAAGTCCAACACCCATTTATGTTTAAAGTCTTGGAGAGATCAGGGATACAAGGCACATACCTAAAGATAGTAAAGGCAATATACAGCAAGCCTATAGCCAACATCAAACTCAATGGAGAGAAACTTAAAGCAATCCCACTGAAATCAGGGACAAGACAAGGCTGCCCACTCTCTCCATATCTCTTCAACATTGTACTTGAAGTCCTAGCCAGAGCAATAAGACAACTAAAGGAGATCAAGGGGATACAAATCGGAAAGGAAGAGGTCAAAGTGTCACTATTTGCAGATGATATGATAGTATACATGAGCGAACCCAAAGATTCAACCAGAGAACTTCTTCAGCTGATAAACACCTTCAGCAAAGTGGCAGGATACAAAATCAACTCAAAAAAATCAGAAGCCCTCTTGTATACCAAAGAAAAAAAGGCTGAGAAAGAAATTAGGGAAACAACACCCTTCACAATAGCCACTAACAACATAAAGTACCTTGGTGTGACTCTAACCAAGCAAGTGAAAGACCTGTTTGAGAAAAACTTCAAGTCTTTGAAGAAAGAAATTGAAGAAGATCTCAGAAGATGGAAAGATCTCCCGTGCTCATGGATTGGTAGGATTAACATTGTGAAAATGGCCATCCTGCCAAAAGCAATCTACAGATTCAATGCAATTCCCATCAAAATACCAACTCAATTCTTTACAGACCTTGAAAAAAAGATTCTCAGCTTCATATGGAGAAACAAAAAACCCAGAATCTCCAAAACGATCCTGTACAACAACAGATCATCCGGAGGTATCTCCATTCCCGATCTCAAGCTGTACTACAGGGCAACAGTAATAAAAACTGCATGGTATTGGCATAGAAACAGAAAGGAGGATCAATGGAACCGCATAGAAGACCCAGAAATAAACCCACACACCTATGAATACTCAATATTTGACAAAGAAGCCAAATCCATTCAATGGAAAAAAGACAGCATCTTCAACAAATGGTGCTGGACCAACTGGATGTCTACATGCAGAAAAATGAAAATAGATCCATATTTATCACCCTGCACAAAACTAAAGTCCAAGTGGATCAAGGACCTCAACATAAAACCAGATACTCTAAATCAGTTGGAAAAAAAAGTGGGAAACAGCCTAGAACTCATTGGCACAGGAGACAACTTCCTGAACAGAACACCAACAGCACAGGCTCTAAGATCAACAATCAATAAATGGGACCTCATGAAACTGAAAAGCTTCTGTAAAGCAAAAGACACTGTCATCAAAACAAAACGACAGCCTACAGATTGGGAAAGAATCTTCACCAACATCTGACAGAGGGCTAATATCCAGTATATATAAAGAACTAAAGAAGCAGAAAAGCAACAAACCAAGTAATCCAATTAAAAAATGGGGAACAGAGCTAAACAGAGAATTCTCGAAAGAGGAACATCGAATGGCAGAGAAACACTTAAAGAAATGCTCAACCTCATTAGCCATTAGGGAAATGCAAATCAAAACGACCCTGAGATTTCACCTTACACCCATCAGAATGGCCAAGATGAAAAACGCAAGCGACTATACATGCTGGAGAGGTTGTGGAGAAAGGGGAACCCTCCTCCATTGCTGGTGGGAATGTAAACTGGTTCAACCACTCTGAAAGTCAATCTGGCGCTTTCTCAGACAACTAGGAGTAGTGCTACCTCAAGACCCAGCTATACCACTCCTAGGTATATACCCAAAATTTGCTCAAGTACACAACAAGGACATTTGTTCAACCATGTTCGTAGCAGCTTTATTTGTAATAGCCAGAACTTGGAAACAACCCAGATATCCATCAACGGAGGAATGGATACAGAAATTGTGGTATTTTTACACAATGGAATACTACTCAGCAATCAAAAAGGAGGAAATCATGAAATTTGCAGGCAAGTGGTGGGATCTAGAAAAGATCATTCTGAGTGAAGTATCCCAGAAGGAGAAAGACAAACTTGGTATATACTCGCTTATATAGACCTACAAGATATGATAAACATAATGAAATCTACACACCTAAAGAAGATAATCAAGAAAGTGGACACAGGCGAAGGTGATTAATCCTCATTTAGAAAGACAAATGGGATGTGCATTGAACTTATGACAGGAGTCTACCACAAAAGGCATCTGAAAGACTCTACCTAGCAGTGTTTCAAAGCAGACACTAAGACTCATAACCAAACCCTCGGCAGAGTGCAGGGAATCATATGAAAGAAGGGAAGTTAGTATGATATGGAAAGGATAGGAGCTCTACAAGGACCAAATATATCCGGGCACAGGGTCTTTTCTGAGACTGACACTCAACCAAGGACCATCTATGGATATAACCTAGAACTTCTGCTCGGATGTGGCCCGTGGTAGCTCAGTAACCAAGTAGTTTTCCAAAGTAAGGGGAACACGGACTATTTCTAACAGGATCTCAAGGGCAGGCTCTTTGACCCCCCCCCCAGGGGAGGAGCAGTCTGTTAGGCTACAGAGGAGGACTTTGCAGCCAGGCCTGAAGGTACCTGATAAAACAGGGTCAAATGAAAGGGGAGGAGGTCCTCCCCTATCAGTAGACTTGGAAAGGGGCAGGGAGGAGACCAGGGAGGGAGTGCGGGGTTGGGGAGGGAATGAGGGAGCAGGATACAGCTGGGACACAGAGTTAACAAAATGTAACTAAAAAGAAAAATAAAATTAAAAAAAACATACCAAACAAACAAACAAACAAACAAAAAATCCCCATTGCTTTCTCAAGAGGGATCCAGGTTCAGCCCCCAGGACCCAATATGGTAGTTTACAACCACCTCTAGTTCTAGTTTCAACAAATCCAAATGCCCTCTCCTGGACACACAGCACCTGCACAAGGATGGTCCACATATAGACATATAGATATATGCACACACACAGAGACAACACAGCAACACACACACAATACGCACAACACATATACACACACAAGTAAAAGTGAATATTTTTTTCGGGTGTGGGGCACATACCTTTGATCTCAGCATTCAGGGAGGCAGATGTAGGTGGACTGTTGTGAGTTTAAAGCCAACCTGGTCTTCAAAGTGAGTACAGGACGGCCAAGGCTACACAGAGAAACTGTTTTTAGAAAAACCAATACATACATATGTATATATGTTTTAAAAAGACACATTTATTTTGTTAACCCTACTTTCCCCAGATATATATATATATATATATATATATATATATATATATATATCCTAAACATTAAATTGAGAAAAAATAATTATTATATGTACTCTATACTACAAATGTTATGTTTTTTTATTCTTGCTTAAAAAAAAAAATAAAACTCTGTGTATGTGTGTGTGTGAGTGGCTGTGTGCCATGGCGTGCATTTGCCATTGTAAATGTGGAGATCAGAGAACAACCTCAGGTGCTAGCCTCTACCTTCTCCCTTATGTAGGGCAGGGTCTCTTTTCGTCAGATACTGCATATGCTGGGCTAGCTGGCCCAGAGCTTTGGGGGTGACCTTGTCTCCACCTCACTTTGCTCCCACTTTAAAGCCAATCTTGTACTTTCAAACCCCTCTGTCTCTACCAATATCTCTCCCAGCTTGAATCCTAGATTTCTGTAAGAACACCTTTCCCACAGTGGAACAAAGAGAACTCCAATTCCCCCAGACTCACACACTAGCAGCATACGGTTTTGTACCGTACCTGACATGTGTTTTCAAGGTTATCTTGTGATCCCCAGAGAAGGCTTTGGGAGGCATAGGAGGCAGGATCCACAGCCATTTGATAACAGCCATTTGGCTATGGCTCTGAGTCTCGGCAGCACAGTGAATGATGCTGGCTGTCAAATCCCAGTTGGGGAGCTTAGTGAGAAAGTTTCAAACTGGGGTTTGTTCCAGGCAGATGTACTTTTCTGTGGCTTCTGGAACACTTGTTACATCATTACTTACCCACTCACAGGGCTGGCCTTCCCTTCTGTTTCCCTTAGGAGGTAGTTACCATATCTTTTACTTAGCGTTTGAAGAAACCACAGGTTTACTTCTTCCTATGAGGAAAACACTGAATATTTGTTACTTTAAATAGTCATTGTGTGAAAATTAGTAGTCAAAAGAGACATGGTGCTGCATATGCCTGCAACCCTTGGAAGGATGAGGCAGAAGGATCTCTAGTTTAAGGTCAGCCTACATTGCTCCTTCTAAAAAACAACAAGTAAGTATTCAAATTATATTACAACACAGTACATGAGGTTACCCTTGTATAAACATCCTTAATGGACCTGGGGTCCTGATTGTTCAATTCTGGATCTAGAAAAGCAGCATTCAAGTTACAGGTTGAATGTCTGCGTTTGTTACTTTCCTATTGCTGAGCAGACACCAGTTCCGAGACTACTTCTAAAAGAAAGAGTGTATTGGAGATATGACAGGCAGGCAAGCAGGCAGGCAGGGCTCTGGAGCAGTAGCTGAGTGCTTGCATCTTGAGAGACACCCACGAGACAGTCAGAGCATATTGGGAATGGCATGGGTTTTTTAAACCTCAAAGCCCACCCCCAGTGACATGCTTCTTCCAACAAGGCCACACCTCCCAATCCTTCCCAAACAGTTCCACCAACCAGGGATCTGATTCAAGCATTTTAGTCTAAGGGAGCCATTCTCAGTCAAAACACCATAGCATCCCGAATCTGAAAATCCAAAATTTTTACATTGCTGTCCTCAAGCAATCAGGATAAAGGATACTGTGCCAAACATCTATGTCTAATTTAACCCCCCTTTATTTGTCTAGTGTTTTTCTTTAAAAAAAAAAAAAAAACTTTATAAAAGACTTTTAAAACCATTCTAAACATCTATAAATAGTACCTAAATTTTAAAAGGCACCTCCATTAGTGGCCTACTTTTGGGAAGCTCCATTTTTAAAATGCATGGCTTCAGTGTAATATAAATTATGGTAAGAATGAATTAAGGACAGCACTGGTGTTAAGCATGATATTACTGAGTGTGTGAAGAACACTGTAAGAGTTTCATATGAACTCTGAGGGCATATGAGTTAGCTGTTGCACATCATTTGGGGGAAAATTATTTTAAAAAAAGTATTAAAGTAAAAATTAAAGGGGCTTTGACACAATGGTGTGCAGCTGTAGTTTCAGCTACTCATGTGACTGAGGCATGAGAGCTACCTGAACCCTGAGTCTCAAAGCTCAAAGCCAGAGCGGACAACATGGAGAGACCTTCTCTATTAAACATAGGGACTCTAGCCAGCCTGAGCATGGCAAACAAGGCTCCGGCAGGCCTTGTCCTTCTCCTCCATTCCCTCTGCTCTGCTAAAACACTGTTAGATTGCATTCCTAAAGCTAGACACCAAGGTCTATTCCCTTATTTGGCCACTTCCTCCTCCTGAGGCTGACTACCAAGGTTTGTCTATTAAAGTACTGGCGTCCAGCAATCAAAAGACCCCTTTAGCTACCCTAACATGCCCAATTCAAAATAATTAAATACCTCATCCTAACATGGGGTTTCCCCTCTTACCTTTATAAAATGCCATTTTCCGGTGTGCCACATCTGTCTCCTCTATCCAGAGGCAGTCTTTTGACTTCTCTGGGACAAATAACCCTGACTCCTTTCCTTTGTTCCCTCCCTCATCTATTTCTTCCTTTATCTCCTGTCTTTGTCTCTTATTCCCTGCCTTCTGTCCCTCTGGTGCAAATTAATCTCCTTTGTGCTGAGAACTTGATCTTGGGGGTCCTGAGCCAATACTGACTGCTTCATGAGATAGATAGATAGATAGATAGATAGATAGATAGATAGATAGATAGATAAGAAAACAAATAAACATTAAAAAGAAATAACACAAGAGCATCTATTGGTTTACATTGACTATAAATGGTTCATCTTTGTTATGTAATAATTTTCCTCTGACTCTAAAAGAGGAAACAATACTTATTTTCAGTTCTGTCTGTTCCCTCTTTACCTATTTCAGATACTCTTGGATGAGTTAAGACTAGATAAATGCTTTTTGCTCTGTTAAGGAGAAGACTAATCAAATTGTAACTTGAACAATATAATAAGTTTATTTCTTTAATGCTACTGGAGATGGAACGTACAGCAAGCACTCTATAATTGAGCTACAGGTCAGCATGCTGTGTGTGTCTGTGTGTGTTTGTGTGTGTGAGTGTGTGCATATGTGTGTGCGAGTGTGTGCTTATTTGTGTGTATGTGCCTGTGTGTGTGTATTCCTGTGTATGACAGTGAGTGTATGCCTGTGTGCATATACATACGTGCCTCTCTGTGTGTGTGTACACGCACGCATGATGTGGCATCCAGAGGTCAATCTCACGTGTTCCTCAGGAGCTGTCCTGCAGCTATTTTGACACAGATCTCTCACTAGGACCTGTAGCTCACAGATTAGACCTAACTCCAGGAATCCCCCTGTTTCAGCCTCACAAGTAACTGCAATTACAATCCAATGCCACCAGGCCAGAAGTAAAAAAAAAAAAAGTCCATTCAACTTTCGCCATGGGTGAAGCAGCCAGAACATCTGTGGAGAAGGAGACACTTGCCAATGGAAATGCTGCGTGGAGCTTGACATTGAAAGAGAATGCAAGTATGTCATCACTTGAAGCTTTCCTTGCTACATCCTCAATAGCTTGGTCCTGGAAACCTGTCCCCGGATGATGCTGGAAGGAGGAAATGACAGACACACGCACAGAAAAGCTGGGATTCAGTGGGTTGTGCTCATTCTGATGGAGGATCCCCACTACACAACCCAGAAACTCAGCTGGCTCACCATGTCCAGCACAGGAAGAAAGTTTGAGACAGTCTCCATAGGAGGCCTCTGTAGGGGACCAGTGTCAGCTTGCAGTCATCCCTTGCTAATTTGGGCTGACACTGCCAGAATCTAGGCACAGACCAGGAGAAGGCTTTGTCCTCCTCTCGAGCCTGACCTGGGGAAGTCTTTGCCACCCCCACTGGTCTGAGGCATTGGATCTGTTCTCACCTGGGGTACTTGTCTTTGCAAACATTGTCCTTGGACCTGAAAACTAAGCTTAGAATAGGACAATAACTATTGTGTCTGAAACCTGGGACCACTGAAAATTGCTTCAGTCATAGGTAATACCTCCAAATACTCTAATTCCTGAAAACTTGGGTAAACTGAAGTATTGGGAGAATTCTGGTAATATATGAACCAGAGCAAGTCCTAACCAGGAGTGGTGGCTTTTTAATTAAGGAGAGCAATTGAATTTTAGCTAACCTGAATATTGGAGAGTAACTGCAAATAGTTTACAAGTAGTTGAACTCTCCAGTTCATCTCTAAAGATCTCTACGTTATAGCTACAAAACCAGCTCGTAATACACACACACACACACACACACACACACACACACACACACAAAACTATTGCAGGAAGAGAGGAAAAAGGTGATCAGGGAATCAAATTCAAGGGCTTGTTTGAAAAGTGTGCAATGTGGGGAAAGAAATGAGAACATTAAGGTGGAAAATTAGCTGGAAACCAAACTGCCACAGATGCTTAAAGAGAGAGAGCAAGAAATGACAAGACACAGGAAGAGAAACACGTGGCTAAGATGGGTGGGGTTAAATCAAGAGAGAGAGAATGAAGTTTTGTTATACTTTTGTGGACACTTTGCATAAACAATAGTCAGATGTCTTTAGATGGGAGATACAGCTAAAAGGAAACACACTGCCTGAGCTCATAAATACTCCAACCACTGAGGAAGCCATTCCCCCGCATTAAAGCCCTGGAGTGCACAGGGCCTTAGATTTTCCCCAGCAAACCTGGGGATCAAACCCGGGGATTTGAGCATGTGGGTTTTTTGTTTTTGTTTTTGTTTTTGTTTGAAGCAAGTGCCCTACCTACTGGACCACATCCCCAGATATTCCCCATTTATCCCAACATGCCCCATCTATCTCGTGCCCGCAGCACAGACCCTCCCCCTCTCCAAAGCTGAAGACTGCACGTAGAAACTATGCCCCTGGAGTCGGAAGGCAAGGGACCCCCGTTTGTTCCAAGAAGGGTCAGAGATTTCCCCCTTCGTCTTCTAATCTCTTCACAACCTTATGACATCCCAAAGGCCAGCACTTCCTTCCTGGCTTTCTTTGGTGACAAGAAGGATGAGTGGTGCCCAAAAGCAACCCTCCCCAGAGAAGGCGTTTCCAATGGCTTCACTGTTAGGCAGCGGCCTTCAGCTTGCTTTCCCCAGGCTTGAAGTTCTCCGGTACAGCCAGCGCTCAGGGCCCACCTCTCGCACCTCTCCCGAGGCCTTAGTCCCTCAAAAGGAGCACCAAGAAACCAGGATAAAGGAGTCCTGTTGTGAAACCAAGTCACAGCATGAAAACGGTAGGAATTATTTTGCAGAGGGTGGGATCTTGGATGACATTTTTCTCTAATATATATTTTTTTTAATGAGAACATATTGTATATGTATATGTATAGTTGGCAACTATACATATTTTACAAGAGCACATTTTGATCCTGGCTTGGAGGGAGGGAGCTCAGGGAAGCCCCTGTGAAAAGCATGGCATTTGATCTGAACCCTGAGATATATAGAAATTAAACTTAGATATGCAGAGTCCGGAGGCATGGAGGAGGAGGTAGAGGCTTATTAATTCCTGCTATAGCACTTATCTCGGCACAGAGCTGTACTGGTGAAGAGGAAGGAAGGGAAGGAAGTGAGCCTTAGAGCAAGGATACATGCAAATGAATTTAACATGGACTCCTAGAATAGAAAAAAAAAAAATATATATATATATAGTAGCTTCAAAGGCCAGCAAGATGGCTCAGGGGTAAAGGTGCTTGCTGCTAAGCTTGATGACTTGAGTTCAATCCCCAGAACCCACATATGGAAGCAAATGAACCTATTCTTGAAAGTTGTCCTCTGCTCTACAAACACACACGTGTGTGCACACACACACACACACCACACCATACCACACCACACCACACTAAATAATTGTAGTAAAATAGCTTCAAAGATCTACTTTAATAGTAGTCACTAAAGAATAATCAATGCTGATTTATTAATAGGGGGCAATGTTAAAATTAAAAAAAAATTAGGGCCAATGCACCATATTAAAATGAGACATTGTCAATAGTAAGGACTTTCTGTAATTCCTGTGCAATTCTATGATGCTAAACTGTTATATAGTTTAAAAGGTTTAATTATTATTATTATTATTATTACTATTATTATTATTTTAGTGTTCTGCCCTAAAACATTCTACAGTCCTCTGCCTGATGAGCTCAGGGAAGTCTCTCCTAGGTGTTTACAGGTCTCTCAATTCACGGACAATGAGCCAGTTGGAAAACATGGCCTTTATTATCTCTATTTGCCTGACTCCTTATGTCCCCTCAGGAGCTTCCATGGTCTACCTCACTGGGCTGTTTTTAATGACAGAAGGAGACACAGAAGGGACACCTGTCTCCAAGATGACCATCTTATTCCAGAGACTCTTTAAACTTACCAGTTTAACCTATTCTTGTAAGTTGTCCTCTGCTCTCTCTCTCTTTCTCTCTCTTTATACACACACACACACACACACACTCTCTCACACACTTTGATATTCATCTTAGATGCCTCATATGAGCTACCTTCAAATACCACATGAAGGCTGATACAGGCAAAAGAAACACCTGTCTTCTCCAGGTTATTTGAAATGTACTTGTCCATCACACTTGTGTTGCCAACAATGACAAATGATCTTATGATACTCTGTACCCCTCAGACTGGAGTGATCCCCCCATGCTATGATCCCCACTGAACTATTATTTCACTGTACAGAAGAATAAAAGGGTTACACACTGACGTTGGGGCAAATAATGGAAGACACTGACATGGAGCACAAATGTTTAAAAAGTGCAGAATAATTTCCCAAGGTGGAGTATCTTTTAGAAAGTCAGTCATACAGACATCTTTTGTTTCACTGCCATTTACAGACAAAACACAGAGACAATAGACTGATCAATGATAGAAAGATAAAAGATAGAAGCTACAAGATAGATAGACAGATGGATAGATAGATAGATAGATAGATAGATAGATAGATAGATAGATAGATAGATAGATAGACAGACAAATAGATAATAGACAGATGGATTGAAGAAGGCAGAAAAGAAGGAAGAAGGAAGGGTGAGATGGGCAAAGAAAGAAAGGGAACAATGAAGTGAGGGGGGGAAGAAGGAAGAAAGACAGGGAGGGAGGGAGGAAGAAAGATTTTCCAAGGAGAAAAATAATTCCTTGCTCTTGGAAATTTAAAATGCAAATAAAAATAAAAATATGTATTAGTATTTTCGTAATAAAAACCTTGCTTGATTATTTGCTAATGTCTCTGACTGAACAGGCCCAGGCCCAGGCCCAGGCTCACGCAGGTCCAGTGCAGGCGGTCACGAGAGCTGTGCATGCACAAACGCTGTGCATTCACTGCAACGGCCATGTTATATACGCCAGCGTCCCACCGCCCTTCCCTTCTCTTCCTCCTCCTCTTCTTTCTCCTCCTGCTCCTCTGTTCTTTCTGCCCTGACCCCCCCAATAACCCCTTGACCTTAGAGTACCGGTTCTCAATCGTTCCAATGCTGCAAACCTTTAATACAGCTCCTCATGTTGTGGTGACCCCCCCCCCCCAACCATAAATTTGTTGCTACTTCATAACTGTAATTTTGTTACTGTTGTGAATCATAATGTAAATGTCTGACATGCGGGATATCTGATATGTGACGCACAAAGGGATCATGACCCACGTTTTGAAAACTGATGCCTTAAGAGGAAGTGATATAGATGTCCTGTTTTGGGCTGGGTCACAAACCAAAATCAAAACAGAAAAGCATGAAGGTGAGACACTTACTGGGAGAAGGGGAGACTGACAAGGGTGGGAGGGGGAAAGAGAGCATGGGGATGTGTTCAGAATATGTTATAAACAGGTATGAAATTGCCAAAGAGTAAGTTTAATAAAAATAATTTTAAAGCACTATATTTGCTATACGGTGGTTACCTATCGGTAATCCACCCACATTCCTATCTATTCATGCTTGCACGTTGCCAGTTACTTATCTAACACCGAGCAAAAGCAAATGGATGCTTCCCATAGAAAAGATTGCGCTTTGAATGCTCTTGACACAAAGGTGAGCAGAAATCAGATGATGGCATACGCTGGTCTTGGGGCTAAGGCAGTGTGAATAGGAAATTCAAGAATATAACCAATCTGTTGTGGTTATGAATAACTGAGACCAGGAATAAGTTAGCAATTAAAAATGGTTCTTTTTTTAAAAAGGTTTTTGAGGAGCTGGAGAGAGCGCTTCCTGCTCTGCTGGAAGACCTGAGTTCAGTTCCCAGCATTCATGTCAGGCAGCTAACAAGCAATTACAACTCCTGTGTCTCATGTCTTCTTGTGTCCGTCTCAGGAAGGTGCACAGTGACTGACACACACACACACACACACACACACACACACACACCAAATAAATAAATAAAGATTAAAAAGTACTCTACATGTTTGGTGTATTTGAATGTAGATATGTACATGTGTGGGTATGTGCGCATCATAACATGTGTGTTGAAGTCAGAGGGCAATTTGCATGGGTCTACTGCATGGGTCTTGGGGATCAAACTCAGGTCATTAGGCTTAGTGACAAAGGCCATAACCTGCTGAGCCATCTCTAGGTCCACAATCAAATTTTAATAGCAAAACAATAATCACAAAAACAGGTCTTTAGGCAGTATAATAAAGTTAAAAAAAAAACAAAAAAACAAACCAAGGTAATAGAAAACAATGTGTGGAATTTTGCAATAGAAGGAAGCAAGGAAGCCATGAAGGGGTGCAACCAAAACAGTGTGTGCATGTCTGATAAAACCTGGAGGCTAA
This sequence comes from Psammomys obesus, assembly GCF_907164565.1. Taxonomy (NCBI): domain Eukaryota; kingdom Metazoa; phylum Chordata; class Mammalia; order Rodentia; family Muridae; genus Psammomys; species Psammomys obesus. The sequence continues at coordinate 7,710,207 of NW_026596147.1, forward strand.
AGAACCCACTGAAATGCGAAAGCCTTCTTACTGCACCTTCAGGTTGTAAAACCTGAGGTTGGTCATACCCACGTTAGAGGCAGCAGGCCCAGCCCTAAGTCTTAGGGCCTTGGTCTTAGCTATGACCAAGAAGGAAACATCTTCATTTTTGCCCATTGGCTCTGAGCTAACTTTGTCTTGCTTTTCTTATCTATCAGATGGCGCCTCACCCTCACACCTCACAGGACACTCCCGGTCTGATTCTTTCAAGCGGCATCCAAGCCTCCACCCTGCTTATCATGAGTGCAGATGCCTTGCTTTTTCTCACTATCACTGCCTGGGGCCATGTGCTGTGTGCACACACTCATTGCACACTGTCTCAAGGGTTACAGGATGAACTATTTGTTTGACAGGAGGAGTCTGGAGCCACTGGGCCTGAAAATGGGACTGTCAGTAAATCCAAGTATTCCCACAGTGGGGATAAGGTTTTTACAGTTAAGTAAGTTATGAAAGTCAAGTGAATAACTCCTTTTTATTATTCAGTGTTTCTCCATTCCATAGTGGCAAACGGAGTAGGAGGTAATTATAGTCCACTTGGATTTTCTCTATGGAGTGGAGAAAAAAAAAATCTCCCCACTCCAAACCATGTAAAAATAAGTTAAAACCATACCACTTCCTTTGGAAAGAAAAGGCATTTATGAACTGTGCCCATTCTCTCAAAGGGGCCAGAAAGCTGCTATCAATCTTCTTACCAAGTCTCCATACTTCCTCTCTGTATCCAGTTCACTGGATCATGCTGAAATGCACACACAGTGCCCATCCTTGGACCTCAGCAGCTGGTGACTCCGAATTCCTCCTGGTTTCATGCCTGAAAACGGGAGCGTCTCCACTGTGGCCATTTCTGTTGAATCAGGCTCAGTGACATGAAACTTGTCCTTTAAAACCATCAACTTAAAAGATATGAGTATTGTTCAAGATGATGTTTAAAAGCCTGTGTGAGGTTTTGCTTACATACACACACACACACACACACACACACACACACACACACACAAATTGCTCTCAACTGTAGAGTTTGTTGTGTTTGTGGGTTATAGGCTGTTTCTTAGCTTAACTGTTCATTTGACAGAGTGTGGTTGTCCGTTTCAAAAGGTGGTCTTCGTTCCTCCAAGACCTATCACCAAGAAGGGGACCTGTCCCCAAGGGGACTCAAAAGAATGTAAAGCCCCAGGGAACTGGCCCCAGAGATGCTCAAACCCTCAATCGTAACAGAAAATACTTCAGTGTTATCCTAGCCTGTGCATATCTAAAGATGGCGTGCTTTAAACCCTATCTAGATTAGTTACAATACCTACAGAACATAAAGGTTTACAGAACATAAACCTTGTGAAAGCAGTCAGTTTCCGGTTTACGGGGAACTGAGACGGAAGAAGTCTAGGCATGTCTAATACAGGCACAGTTTCATTTGTGTGTGTATGATGTATGCGTAAGAGTTCATGTGTGCATGAATGTGATCATGTGCACACGGAGGAGACACGTAAGCTTGTGTATGGAGACCTGGAGTTGACAGGAAGTATCTTTCCCAGTCCCTCTTTGCCACATTTTTCAAGACGGAGTCTCTCTCTTAACCTGGAACTCAATCATCTGGCTAGACTGGTAGCCAGTGAGCTCCAGGGATCCTGCCTCTGATGCTCCAGCCTCGGTATAGAGGAACACCACTGCACCCCGAGTTTACGTGGGTGCTGGAGGTCCGAACTCCGGTCCTTATATTTGTACAAGTATTCTGTTGAGTCATCTCCTCAAACCTAGATACAATTTAAAAGAAAAACTCTTTTGTCAAGCCATGGTTGCTTGAATGCTATTAGAGTTGGAAACCCACAGCCAGGTTTGGGGAGCATGGAACACATAGGCCTTCCTGCTTTCTGACCGCATGGACAGACCTCCCAGCATTTACCTGAGAGACTTAGCCCATGTTACAAGTTTCGGAATGAGTGGTTTTAAAAGACAAATCCCCCAAATAGCCACACTGCTCTATAATTTTATAGAAAATAGGACTATACGCAACTCTGCTCTGGATTAAACCCACCCCAAAATGTGCAAAACCCACAGGAAAAGGATTTTGATACAGGAACTCTATTTTTGGTTTTCAATTTAAAACCTGTAATAAAGAATCGCAACAGAACTCTGTTACAAAAATCACATTAATCAAAGAGAGAAACTGACCTCATCTAAGTGATTTTTTTTCCCCCTTAGGTACCCAAAAAAAAAAAAATCCACTTACACATATAACCAAATGTTATTTAATATTTTAAAAAGTAACACAATCCAAAATGGATATTTCACACAACACTACATAAACAACATGAACACAATATTACCATATGGAGGGACTTTCAAATATAGACTTACAAAAATCCCTGTCCTTTTTTTTTTTTCCTTTTAAGTTATTATACTAAGCATGGCAAGGAATCATCATTTACAATATGGTACACGGACACGATAAAAACCATGGTACAAATGTGCTGTTAGAAATCAGTAACATTAGGGAAGACATTTCATGAATTGCAGATATTTCATATGAAATACTATACAATATAAACAGAACATCCATCCCGGATGACCTTTACAGCAACCAGAGACCAAGTCAGTTAAAGGTTTTTTTTTTTTTTTTTTTTTTTTCTTCAGTGCAAAAACATTTTATTCAAGGCAGTCTTGGCTGCAAAACTCCTTCCTAACATCCAGTAAATCCCACTTGCACTTCTTAATTCGTTGATACTAGTGTAATAGTCGCCTTCAGTCGCTCAGAGAAAGACACCTGCAGGATCACGGTCCCTCGAAATGGATGTTCAGATTGAATTCTCTCTCACATAGTAGCGTCATGTCACTGCTCTAAGTACACTAGATTTGTAGCTGTTGGTAGCTTACATGAAGGGGACCCTAGGGCCATTTTATCCCTAACTGGCATGCGTGCACAATACTGCACAGTATTCTGTTCTTCCAATGTGGAAACAGTGGTGGTGTAGGTATCTAGGCGGGGGAGGGCAAGGAGGTGAAGAGGGTCATCCTGGGAGGAAAGGGAGAATTGGGGCTGCCAAAAGCGTTCCGTATGAGGAATTTCCTGGAGCTGTAGAGGACTGGGATTGGAGGAGAGCTCAGGTCTCAGATTTGGTACCTCTTTTGGGTGAGTACAAGGACATGGGGTACCAAGGTCAGCCTTTGGACAGGGAGGTAGGCAGGTGCACAAGGACCAGCCAAGCTCTAACCTTCCATTTCTGCCTTTCTAGAGCCATTGCTGCCTCACTCGGAAACACCCTTTTCCTTGTTGGCAGGGCGTGTGTGCTCACAAGTGAAGCCAGCAATGAGCAATTAAGGGCTTCTGACTGACTGCATTCAATCCCAAGACGGGCTTCATCCCCTTGAGCTTTGTCCAATTCTAAATGTTGCAGGTCATCAACTGGTAAGTCGATGAACAACAGCAAGGACACAGGAGAATGTATTATAGAGGCCATCAGCAGGGCGCCCCTCTGCATCGCATCGCTGATGCAAGATGAGGGGGTCGGTGCCAATCGGGCAGAAGCCAGTACCTTTGGCAAACACATGAGATTTAATCATAAAATGTCTCACGTGCATTTTATACATTATGAAATGTATCCTAAAGAAGACTCCATGGGAAAATATCTTTTGTGTCATTAATACTATAAAACCTTCTTCGAGAAGGATGAGGTGATGGCCGATTCTTCTGTATTTCTTGGCAAAGCTCAGACAATAGCAATCCCTTCCCTGACATGTTTAACCCAAAGAAAAAAACGATGCCTCCCATGGCTTTTGCATTCGTTTTTCTCGTTTCTAACTTCCCCGAGCCTTAAACACGGGCCAAGGAGTCCCTCGCTCACAGGACATTACAGGATGGCTTTGACAGTGGGTGGGGGTTTCCTGGGTGGGGTTGGGGGGGTCAGGAAAGTAACCACTTCTTCTTGGGTCCACTGCGGTCTGACACTACACTGTTAGTTGGGTCTGGGACTGATCTATAGGAACAGGGTGAGCAAGTGTCAAAGACCTTCTATCTCACACTTGGAGAAAACACTTGGAACTGGATCTGTTTCCCAGATCCTACGAAGCAGGGCTTGGTATACTGTAGTGAATGTTATGCTCTGAGCACTGTGAAGAGTTCTCGATTAAAGTAAGATTTAAAAAATCAAATCAAATCAAATCAAATCAAATCAAAAGAGGACGTGTTTCAGCACCTTCCACTGCCCAGAGCAGCCAATGTTCCTGAAGATGGGATTTTAGCACAGGAATTACAGAAACCCAATAAGAAACTGTAAACAAAGGTGGATGTCTGGATTGGCCTTGGACGACAATGACGTTGGCCTGTATTTGTTCATCTTCCACTTCATAGCTCAATACCAGTCAGGTGTGCTGAGGTGTTGAGATCCTAAACACCCCTAACTCTTTGAATGAAAATGGACAAGGTGTCAAGCTGTATTTGTTTTCTTTATTAGCACACATCATAAAAATAGCATTGTAGTGATTTCTCACAATGGCCTATCAAACAGATAGAAATAGGTCACTGTTAGCTGCCACTGTGTTTCTGGGTGGCCTTGAGCCACCCATCTGTTTGCTCCTGTCAAGCATGGGTATCACCAACAGGACCTGCCCTGTAATCACACAGCTAGTGTTTCAGAAGCACTTTGAGATCCCGAGGTGAGCCGAGTAACATCACCAGTCACTGGCTGTTAGTACAAGCTCAGAATGCTACCCCTCCCAAACGGCAAGACATTTCTCAAAAATGGCCTCTACGGTTTGAGGAGAGCTGTGCCTGTCACTGAGGTCACAAACTTTATCTTCAAGTACACTGCGTGGTGAGAGGTGGCTAATCCTGGGTAGAACTTTACAAAGCTGTGCTAGCCTGGAAGAGAAATGACACTTTTCTGTGAGCCACCATTCTTGTCTTAGTGGTGGCCGCAACAGATTTTCAACGAACATCTTAACAAGATTCGTTCAGTGTTGAAAAAGAGACATTTAGGAACAGCTGGTATTCAAATCACTGCTTCTCCAGAGTCCCTGTCGATCTAGATTTCCTGAATTTGGATTCTCCAACATCAAAGACACAGGCATTTGTTATTTCTAGCCAGCTAGTCTCCTTTCAGCGCTCCTATTTGTTTTCTCTATTGGGTGCACACACACACCTTTCTCACACTCATTAAGGTCTCCTGAGATGTGCAAAATATACCAAATGGTGTATAAATTACTTAACAGACATCTCAGAATGCATGGCACAGCTTTTTTTTTTTCTTTTAAGTAAGTTTGGGCTCCATAGGGTAGCATATAATAAAGGCAGAGAGGCCCAAAGTGCTTCAAATTGGCAGTCCAAATTTCTCACGTTACTGTTTTGTTACTGAAAAAAAAAAAAAAAGTCGAGCAATCCAATCCAATAAAAATTAATAACTTCCTAAATGTTTACCATGTGGCTCTTTGCCAAAAAGGACTTTTTTCCCCCTTTAATAGCAGAAATGGAGAAATGGGGAAGACAATAATTTTAAATGTTCATTCATTTGTAACAAATCAAATGTGCTTTCATGGGGAAAAGGGAGTGAGAAAGAAGACAACAGGTTTACAGTTGGAAGCCAAAGAATGTTCTGAAAGAAAACCACAGCAGGGAGAAAGTCATGAGTCCAATGGACGAATCACTGACACACACAGAACGCCATGGCCCACTGCTGAAGCATGTTTGAAACATTGCTTTTCTGAAGAACACACTTTAACACACTGCTGCCATGTCATCAAATTCATGGAGGTAGTTCTATGTAAAAATAAAAATTACCATAAAGTAATATGTTGTATCATAATAATACATAAGTGTGCAAAATGCCGACAGATGTGTTGACCCTTTAAAGTTGAATGCCTCACAGAGACTCAACCAGATTCAGTTTTGTAAACCTTTCCATGGATAAACTCTAAGACTGGACATGCAGTCATGTCACACAAAGCTATGTTTCCAGTGGAGAAGAATGTTGGCAAAGCCTGGAGAGGGCCTCAAGGCTGTGGGCATCAAGAGTCTTGCCATCTTAAGACACATGTACTTGCCATGCCTGTCACGTGCCTCCCACCACCAACGTTCCTCCAGCCACGAATCCAGATCAGATTCAGACCAGAGTGTTTCTCCGTGGAGTATCTGTTTATGTGGTATATCTTTTTGGAAGTCCATCATTCTATGCTAACGGCTGCTGGTCTAAGGGAGGTTCTTTTATTATTATTTTTTTTAAATCGTGTGCCCCAAAGTGGTTAGGCAAATAGTGTACACATTGTATTTGAGTCATGTTTTCTGTAAACATGTTTCTTGTGAACTATCAAAAAATTCTTATTTTAAAGCATCTCCTGAATGGAATTATGTCTTTTCCTGCTCACACAGTAATCAATTCTTTCAATGGCTACCTTCAGAGGATCAGAGACTAACGTATCGTTTAAATGTTATTTATGAACTGAGTATGCCAAATGTTATTTATGAACTGAGTATGCCAAAAATTTGAGAGCAGGTTTTTGGGGAAAAAATTTTTGGACAAACCAGATCTAGAAATCGTATGGTATACAGCTCCTCAAAGCCAACAACAGATTATGCCATATACAAGATGCATGGCTGTCATTTCTGGACGTACTTAAGTAAGGAGATAAACAATGTGTTTCTGGGTAACTGCGGCATGCCTGGGAGGAAATAAGGTATGAGATTCAAAGTCAATTGGCTTAAGCATTTCAATGACGCAACAGTGTGCTGAGATCTGTGCTTAAGTTCCAATACAGCAAGCACACAAAAGATCATACCAAACTTGAGGAGCCCAGCTTGACACATTGCAAATTCCAGGGAGCAGACAAAATATGCGTATGCACATTTCAACTACTTCATATGATTGTGCTCCCTTAAACACAGAGAGTGATTAAACCTAACACGGAAAAAGAAACACCTCACAAATTTATGCTCATTACTGAAATCTTGAGTGAAACTTTTATATTTATTTCAAGTTATTTATTTATGAATTCATTATGGCATATGGCTCCAAAAATCATCTGACACTAAACTGAATTAAACTTTATTTCAGGCCATTTTCTGGGATCAGATGTAACCCTTGTGCAGGTGATTTTCCAGTACCTACAAGTGTATGTAATTTTTTTTCTCAGAAAATAAAATGAAGGAACTTTTGAAAAGTGTCTTCCTGTAGGACTGAAGTGCAATGGTTAGTAATCCCCCTGCTGCAAAGCTTTTCAATACTGAGCATAACATTGTAAACCAAAGTAGAGCATGGGGAAATCATTTTTAGGGGCGCTAAGCCAATGCCCACACAATCCGCCTAAAATATACCTCCTGATATTGTTACAAAGTATCTGTAAACATTACTCTGGCATAGTTCGTGTATGCATAATTTTCATTCTGATAAATTTTAGGGTAGTACAAATTAAGGATATACCACACCAGCAGAATGAGGACACTCTGCTGTAGATGATATGGGCCCGTGTACATTTCTAATCAAAAATTACTTTAAAGGGTTTTTTTTTTTTCTCTATAGATATCTTCCCAGGAATAAAAGGCCTGAAGTTCAGCTCTCCCTAAATTTGCTCTTTCCTACAACCACTAAAAATTATCTCCCACAAGCCTAATTTAGGCATTCTATTTAAACTACATAAAATAGATTTATGTCCCTTCCATTAGAAAGAATAACACCCTCAAGCCACATTCTTCATTTGTATCATAAAGAACATTTTGCTTCCAAACAAACTAATCACTGCATCTATTATAGTAAGATAGCTCATCCTAAGTGTCACAAGGAGGAAGGCATCCTTCTTCAATATCCGATTCATCCCTCCTGAAAGTTCACACAACCTTCTCCATCACTCAGTGCTGTGGCCCAGCGAGACCAGATTTCCCTTCCTTTGTCCACTTCAAAGGCCTATATTCCTGTTGGTGATGATGGAAGGTTAAAAAAACTCAAGACAAGCATTGAGTGCACTGGAAAACAAACACTCTAACGACTGTCATTGGGACCCTTTCTGACACGCTTCCATGGGCTCCTGCAAGAGTGTCATGAAAACTCACAGTGAAAAATGACTGGTGCTTGAAGGACTCACACACAAAGGGCTTGGGTCACTTCTGCTCAGTTTGGCATGGAATTTTCTCATGGTGGACACCCCTACACTTACATTTTGTGGTAGCTTGGCTTTCTGGGGGAGGGAAGGGTTTGACCAGGATTAGTTCCACGGACCCATTCCCCTTAGGCTGGGAGCAACACACATCTGTGGCATTTCAAAATGGAATTGGCAACTGCATGACATTGAAAAATGCATGTTCCACTTACAGTGTTTAGACTTTGCTATGTGTGCTCAGATACAGTTAGTGAATCGGAAGTGTGCCTATCTCCCCTACTGCTATTCGGTTGCTACAGAGCCATAAATGTGAAAAGCAATACTCTGAAATAAAGATTTTTTTTTTTTTTTTTTTTGCCCTAGCCTACTTAGAAGCACAGTTCAAGCGACTGCCAAACTGTGCTTGAGATGTTTGTTTTTGCAGGGATGTAAACATCAGTCCCAAGTGTCGTAAACGTTGCTGTATCGAATGAGACAGAAGGTCTGAGGCAGAAGGACAATCATACACTAGTAACAGAAGCTTGCAAGCAGTTGGAAGGTTTCTGTAATTTCTCAGCCTCGTTGGTCTGGGGATCCGTACTTGCGCGGAAGTTGAAGGTTGGACCAGCTCCGCCGTGGGCGGGACTCAGGGCAGGATTCTGGCGGCGGTTGCTTTCAACAATGCTTGATGTGTTGGAAGCCAGGCTCTCCCGAGTGCTAAAAGAGTAAAAAGGGTTGGTTTTGGTTTTGCTCTGAACGTAAACAATTATATAGTGAGCCCCTGAAGGAAGAGCAAATGATGGAGCTAATGGATTTCCTCTGTTGGCTCATGACGTCATATCGATATGCATCTCAGTGATTATTTGCATGTGTTCTTCCTGCCCAGGCTCTGGGACTCATGTGAGGAATGAACTGCAGCTCACCCGGCAAACGGTTTCCAGCTACCAAATGCAGTTTGAAATAGCTTCCCCTGCTCTTTACTTTCAAGAAAATGACTCTGAAATGTGATGTGACAGATGGCCACCACACTGGCTTTAATAATGAATACTCATACCTGTGTGATGATTTTGCCAAAAGTTGGGAATTCATGGTTCTCAAATAAATGCCAAGTTGTACTGAAAGATTCCATTCTTTTTGTTTGCTTTTGCTTAGATGTTAATTTGGCAGATGGACTGTAAGCTTGCCTCTAGCTGATTCTGCCTCTCAAATAGGAATAAAATTATCTGTAAATATTAGTCACCTCCATCTCTGTCTTAACACTTCAGTTAAAACATAATTTTATGTTCAGATAAAGAATGTTATATGTCCCTATCTTCCGTTTATTTGTGAAGCTGCAGTTCATTCCTGTCTCCCTTTGGTAGAAATATTTTTATTTCTTAAGGATGAGATTTTATAACTTCATTCCTTCTTGCTTAAGCTTCCCAAATTGTAAATACTTAAATCTGTTTCAATGCTTTCAGAGATTTAAAACATTCACGTTTGAAAAGGGCTGGACAACAGCAGAAATAAGATCACTCCACTGGACTGAGAGGGAGGGAAAAGGTTCCAATTCAAGGTCCTCCGAGTGACTTCAAAAGATGTACCTCCTTCCGTAGAGCAAAGCAACCAGAATCATTTTCAAAGCACCCACTTACCTGCCTGACCTCTTTCCCCAGAAAATCCACCAGCAATTTTTCAGAGTTGTGAATGAGGTGTGGGGCCAGTGGAGAAAAAACGAAGGGCAGAGAACATGTTGAATCCCAAAGATTTTATGGCATAGTCCATTCCACTTTCAATCATGGTAGCAATTTTTTAAATGATCTATTTAGTGCACACACTTGTCTCTCTCTCTGTGTGCATCATGATATGTCTGCAGAGATTAGAGGACAGCCTGTGGGCTTGGCTTGCAGGACTCATTTCTGGTCTCCCACCATATGGATCTGAGATGTCAGGCTTGGTGGCAAGAGTTTTTTACACTCTATGCCACCTCACTGGTCCATGCCTTAACAGCATCTACCTTTCTCATGTCTATGGGGGAGAGAATTATGCTGTGATTTACTTACTTACAGAGTGACTGTGAAGAAGAAATAAACACTGACGTAGCGGCATATTAAAAAGCTGTGAAGGTGCTATTTCTGTTACACATTTATTATATTACGTAACTGCTCATATCATATTATGTAACTACTATACATTAGCTTGGGAAGCTAACTATCACTGGTGACATTTGTCGGTGGTAAAGTGGATTGTTAGGTGCCAGAGGAGATATTTTTAAAGTAGCCTTTGGGGAATTAGCTTCATGCATCAGGTGGATGTGTACCTGCCATATTCCAGACAGTGTGCTTGGGACTGGAAGCACCTGTCCCAACATGATGTATTAGTTATGTCTTTGGAATAAGATGCCCTTGACCTCCTTTGAGCTACACCTAATGCATCCTTAGGGACAGATATGCACAGTCCTCCAATTTCTGCAAAGAATGTATTTCATTACAGTTGTAATCGTGAGCAGTTTGTGGAGAGAGATCTGGATATACCGACGAAAATCTAACAGAGATGGCTTTTTAGTGGTAAAGATATTTCTCAAATTTAATTTTGAAAGAAAAAAATCAGATGGAATGCAACTTTTAAAATGAGCTATTTTGGGCCAGGAGTTGTGGTGTATGGTGTATGCCTTTAATCCCAGCACTCTGGGGGCAGAGGCAGGCATATCTCTGAGTTTAAGGCTAGCCTGATCTGCATAGTGAGTTCCAGATTCCAGGGCAGTCTGAATTATGTAGAGAGATTCTGTCTCAAAAGAAAGAAAGAAAGAAAGAAAAAAAAAGCTCTTTAGGTGTGTCTCCCATTTGAAATGGTGACCTTTTCATGTCAAGACTTTTTATTTTCAATATTCTCACAGCACAGTTCAAGTTTCTATTATTTTTGTGGTTGTTTTTTGTTTTTTTTTTTTGTTTTTTGTTGTTGTTGTTGTTTCTCTTTAATATATTCTTTAGTTTCCACGAGCTGGACTGAAAACATGGCTAAACATGACTTCCAAGAAAAAAACAAACAAACACTTTTCTTGGAAGAATCACAGTTGCTTAATGAATTACCTCGATGGACAATCCTCATAACCGGCCTACTTAAATCCACTCATAGTAACGGAACGACTTCCATGTGGCAGTGTTGTTTCACTAGAATACCCATCAAGTTGAAAACTCTGCAAGTGTAGCATTCTCTTTTGTCCTTGGTAACCTTGTGAACCTCCTGAACTGGATGGAAAGCAGCTCTGTCACCCACCTTTAACAGAAGGGTCGTAAATATAAAACCATAGAATTGGGAATTCTTGCATACACTTCCTGCCTAAAATTTTCGGGAGATCTCCATGTTCCTGGAGCGAAATTCCAGACATGTATCAGTGGACAGACTCATGGCTAGTGAGGAAAGTTTCTCTCTTTTCAGGATGAACTGTTCCCTCTACAAGGAGAAGGCATTTCACTTTTAAGTACCTTATTTAGAAAATGAAAATAGCCAGGCTTGGTGGTGCATACCTGTGGTCCCGTCACTCTGGGAGGCAGAGATCTCTGTGCATTCAAGGCCAGCCTGGTCTACAAGAGTCCAGAGCAGCCAAGGCTACACAGAGAATGCTGTCTCAAAAAGCCAAAAAGCAAAGAAAAAAAAAACATGAAAAAAACTTCCAGAAGAAACCATACTTACAAATTCTATGTCATGAAGTCCAAATTTCAAGATAATATATTTTGTAAGATACTGGTTCAACTATCTCATGAATACTTCCTTTTACTCCTAAGCAAACAAATGTTTTCAATATTACACAGGGTTTTGGGTTAGAATACACTCACTCCCAACATCCCCTTGAAAATGAACTTGGGAGTACCACCATTTACTGACTAAGTCCAAGTGCTGGGGGGGGGGGGCAATGGGAAGGGCTTAAAACTTTTATCACTGACCTCCAATTATCTGGTTCCTACTGCTAGATTTTTCAAGAGAGAAAAAGGTGTAGAACAGAAAAATAGATGGACAAGCACAGAGAAAATTAATTGGAAAATAAAATCTTATTTGGGAGGAAAAAATATTTACCAAAACAGTTTCTTTAAAACAAACAAACAAACAAACAAACAGACCCCTCCCTGGGGTTTCTCAATGACCCTTAAGGTCCAAGGTCAGACCTGGGCTCCCAGACTCCCATGCAGTTTACCAGACTTCTAACTCTGATAGATGTCTGTTAGACATCAGAACTTCCATTTACATATTAGCTTGAGAAAAAAAGCTAAATGACCGAAATAATAAAGTCAAGAAAAGGCAAATGCCCAGTTATGGAATAAACATTATAATAATCCCCAAGTCTGATTTTGGGATGATGTGCCCCCAAGTTACCCAGAAATGGCATGAAATGATCACAATGGAATTGATTATAATTTTAATAGCATAAACGAACAGATGAGTGCCTATGTGGGTACTTATTGTGATTATAAATATGAGATCTTGGGAACTGGAGATGATGAGGAATGTATACTCTCAGTAGATTTCTGCATCTCAGAGTCACCAATCTGGAGTAGAATTTAGAAGTGAGACTTAGATCCCAAGTTGCTGTTTAATGAGAAGAAAGAGTTATAGAGGCGGGGGGAGGGGGGAAGGAAGTGTGACGTCCCTGGGTTTGTGTTTGTCCCACCTAAACAACCTCACTGCGTTGGAGAGGATGGTCAGGTCTTACAGGCTCTGAACTGTCAGTGCTGTTGAAGACCTACAGGGGGGCAGTGTCCACACAGACAGAATGGGTTCCACAGGTGGGGAAATGAAAGGGCGGGCGACTGTGTTGATCTAACAGAGTACAGGTCCCTAACCTCTGTGAAAGGAGCAAGCTTCACTGTCTCTGGCCACGGTCCACACCCAGGAAGCATCTCAGCAAGTGAACCACACACAGGGTAGGAATTAAAGTGGTAGGAGCCTTTTTCCTGGCACTAAGTTACTCCCCAACCCTTTCTTCTCACTGACTATATTCATTGTGCTCAGAAAGTTACTTTTTTCTTTTCTTTCTTTTTTTTTTTTTTTTTTTTTTACAAACTTAAAAACAAAAACAAAAACAAACAACTCCTTTCTCCTGGTTGGCAATGCAAACAGAAGGAAACCACCGGGAGTGTTGGTCAGATTAGACTGATGCAAGCTTTAGGGAAGGAACCAACCCACCAGTCCAGATTGGTGATCTCTACAGCTGCAGAAACATTTATTTTTTTCAATTCCTGAAAAAGAAGTTAGAAACAGGCGGTTAACAACACGAGCCACGCAACTCCCAGCCCTCATCCACAATCTGAGACTGTGAAGTCAGTTTTCTGCATAAAGCCCCGGGCCCTGGCAGGTATATGCGTATACAGAGGGACAGTTCTCCCTACCGTGGGGAGTTGAATCCACTGTCCACTGTGATGCTGCTGCTGTCCATGCTGTCCAGCCGGGCTGAATGGGTGGCTCTCTGGTTGCTGCTGCTATCAGTTTCTTTTGGGGTGAGGAGGGTGAGGTTCTTCTCAAACTTCCTCTGCAAGTCTCTTTCCTTCTCCCTTTCAAGGAGCCACTGCATGGTACCCACATCGTCTCTGTTTTTCTCCTCCTCTGTGTTTTTGTTGGCCCCTTCTTCAGAGTCATCATCATCAGAGACGTTGTAATAGTCAAAAGAAGCCTCCTGGTTCCCGCCCGATTCCTGCTGACGCTGGGACGCAGGCGTGGCTTGGGCCGAGGATGTCCCAAGGGAAGGTTCCAGTTTTTCACATCTGACTGGTAGTGTGTCAACAGGTGACTTCGGGTGAGATTTGAGGAGGGACAAGCTGGATTTGTGATAGCTGTTTACGGACAAGGTGTTGTGTAGAGGTTTGAACAGTGTGTCTTTGCTGAATATTTCTTTCCTCTTGTCCAGGCCGCTGGGCTCGGCACTATGATGTTGGATAAGGCGGCCATTGGCCATCCCCTCTGCCACACCACCAGAGGCAGCAGGGCCCCCACCTGGCCCTTTCGGTGACTCCTCGTGCCCAACAGGTTCCCTGGAGGAATGGGGGGTCTGCCTCTCAGACGAAGACAGCTTTTTTACCCCCTCTACCAAGGTCAACGTGTCATGGTCCTCCTTATTCTTCCCCAAAGGTGACGGTGCTGTGAGCACGGTCTCGCTAGAGGTGTTGCACTGAAAATAGTCATCCACAGCCGTTTTGGCTGGGCAAGGGCTGAGTTCCCCATAGGATGGCACACTCTCGGGGGTTTTGCCTGGCTCCAAAAGGCTACAAGCGCTAGAAGGTTCCTTACCGCCACCGACGATTTCTGGAATGCACACCTCTTTATAGCTGGCAGAGGAAATATGAGCCCTCTGATGACCAATAGTCTGCGCAGGCCGTAAAGTACTGTCGTCAATGTACGATTGGCTGGGGGTCTGGTCATCTTGGCTGCAGCCTTCAGCCAGGTCTTCCGGAGTCCCGAGAGAAGAAGCGCCCAGGGGGCCTTTGGAGTTATCCATCGACCTGGATCTCTCCTTGGCCTTGTTGGATCTCTCATTCCTGGACCTCCGGTCCTGGGTGTGGCTGTGGCTTCGGTGCACCTTGGAGTGGGAGCTTCCCCTGGAAGGTTCGGGGAAGGGCATCTCCGTTCTCCTTTTGGCCAGTTCGCCAGACACATCCCATTCTGGCGTCATGGGGAAATGGGACTCGATCACGTTAGCGTTGCTGTGCATAATGAAGTTGTCTCCTTTGTGTTCGATGATGAAGCAGCCCTCCCGGGGGGCCCTGGTTAGAGGGTCGCAGAATTCATACTCCCTCTCGCCGGGGATATCCAGATGCGAGCCATCCGAAGGATCTCCTTTCGACACTCGGGTCTTGCTGTGCGACCGAGACTTTCCGTGGGACTTGCGGTGAGTCCGGCTCTTTTTACTCCTTCCGCTGTGGTGGGCAGAGGACCCGGCTTTGCTCCGGTGAGCCTTTTCTTCTTCGAGT
Source organism: Psammomys obesus (assembly GCF_907164565.1). NCBI lineage: Eukaryota > Metazoa > Chordata > Mammalia > Rodentia > Muridae > Psammomys > Psammomys obesus. Next base: position 7,725,236 of record NW_026596147.1, read on the forward strand.
TTCTTCATCAGGGCAGTGTGCCTCATGACGTTTTCCACCGTCAGGTCGGGGTTGATGCGCCGGATGATCTCCATCTCCACCTCCCGGGGGATGGTGGTCGGCGTGTCCTCGTCTCGCAGGGGCCACTCCTCGGGAGGGAACTGGGCAGAGAAATTGGCCAGCTGTTTGGTCTTGTCCTTCTTAAAGCTCAGCCTGAATAACTTGAGGCCGAATTTTTTGGACTGCTTTTCGCCATCTTTAGGTTTGGAGAGGGTTTCCGTCTTGTAGGAGAAATTTAGAGTGCTTTTGCTCTTCTCGGTGGGTGGCACCTGGCAGAGCGGAGGAGGGCAGTAAGGGTCTTTGCAGTCCTTGGCGGGTTTTCTCTGCAGAGTGGAGGCGTGCACGCTGTGCACGTCCTCTCGGCAGCAGTGGCAAGAGTCGCAGTGCTTTCTGGGTAATGTCCTTTCCCTGACGCAGCCTGAGGCAGAGGGCGTTATGGTTCCGGGTTGTGGAGAGGTACACTGAGACCTGTCAGGTACCCTCTCATCCAAGTGGTACCACTTACTGTTAGTTCTTATGAGGGAAGGAGTAATGAAATAAGTCTGTGGGGTCACGATGAAATAGCCGTCTGCGGTCGGATAGATTTTCCTCTCCCGTACCAGTGTGTTTAGGGTATGCCGGAGAATTTCTTGGCTTGGGGTTGGAACACCTAAGAGCAAAAAAAAACAGAGATGCATTGTGAGAGGGAGGAAGGCACAGGCTGTAGATCTCCGACTTCCAGAGTCCTAGTAACATTGCCAAATTTGAAGTATCACCTCATGGCATGTAAGCAGGCTTCAAAGGTGTTTATTATGTTTAGTGTGAATCCTAGTTTTTTTTTTTTTCTGACGACTCCTATGAATATTACCACCTTGAGAGTGAAAAGGTGTTATAACAGGAAGAGGACTGGGGATGGAGATGAGGGTAGAACTCTGCCCAGCATGTGTGAGACCTTGTTTGGGTTCCATCTCCAACATCAGGAAAACTGCTGCAAGAGAGAGACGGAAGTTAGATAGAGTTAAGATTGTTACTGCTACAAAGTCTTTCCTGGACTTCATGAAAAAGAGACTATTTTGTGAAGGACAGGAAAATGATGAAAATTTTCCCATAGTGACACAAATTTACAGAAAATGTTTTCCCAAAATGGTCACCAGAGAAATGAGGCTTAACAGCTATCTTGGTATCAGAGAATAATATGTATGTAATTATTTTATTATGCACTCATTTTTAAAATATTAAGCTTGTTTAAAGTTAACTTTTATAAATTTTTATAAAATGGCAACTAGGTTTGACCACCCCTTTTTAAAACTTAAGTTTGAGATTATAATATAATTACAAAATTTCTCCCTTTCCTTTCCTCCCTCCAAGGCCTTCTGTATACCACGCCTTGCTTTTTCAAATTCATGGCTCCTGTTTTCATTTGTTGTTATTATGTGAATGTATTTTTATGCATAGATACACATACACTTACTCTAAGCTTCTCAGTCTGTATAATGTTACTGACATGTATGTTTTAAGGGTTGACATTTGGTATTGGGTAAACAATTGGATGCTCTGCCCTGGGACCCACCATTCTTCCATTCTCAGCATTCCTTAGTTACCTGTAGCTACACCCATAAAGTCTCACCACCATGACTACCTACATATGAGTTGAACAAGGATGACATGCCAAAGTGGATGGGGGGAAACACTAGGAGGTTTCAACCCTACGCAAAGAACTGGACCACTTTTCAACATGCTTTGTAATTTTGAAATCCACCACTTTGCACGTTGAAGCTGTCTCCTGAGGTAATGACGGTCAGATAAGAGCATAGTCCTTCTTGGCAAAAGTCAGGAGACGGAGGTGGCTTTCCTGGTTTCTAAACATTAACTCTAATCAATACACGAATACATGTACACTAAGACACTATCAGTTTGATCACTAAGTCCCAAACATCTGCATTTGCTTGAACAGAAATACAGGGTGGGGCACGTTTCACTGTCCAGTGGTGTACACAGTCTTTCACGGCATTTGTGGGAATGCTTATATATCCCCTACCAGAAGAGAAAGAATCAAGAAGGGAATTCCTTCCGAGAGTATAAATTCTCCAGGCTGCAGGCCACTTACTTTATTCCTTGTGTATTTGGCAGATGTCAGTGTCAGGCACATCAAGGGTGGTGATGTTTACAGAATTGATCTGAATGGTATGACTTAGAAACAGGCCAGATCAAATCAAAGGAATGCTGCCAATAATTGACCTATAAAAATGGCAGTTTCATATGAGTTAACTATCACAGTCAAAGCAGTACAAGGTCAGACTGAAAGCTTGGGTTCAGGGGCCAGGCTGCTGGATCGGAGGCCCAACTTTCTCTTCAACAATGGTGTTATTGGTTGGACTGTTCTTTCTTTCCCCACCTCATTACTGCTATGGTTTAGATCTAGCATGTTCCCTAAGACTCATGTGTTAAAAGCTTGGTCCTGGGCTTGTTGCTCGTGGGAAGTGGTGGTATTTTTAGGTGGTGAAGCTTAACGGGAGGTCTTTAGGTCAATGGGGCCCTTGAAGGGCACTGTATGACCCAGGCCTCTTCTTCTCTCTTTTGCTTCCAGGCTCTGATCTTACCATAGAAAAAGCAGACTTAAAACAGGCCCATCTAAACACAGGCTGAAACCCTTTACAACTATGAACCTAAACAAATCTTTTCTTCTTGCAAGCTTTAATTGCAGTAAGACATTAATGCCTCCTCACCAAATTCACACCTTTAATTTCTCAGTCTCCCAGTAGTCCTTTCCAACTGATCTTTTCGGAGAGAGAGGGTCTTTGCTGGAGTAGTCAAATTAAAATGAGGTCATTAGCATGGGCCATAATCTATTAGAAGTAATGTCCCTCTGAAAAGGGGAAAATGACACACAGAGAGGCACAGACGGAAGATAACGTGAGGAGACATGGGTCAAAGCTGGCCACACACAAGTCAAGGAGACGCTTGGGCCGGTGTCTTCCCTCACCGCCTTCAGAAGGGAACAGACAGCCCTGTCGACATCCTGACTTAGAGTCTCCAGTCTCCCAAACTGTACACTACATTTTTGCTGATTTCCCTGTACCACTGTAACAGCCCTAGCAGGTGGTAGCGTGGAGGCAGCTGGCAACCAAATCTCTGGGGTATCCATTTCCATACAGCTCCTGGGAATTTACTAGAACTTGGTCCTGCACGGCAGTGACACGAAAGAGCAAGTGCCCAGTAAACACTGGCCACTAGTAGTCTCAACTTTGGGTCAGGATACTAGAGTTAGTCTGAGGTTCTCGGTGGCGGGGGGTGGGGGTGGGGGAGGGAAGTCTGTGAGAACAATGGGGCACTACATCTATTTGTGCTCCACCTGTGGAGGGTATCCTAATCAAGGTGGAAGAGATTCACATTCAGCATATTGCTTAAGGTAGTATATTTTTTAGTTGCATCCCTTCCCTTAACCGAATGATCTACTTTTGATAAATGTACATGATTTTCTCTTGTATAAATAATTTGAAGACTGGTATGACAAAATTTGTATTAAGCATAGTAGTTTCTGATCAGCCTGTACTACACAAGGAAACCCTTTCTAAAGTTGTGTGTGTGTGTGTGTGTGTGTGTGTGTGTATGAACTCATGATTAACTAATTTACCTTGTGTTACCAAAGGACGTTGAACTGTACTTCTTTTTTTCATATTAAGCGTGTGTATATGTATGTGTGGTTGTGAGCAGCTCAACATACATGCTGAGGACATAACTTGGGTCTTCTAGAAGAACAATGAACATTCTTAACTGCTAAGCTATCTCTCTAGCCCATGAATCATATTAAGGATAGTCATTATTTCCAGTCTTGGAAAGCTCATACACTCATATAGAATCATGAGCATAACATAATATATGCTACTTACCATTAAGAAAAATTTCTCTAGTTCTTCCCAAATGAATAGACAAGAAATAATCTGCACTTTATACACCTTTAATTTTCAGCTAAGTGGGTCATCCAGTATTTACTTTGAAAAAACAAAACAAAACCTACAAACCTTTTTTCCCCTTGCCATCCAATCTGTTTCTGTCTCTATTTCGACATGTCTGACCCAACTGAAAGTTGGCAATATTTACGCTCACATTGCTATTAAGCCTTAGTACAGTAACTGGTGTTTCTAATCATCAGTCTAACTGTGAGTATGCTAGTTCCACTGGGCACTTGTAGGGTTAACCGGACAAACTGATGGTGTCTGGCATGCTCTCTTATTTCCAGGCGCTACAGCTGTAGTTTATCATGAAGCAGGATTTGAGAGTGCCAAGCTCTGTGTTCTAGTGGAGCTACAGGTGGACCTCTCTCCTTCCCATGCTGTTATGGCTTCCAAAGCAAAGGTAGACGGTTAAAGACACGTCATGACATCTCTGTGGAGCCACACTTTGCTTTAATCCGGAAATCTGATTAATTCTTCAAACAGAAAACACACGTATATGAGCTTCACGTTAAACATGTTAGATTAAAAAGTGCTTTTATTTTGAGATGGGTCCTGTGTATGTTATTCAGACTGGTCTGGAAGCCATGGACTCGAGCAGTCTTCATCAATTATCTTTATGAGTACGTGGGGCTACAGGCACAAGACGTCATGCCTAGCTTCAGACTGCAATGCTTAATGGGCTTTGTGATGCTATTGTTCTTATTTGTGAAGAACAGTGGCTGAGTGAGAGTCCAGATAGAGATGAATCAGATAGAGAACATGAAACAAGCACACTGACATTCTGCAGCTGACGCTAACGCCAGCTTCAACGTCCCATCGCACAGTCCTCTGCTTCCCTGAAGTGTGGCAGCCTTCCCTCCAGAAAGATCCAACTAACAACAAAGATTAGCCCAATGTAATTAAGCACTTATCCTGGGTGAAAGGGTTAACAGTTCTTTAGAAATATGAAAAACAAGTATTCTTTTAAAATAGGTCAAAATATTCTTAGGCTGAGGGTGTAGTTCTGGAGCAGAGGACTTGCTTGGCATGCACAAGGCCCTGCTTTCAGTCCCCAGCATGGTCATGTCTCTCACACCACACACACACACACAAGCACACACACACACACACACACACACACAACACGCATATATGCCACACACACATACCACAAACACACAAGCACATACACACACACACACAATACACATATATGCCACACACACCACCTACCAAACACACCACACACACACATCAAACACAGAAAAGTACAAATGAGCATGCAATTCTAAATAGAAACTGGTATATAGAATTTGTTGAGCCTGATTTTCAAAGTTCAACTTATGTTTAAAAAACAAAACAAACAACAACAACAAAAAAAACCTCATACTATCACCTGTTTCCATGTATAGTTTTACTATAAGACTCTACTCTTTGGAATATAGATGTCTAAAATAGTGAGAGGTCACATTCTAAAATATCCTTTTTATTCGTAAAACATGCATCAAATATGAGAATTCAAGTATTTTAGTAATACTTTGTTAGACTTCAACTCCCCTTTGCAAATAGTAAACTACAAAAGAAGTAAAGTCTTAACTTTAAAACAAAGAAGGTATTAAAAATCCTCTAGACTTTTAGTATTATCATTGAAAATAGATTTTTCAAGGAGAATTTAAGCAATTTAAATCTTCAATGATGTTTTGTCCTGACATAGCTAACGAAAAGCAACAAATAAAAGAAGGAGAAAAAAGGAAAGGAAGGAAAAGAATAGAAGAAAGGAGAGAAAGCAGGCAAGGCAAGAAAATATCACGTTTAATGAAATACTAGTTAAATATTTGGAGCTATTAAGGCAGGCCTAATGGTGTACATCTGTTGAGGCAGGATGATCAAAGAAAGTTCAAGTCCAGTGTGGTCTATGTCTCAAAATAGACAATAATAATAATAATAATAATAATAATAATAATAATAATAATAATAAAATTATTATACTATAAATATAATAATAAATAATTAATAAAAATAATTAATAAAGAAAACAAAGGTGCTGTTACTAAAGAAGAATTTAAATAATTATTAGTGTGTCCTGGACCTGGGTTGTAAGTATTTTACTGTGAAGAGCCAGTTAGTAAATATTGTAGGCTTTGTGAGCCATGTGACCTCTGTGACAACTCCTCTACCACTATGTCCAAGGAGCCGAGGATAACACAGAGACCTCAAGATGGCTGTGTTCCAAGAAAACTTTATTCACAAAGACAGGTGGTCCGTTCCTTCTAGGCCCCCAAGCCATGCTTTGTAAAGCCCTGCCCTTGGTAAAATCCATACAGTGTCCTTGCAAATTTCTGGATCTGACCAATAGTCATCAGTGTTACACAGATGGAAAAGTCTAGTTAGTGCATCTTTGCCATAAAAACTGGAGAAGCAGTTACTACTTTAATCATCAATGATCCTTTTTCTACAATGTATGGTAACTTAGCTGTTGGAAGGTCCTGCCGCTGAAGATTGCAGTCTCCATGACCGGAAAGCTCTCTTTTTCTCAGTGCAGGATGTAGGACTCCCTTCCCCCAGAGGGGCTTCCTACTCCCTGCCTGAGCTTATTTAGAAGATGTCTCTCATATGATAAATAGGCAGTGTGCCCCTGCATGGGTGACAGGACCCTGCTGTTTAATTCATGTAAAGTACAGTGCGAGCACCTATCAGAGTACCTCCTGGCTGCTTCCCTTTTCCTATATATACCCCTCACCCCAGGAATAAAGTTGATCCGCCTCCCTGCAGCTGGTCCCCGATGTCATTCAGTCCTGCATTCTGTCCTTCTGAGCCCTGTACCCCTCCTCTACTCCTCCTGCCTTCATAGGCTGATGGCCAACAGCCCCCAAAAGAAGAGGAGACCCGCACTTAGTGATACTGTTTGTTGCGCAGCCACGATGGGCATTTCACTAGTGTATACTGGCTCTACATTCTTTCCTATTTTACAGTAACGGGAGACATCGGGCCACTTCTGAGAAAACCACGTGTATTCTCATGAAGCTTCACAACAACATGAAGACTTTAAAAGCAGCTGTATTATTTGATGTCTGAAGCACTGGCCTAGGTATACTGGAGGAAGAGGGCTGTCTTGCTCCGGAGGGGAGCGTTTGTCAAGAGCATCACCCCCTCTTACTACCTGGGGGGAAAGGTGTGTCTGGCAGTGGAAAAAGGAAACAGATAATGAAATGCTGTAACATTTAAGATAATTTATAGTTTGCAAGGGTAGGTTGACATTAGTGTCTTAATAGATAAGTAATATAAAAACACTGAAATTGAAAGCCTGTCTCGAAAAACAAAACACAAAACAAAACCAAAAAGATGCACAACAAAACAGGTAATGTAAGAAGAAAAACAAAAAGGAAAAAGAAAAGAAGAGGGGACATTAATGAGAAGGCAATGCAAAGTTTCTCTGAGGCAAAGCAACAAGTATTATGGTGAGACCACAGATGGTAGGTTATAGTACTAAATCTTCATAGAGTTGGTTCTTCCAGCCTTTCTGTGCGTGTGAGTGTGTGAGGCCAAGTCACGATTGCTTTATCAATGCGATATTAGGGGATAAGCTATGACCAAAACCGTCAAGGGTCTTTTTTCCAAAGACACGCAGCTCAGGCAGAACAGGGCCAGCTTCTCTCCCCAGCTGACCTCTGGGGCACCCTCAGACACAGGACCTAAGTACACGCCTGTTGTTGCGTGTCTCTGGTTATCTGTGGTTGTTTTATCGTCAAGCATCACTGTAGCAAAAGCCGATTCAGCCAACAGCTTACAGGTACTAAAGTCTTCTTGAAAAACTGAATGAACGTCAACTATACCGTGCAGTCACTTTTAACGTGATTTCTATTTCAGTCTGGAAATAGAATAGGCTCAGTAGTCACCAAGCTGGCAAACTGGCAGCCCCTCTTCCGGTGCACACTGGCCATCGACTTACACAGGTTAAAATGTGCACACGCAAAGCCAGCTGTACTTAGGGAAATTTAGGGAGTTCACAAACAGGATTTTTGAGATTCTCTTTGTAACATCAGACTTGGCAACCCCGGCCGGGGCCACTAAACTGAAGTGGAGTAATGCTTCACTGCTGTATATTTAGTCTATCCAAACAACCTTTTCCACTGTAATCAATGGCGACTCACACGGCAGCTCCACTCCTGTCCTCATTTTTTTTTTTAATATTTCCGAAATAAAAGCAGTTTTCTCCTCTTAAAATGAAGTCTCAATTCATGAGGTAACATTTTTTTAAGGCTCATCAGTTCATAACACAGACATGCAGGACACATTTATTTTTGATAGCATTTCTGTAGTTCTCTTAGGACTAAATGTTCCAGGTGTTTCTGAGGAATCCTGGGTCTGTACTTTTATGGAAGGCTGAACTGCAAAAGATGAGTAGAATCTTGGTCATTTTCACCAATCTCTTATGATGTTGACTTAATTCTCCTGTAAGTAGCCAGTTAAAAAGTGTCGCATCAAATTATAAAAAGGAAATAAAAGGTACACTATCTAAAGGATTGACGCTGTTGCTCTGTTATCATTATGATTATTGTTTTAAGTCATGGAGGAGCAGTGTCTAGTCGGTCTGGGTGAAGACAGTGTCCCTTTAAGGGCCTGGAGCCCCCAGCCCACATCTATTTGGAAAGAGCTTCCTTTGGTTCTGGTTACCTGGGAAGCACGTCGTCAGGTGTTCCATCAGGGCTTCTTGGGTGACAGGCTTTCTTGCAGAGTTCATTGCAGAGATGGCCAAGCAAAGGATTTCCCCGAGTGGAATAAACTGAGACTGACTGATGGGGGACATACTGATTGGTGACACATCACCTGCGGAGAGACAGTTTTCAGGTGAGCGGGTTCACTAGCACGCCCCAGCGTTTGTCACACACAGTCCCTCACACACCCACGCCCCGCCCTCCCCCCGCCCCCCCCCCTCCCCGGCTCTACTCCTCGCATTCCCAAGTCAATCAGCTTTGAACACTGAAACTTGGTGGGATCGCAGCGGACTCCGCTCGCTCGGGTGGAAAGACATCCACGCGCGGAGGAGGCGCCGGTGATCCCAGCAAGCAAAACGCCCCTGAAGAAACGCGAGATCTCATTTGCACAGCGAGAGTATTAACGTCTCGTTAAATGAGGCTTTGAAAAATAATTTCTGTTCTTATCAGCATGGAGATGATTTATGAAACAGCGACTGTTCACGTTTCCAAAAAAAAAAAAAAAAAAAAATGCATTTGTGGTGAGTAGCGGTGACTCGTTCGTTCAGATGTTGAGGTTCTTTATGGGTCCGGGCATCTATCTGCCAGAGCAATTGGGAGCTCATGTAGAAAGAGAAGCACCCCTTCCGCAACCGTCTCTGCCTTGGTTTACTGAAGTTGAGGAGACAACCACAGAGATCAAGGTCACAGTGCTGTGTGACAGACACACAGCAGGGGTCTGAACAGTCATCGGGGAGATGACAGGTCAGCGGTCTAAAGCACCTGAGGGTGACAGTGGGCTTCTTCGCAGGCTTTGAGACCTTGTTATCTGGTGTCAAGGGGCAGGAAGGTGGTTGGTGGCTGGGAGGCGGGAGGCATTAGGGGGTGATAGGAGCTACCAGCGAGTGTTTTTCTGGGGAGTCGTGGAGAAGGGGCACGCAGCTCTGTCGGGACAACCGCGGGACGGCTGAGTGCTCGAGGCTCTCATCCTACGAGGAGCCGTAAAAAAGAAAAGATTTAAGGGCTCACTGAAGCGTATGTGAGGGTCATGAAGAAGGCTGTGGTGTCCTGCAGATGATCACCTGGGAGAAGCCGGGGCAGCTTGGAGTGGAATAGAGACCATGATCTCTCGTGTGTATTTTGCCTGCTAGAAGGGTTGGTGGGAGACAGGGGAGGCTCAAGACCTGGCATTGAAGGGTGAGAGATGCTGATTCCTTAAGTATCAGCCAGGAACTCGAACACCTCTCCCAGTCTCTGAAATCTTTACAACTGGGTCCCAAGGATTTCCAGAATTTCCTAGACATTTCTGGGGTACGAAGTAGCCTCAGAAGAGGAAGAGAGTAGGAGAGCAGAGGAATCAGGTGTTTGCGCCTGATACCCAAGTGCCACCTGAATTATATTTATGGGTTCTATAAAATTTTACTACCAAAAAAAAAAAAAGTTGTGCAAAAAGGATGAAAACAATCAGTAGAGTAGGTTTTTATGGCCTCCGAATTTTAATTACTGATTATATTTACACAAGGCAGCCTTTTCTTTAAAACAAAAGATTTATTTTAGTTTATATATATGTACATATGCATGTGAGTGCAGTGCCCATGGAGGCCAGAAGGGGGCACCAGATCCCCTGGAGTGGAGTTACAGGCCATTATAAGCCACCAAATGTCGGTGCTGGAAACTGAACTCAGAACCTCTGGAAGACCAGTAAGAGGGCAACCCCTCCCTTTTTTTTTTTTGTTACTGTTGTTTCTTAAGCATGCTCTTTAAAGTAATAAGCTAACACAGCTGGCCAAAGCCAAAGCTTAGATCAGCCTGTAACAAACAATATGCTCTGCAGAAGATTTCTGGGTGCTCTAAGGTAAACCAACTTCCCTGCTGTCAGTCAGGGTACTTAAAGCTGAGCTGAGCTACATCTCCCAGGTTGTAGAAGAGTACAGAGGACCCTCAGGAAATAACTTGAAACCAACTTTGCCATGATGTAATGAATGAAATTAGGCACTGGAGCTGGAGATCCCTGAGTTTTGGGCTAAGCCCAGCAAGTTCATGAGAGAGGGCATCAGAAATCCAGTCTCCAACACTTGAGGCTTATAAATGCCCCAAAGCCCAGTTCAGTTTGTTGCTTCTCTCCCCACTGCAACACTCTAGGGCCCCATCAGCTCCCTTGTAGCTTCAGGTGGATATGAGGGGTAGGTGATATTACTAATGGATCAAATTCAATTCAGAAAATGTCCAAGTAGATTTTATTTTAAATCAGCAGCAAGCAGGAACAGATAGCTCATAGAACATAGAACCCACAGAGTCTAGAACCCTCCAAGCCCTCTAAAAAGCTGTCCTAAGATCTGGTGGAGGAGCAGCAGATAGAAACAAATACATGGGATTCACAGTTGCTGCTAGGAAAAGTCTTGGCTTTGTGCATTGGGTGGGGGCACTCAGATCACACTCAAGACTCAAAAAAACAAAAAAGGCTGAATTGTGTGTTGGGACTATCTGTGTGGACAAGTTTACTGCAGTGTATTTAAGCTTTTTTTTTTTTAAAGGATATAAACATTTTTAAAACGAAACTTTATTCAAAAATTCTGATGCAAACAAATGAACTTGGGCTGATAGGGTGGGGGATGGGTGCGCTCCAGCATTAACCCTTCCCCTTCCCTCCCACGTGAACACTGGAGTGCAGCCAGAGGCCTTCAGACTCTCTTTATTCTGGCTCTGACTTGAGAGGTGCTGATGCTGGCGTTGTGGCAGCGTTGCTGCTCTAGCCACAGTGACCTCAACGTCTCCCAGAGTGATCTTAACATCAGTGCAAAAGAGTGTGGGGTCTACCACCAAGGAGCAAAACCAAAGTGGACTGGGGTACTGGGGGACCCTTCAAAAAGGAGGAACTTCTCGGAGGACCAAGAGGCAGGAGTCGGTCCACTAAATATGACTGCTCTAAGTGCAGGTGGGAATTCTCGGTGATTCCGCAGAGATTACAGAAGGCTTCTCTACACAGATGCCAATTAGCAGAACCAACTAGTTCGTGCATGTCCTTCTGCTCTACAGTTTGTTCCTCTGTCATATTCTTAGTAGATGTTTTTCCTTCCGGTGCACCCACAGGGAGAGGCATAAACTGTGAGCATACCCGAGGAGGTTAGTAAAAAAAAAAAAAAAAAAGGCTCATTTCACTGTAACAATGAATATTATGACCATGTACAGTAACTTTTAATGTGGGATGCAGAAGAAGATGGAAACGGGATGTTCCAAGTATTCGTCTCCGTGCCGTCTCATTTTCATACCGTATTAAGAGCAAATACTCCTTATCCATTCCCAAGTCGATCCACACTGTTTATACCAGCGCTTCCTGGCATTGGGCCCCGAACTCCACGCATCTCTCATCCCCATTCCTACTGTAAACCGCATCCTCTCACCTGGCCTGTTCTAACAGCTTCATGGGGCTCAGCCTTTCTTCCTTGGCTTTTACTAGCTCCTTTCCACAGAGCAACCGAAGCCCTCGCAAGAAATCGTAAATCATGCTACTTCCCTGCATGAACCCCTCAGCGTTGCCTTTCGCACTTACAGAGAAATTTGATTCCTCATGAGTTCTACAAGGGTCTGCAGAGTTCGGACCCCTGTGCCCGCCTCTGTGGGATCAACCCTCTTCTTATAAGCTCACCACCTCCTTTCATTACAGGCTCTCAACCTCCCGTGCTTGGATCCTGCCAGGATTTTTCTGAACTCATGAAAGACCTTTGTATTTATTCTGTGCTCTTGGCCAAGGCTGTTTCTGGGGTGGACTCTTCCGGGACCAGTCCCTTGTCATTATATAGATCCCAAGTGAAAAGCCATACCCCAGGGGAGTACCGCTCAGACCACCCAAGGCAGGGCTGTCTTCACTCTGGGTGTGCACGCTCATGTTTACGGCTCCCTAGCTGTCTCATCCACTAAATATAAGCTCCAAGAGGAAGGAAACCTGAACACTCTCTTTCCAGTACCTACAGCGACGCAGTGCCGACACTAGATAACCGGTACATGTTTAGTAAACAAACAGTCTTTTTAAATACTGTAATAATGGAAGGAATTTCTAAGGGTACTTTGAAAAAATTCTGTTTAATTCAGATTTTATGAGCAATTACAGAACCAAATATACTAAACCATTAATTTTTTTTAAGACTCTCCCTAATTAATTTCATAAAGGATGGCCCCCAAACACAGTATTTATCTCAGGAAAAATATAATACATTAGGTGAGGTTTACACTATGCACTTAAGATCTGTTAAAGAAATCATAGGCTCTCTCCACACAACATAACACATTTAACGTTATCAAGAGTTTCTGGGGAACTTAAAACCACATGATGAATGAGCCAACTCGTCTTTTGTAAAATATGCCCCTAGGAAATTCTTCCAAGCGTTGGAGAGACAGCTTAGCAGTTAGGAGTGCTTTCTACTCTTGCAGCTGACCCGGCACCCATACAGTGGATCCTAACCAACTTTGACTCCTGTTCTAAGGGATATGACAGCCTCTTCTGGTCTGTGTCAGCATCAGGCACATGCATGGTGTACACTGACACATGCAGGCAAAACCCTCATACACATAAAATAAAATTTAAAAATAAATTTTTAAAGAAAGAAATCATTTTCAACAACTACTCCATATTGCTTTTTTTCAAATACAAAACCATAAATACTGTTAAAAATCTATGACTCAAAGATACCAGCTTTCTGTGTAAGCTCTGACTTATAACTCACTTGTCTAAATTTTCATTTTTACTTTATTTATGGGCACGTATGTATGCATGTATGCCACATGTGTGGCTACCCTCAGAGGCCAGGAGAAAGTGTTAGCTTCCTGGACTGAAGTTAAAGGTAGTTGTGAGCCACCGGACTTGTGCGCTAAAACTAGAACTTGGGTCCACTGGAAGAGCAGTAAGTTCTCCTAACCACTGGAATGCATCTCCAGTGCCACTGGCCTATACTTCATCCTGTTGTCAGGATGTGTTTGAATATAGTTAGGGAAAGTCAACCATGAGCTCACAGGTACTTTTTGGGTTAAGGAATTCTTTCTGAACAGCTACCCTTCCACCATATCATACTTACAAAACAAAACAAAACAAAACAAAACAAAAAAAAAACAACAAAAAAACATCAACAACAACAAAAACATGAGTAACTAGGCTTTATTTTAGCTTTACTTTTCTTCCAAAAAATCTACTTAAATACAGTCATTGGTATATAAATGACCAAACTAGGATAATTCAGATACTATCAAGCTCAGAGTAAGCATTTGATGTGTTTCCGCTAAGGGAAGCTAAAATGTGTGAGGATCTGAAAATATTCCAGTTGTAAGCGAAGAGCATTTAGTGTTTAAAGCAGGTCAGTAAAATTGTGGACACTGTTTTCAAGCGAATGTCTGTGAGTTGGTAAGTGTGCGAAAAATAAGTTAGTGGGATGAATGATGAAGAGAGCCAAAGATGGTCCCCCTACCACCAGAGGCAAGAGCAAGCCTGTAGAGCATGAAAGGGCATGCTGACTGAGCATGGGGAGCTGGTAGTTGTAGGCCTCAGCTGGAGCTGGCTGGGGTGAGAGGAAGAGAAAAACTGAAACCTGATCCTGGTAGACCAGAAGGCTTAAAACTTCTCACCAATCAAGGGACTTCTCGTGTTACGTGGCGTCCTATTGTGACGTGCATGTGCTAGAAAATCACTTGTGGGTCACTGCAGAGTAGAGTGGTGCTCACTACTGTCATCCCCACACCGGTAAGAAAGGCCTGACACCACAGGAGGACACTCTGAATGCCAGCTGGCTGCATCTTCCGGCCTACCTCTCTACATTCCTCACTCCCCCCTCAGGGAATGTCACTAACTAGCACATACACTGTTAATCTCTATTTTCTCTTCAAACTTCTGGCCAGTTACTTTATATTTAGTTAGATATAGTCTCTTTCTCTCCCCCAACTAACCATTTATTCAAGAAATGTGCAGTGTCTATCAAATACCTTCAGACACTCAAGCTCCCGAAGTGTTTCTATCTGGATTCTGTTTCGGGGGGGAGGGGGCCTTAAAAATACTATATAACACACTACAATAAAAACCTATCTTTTATGAATGTCACTTTCTTCTTTTCAAGCTAGTCAGTTCGGGCTTGTCCCGCTCATGATCTATGTGTATGAGGAAGACTACACAACTCTTGTGCTAGTTCTGACAATTTACATTCGTCCACACTGGGACAATAGAAGGAGATTTCTAAAGAATACCAATGATAAAAGCATATACTGAGCATATCTGTCTCAGGACACCTTTAAAAAACCCTTCTCCATACAACTGTGTAAGACAAGGAAAGCTGTAAATCTTCAAAGATCATTGTATCATAATCAACGGCAATCTTTACAAAAAACTAGCAACATCCATGTTTGTGTATAATCTGTTTCACACACACACACACATACACAGAGAGAGAGAGAGAGAGCCTGCATTCAGTATCTATTATTCCATGTCTTGTTTTTCACTATAAATGTTCACTTAATCTCTACTGTGGGTTGAAAGGCTTCTCTATCCTTCATGAAATTCATATCCCAGATTCTGAATACCATATTACAATTCTAAATAATTAGTTGGAACACTGAGTTGTTTAGAATTGGGAAACCCCTATTCTCTGAAGACATCAGGAGATACATGCTAAAAACTCACTTTCTTTTTACTTTTAAAATATCATGCAATGTCTTCATATTTACCTGTTCTGTGTTGGGAGGGAATGTATGCCACGGTGCACACATATATGGAGGTCACAGGACGGGCTCCAGGGGCCAGTTTTCCCCTTCCACCCGGCTCCTGGGACTGAACTCAGGTCATCAGGGTTGGTGGCAAGTGCTTTTTACCAACCGAGTCTTTTTACTGGCCCAGAATCCAGTCTCTTAAAGACAGATACAAATTAATTACCTGGGACCCTGTTTCCTTCTCTGTAAAATAAGGGTTTGGATCGGATTGTAGCAATGATTTCTTCAGGCTCCAAAGGTCTATGATTTTCTATTAATTTGTCAGGATTTTGGCAGAAAATCAAATCATAATATAATTCTCATGCTCAGCTTTACTTCCAGGTGTTGTAGAAATGACTTCCATGATTATCTGATCTGGAAGAGGCGTTAGTTTTTGAAAAAGTGGATGAATGTGTCGGCTATCATATTTTCCCCCTGAATAGTAGAGCCTTCAAAAGTTCATTCTGACCCAAGTCTGACTGAGCTTTGCCCCTCAAGACTAACATGCTATCCCCCTCCTCTCTTCTGCCAAAATTAAAATTACCGCATGCAGCCGATACAGTGATTCTTCATAAAATGCCTGAACTGTGCTTCTGAGATGCTCAGAGCCCACAGGGATGAGGCAGCGCTACCCAATTCGGCAAAATGTGCTACCTTTGCCAAGTTTTATCTCAGATGCCCCTGGGCATGGGGAAGTTATCCGCTCTCTGAGGTTACAGTTAAGTGAACAACTTCTCTGATGCACAGCATCAGACAAATCCTGTGTTTTACAATTTAATTCAATTTATTAACCCCAATTTTATGTATAAATGCTGCTTGGTTCTTTTAACAGAAGATCTACTACAATATTGTCCCAAAAGTTCTTCTAGAAAAACACATATCCCTTTCCTATGTACGCTATCAAAGACCACAGCAGCCTTCCGAGGGGATGGCGCATGTGGCTTCCATTAGCTCACGTGCTGCTATGAACGTTTCTTTGAAACTGGATTACTATACTTGACTTTCAACTGTTTGTATTGAAATCTAAAAGAAAACTGGCATTGAAAACGGCACTTTTACTAGTTTACTGTAAGTTTGTTTTAAAATGCCACTGACTTCAAAACTTTAAGGTTGGGCCTGTATTGCCAATAAGCAATGAAGGAAAATTGACATTAAACAACAGGGAAGTATTTAGAGTTTTGGAACTTGTATGACAGCCTTTCTGGGGTTTTCAAATGCTTAATTTCAACCCTAACAGTTCTCGGACACAAAACCCAGTTTTAAGGTTAGTATTTGAGGAAACTGAACTCAAAAGGTAAAGTAAGGAGGAGGTTCTTATTATTAATGCTGAAGTTAATCTGGCCATCGGCTATGACTTCCTCAGAAACTTCCTCAGAGCCAAGTTAAGAGTGATCATGGTGACTTAGAACACACACACACCGAAATGAGTTGATGTCCTCGGGCTACCCGGAACGCTCGGCTCATGTCTGTGTGTTACAGGAAGGTGTAGCTGGCCGAGAGGATTAATCGGGCCATCGGTTTCCAGAAGAAAGCATCGTCCTAATGGTTTCTGAACTTAAGCTAGTGTTCTTGCTACTGGGACTTGGCTATTGTTGGGAAACTGTCACAAAATAAGGAGAGGTTAAAAAAAATAGAGAAAGGCAGCTAGCGGAGAGCAGGGAGTGAAAACCCTCTCCATACAATGAGAAAGAATGGCTGACATCACAGCACTTTGGACCACTTGGCTATTTGCTATGTAAATTTATAGCTGAAGAATTAGAATGGAACTATGAGCCATGAGAAGCGTTACACCTGTCACCACATCAAATCTTTGCTAAAACTCCGTGTTGTGAGCCAACCGCCCCAGTGAGTATGTATGAGAAATTAGGAGGCAGAAACCTGCAGACCGCCATTTACATAGCAGGCACTCAAGTATTTGATGAATGAAAAGGCCCTGCACATGAGGACAAGGTCAGACTTGGCTCTGCTTTTGACCAAGATGTTAGTGACAAGAGCTACTCTCCTCTTCTCTGTTCCCTGACCCAGAATTAAAGCTCTTCACCGCCTGAGATAAAAATCACGATAAAATGCTAATCTTGGCCACCAACAACTAAATAGTCTCTTGGATTTCACACAGGTCTAGAAGGCCCATGGCTGATGAGTATTCCCACACAATGTGGAGTCTTCCTTTAGAGGGAGTACCTCAAAGAGAGTCAAATCTAAATTCCTAGTGGAAGCCTTCATCTATTATTTCACATCCATTTCTACCATCCAGCAAACCCCCTGCCTGTCCGTAAAGACATATCAGATGTTCCGATTTCTACTGATGAAAATTTTCAACTATAATTTAATAAAGCAGCCTGCCACTTGCAGGGCTGTTCTTGAAGTTAGAATCCCCAGGGCTGTGTCTCGGCCTCTGTATTCTTGCTTCATCAGCTGAGGTGCCGCGGCTATGCTGTGACTGATTTCTGTGAAATACAAGTGTACCTCAACAACCGGGCCTAATTAAATACAGGTCAAATGCGGTTAGAACAGCAGACCACGGATTATGACACGGCCACCCTACCAACCCCTTCCAGCAGCCAGGGAGGTTGTTCTGAGAGAACTGTGTGAGAATTCCAAAGGACAGGAGAAAGTTAAGCAGCTTTGAACAGACTCACAGAGAAGACTCCAACTCGCTGTACCATTAAGTAACTCTCCTCCCCTAAATGTGACTTGTCAGGACAGTGACAAAACCCAGCAACTTTATTATACCATGAGGTTGAGACCCCAGCTCTGCACTCCATTAGTTACATCACTGAGGGGAAATGGTTCTTCTCTCTCCTTTTTCTTTTCAGTGTCTATAGCAGTGGTTCTTCACTTTCCTGATGCCGTGGCCCTTTAATATGGTTTCTCACGTTATGGTGACACTCACGACCACAAGATTATTTCATTTCTACTTCGTAACTGTGAATCTGCATAGTCGTGAATTGTGAAGTAAATATCTGATATGCAGGATATCTCATATGCGACCCACAAAGGGGTCATGACCCACAAGTTGAGAACCACCGGTCTGTAGTGATGTTGACTTCACAAGGGACTGAGGTGATTAGGTGAGATAATGGATGCTGAACATGCTGCCTTTGAGACCTAGCATTTACTAAATAGTAGCTAGTGGTTAAAACATAGTCTCCAAGCCTAGCTGAATTTAATCCATTTCCTTTTCCAGTACTTGAATTTATTCCAACAGAAAATTAATTTAGTTCTAAAAAGAGAGTAATTTAGTTATACAAATTAATTTAGTTATAAAAAGAAGCCCTTTAAAAAATATCATAGCCCATGATAAGGAAGGCAGTAGTCCTCCTCGCCAAGGTCAGAGAGTGTCCTCCTGACACTCAGCTGAGGACACCTGCCCTGAGGGAACAGAATATTTCCACTGAGCTACAGGGAGACTGATGACTTTGAGCCTGGGAGGCAATGGCCTTAAAGCAAATAGGAGCTATGGATTTCACTAGAGCCCTAAAAGACGGGAAAGGGCATGTGCCAAAAGTAGTAAGGAGAGTAAGGAACATCCAGTTTCAGAACTGTGGCTGGACCAATTCTCCATTCATGCTGCCTAAGAAACAGCTCTTACAACTAAAGTTAGGGAACATTAGCAGTTAGGGTGATGGGCCCTGGGGTATCTTCTTAGGAAAAAATGTCCTGCAGGAGTACAAAAAAAAAGTGACATTTGCACAAATGCTCAGAGTTTTGCTCGCTCCCTACTTAAGGATGGCTTGCCCAATAAAATCCAAGCAAACTGTTATTAACGCCCACAGTTAAGAGCCGCACACTCACGTTTGTTCTTAATGGTTAAGAGTCCTGTACCAGCAGGCTGGGGAGGCTCTCTCAGCTCCAACTGCAGCACGGCGTAAAAGCAATCATAATTTCCAGAGCCTCATATAACTCCTGAGGTTTACCTGAGCACTAACCTACCCAGTGAAGAGTCTTTTTAAATTTTAATTTAATCTTTAAAATATACTGAGTTGTGCGTATTTTTGGGTACTTGGGATGTATAAATTTACAATGTGTAATGTTCAAATGAAGGTACTGATAAGCATCACTTCAATGTTGTGACACTTGGAGTCTTCTCTCCCAGACATTTTAGATCTGTCATAAAATGTTACAGACTGCGGCTCCCTGGCAGTGCCATAAACACCAGAAATGCTTCCCCCTAACAACTCTATTTTGGCACTTACTGTATGACCTCTCTCATATCTTCTCTCCCTCTCTGCTTCCAGTCTCTTGTGACCTCTATTCTCTCCTTTAAGAGATTGGCTTTTTTAAGCTTCTACTAATTATTAAGACACATTTCATTTGTCCTTTTGTGAGTGGCTTGTTTTGTTTAACATAATGTCTTCTGCTTCAACCAAAACTAACAAGCGTATTATTTTAAGTACATGATAAACAAATGCTTTTCAACTTTCCTTCAACTGTCTACAGTGTACTTTCTACGTGTGGATTATAGGAAAAACACACATCTAGTTCTCTGCTTTCAGTGAGTACATTTTAGACATAAAATGTGAAAAAATAAGTAATAAAATATTCAAATTAATGTTCAAAGCATCCTTTGAAGAACTATAGTAAAAACAATAACAATACACACACAAAACAAAACAAAAACTGCAACAGGAGCCTAGCCAGAGGAGTTGGCACATATACTTGGGAGACAGAGGTAGGAGGAATGGAAGTTAAAGGGCAGCTTCAGTTACATCACAAGTTCAAGGCCAACCTTGACACTGTCTCAAAAACAAAGACAAGCTGGGTGGTAGTGGCATATGGCTTTAATCCCAGCACTTGGGAGGCAGAGGCAGGCAGATTTCTGTTAGTTTGAGGCCAGCCTGGTCTACAGAGTGATTCCAAGACAGCCAGGGCTACATAGAGAAACCCTGTCTACAAAAACCAAAACCAACCGAACAAAAACCAAAATCAACAACGACAAAACCAAACCTCTAAATAGGTTCCAGTTGCTGAGGAAATGTCAACAATTGACACATGGGGCCTCTTGAATGTAAGGAAAAACAACATGAGGAATGAAAGAAAAAAAAATCTGTGCTAGTTTTACATGTGACATGGGATGTCTATCTTCAATATGCAAACCCATAAAGACCTGAAGCAAAAAGAAAAACAAGCAAAACAAGCAAAAACAAACTGGTCAATAAGTGGAATGATGAAACAGACAGCTCTCAAACGAGGAAACTCAAACAGCCAATAAACAGGTCTTTCCAGTCATCAGAGAAATACAAATTAAAACTGCATTAACATTCCATTTCACTCCGGTCAGAATGGCAATCATTAAGTTTTAAAAGGCTGGCAAAGATGTGGACAAAAGGCAACGCTCACTCCTGTAGCAGTGGTGGGAATGTAAACCAGTCCAACTTCTGTAGATTAAAAAAAATAATAAATTTCCTCAAAAAAAAAAAAACCCTAAAAATAAAACTACTCTATGATTCAAACGTAGCACGCCTAGGTATTTATCCAAATGATTCAAGTCCTGTCACATAAACGATACACTGTAGCACTACTCACAGCAGCTGAGCTATGGAACTAAGCTAGGTGTACAGCAACAGCGCAACAGAAATAAAAAACACTCGCACATGCACGCACACATGTACAGACACACACACACACATACACACACATGGACTGGGAGGTGATAGCCATAAATAACAAAGATACATCCTTTGCGGGAAAATGGATGCCACTGGAGACAGTTACGTTAGGACAATTAAACCAATCTCAGACAAACGGCACATTTTCTCAAATACGTGGTGGCTAGATTTTTATAAACAGATAAAATCATGTATGTACATATGATGTGAAAATAGAAGGGAAGCTGGACAGGGGTCTCGTGGGATGAAGGGTGAGAAAGGGGACGATGAGGAGGTGTGAGGAATGAGCAGATACAACACACAATTTGCTGTCGTCCGAGAGTGTCCTTGTGTGATGCAGACCGGTACTTTGGAAACCAGAGAGGGAAGATCATACAAATGGACGAATTCCCTGTTGTAATACTTTCCATTTGGAGAGTTTATGTGGAAGAGAGGTTTTAAATGGGGTCTCCAAGGATGAGCAGCCCTGGTAGGGTGTGGCAATCATGGCCATTACACATTAGGTGTGTGCTTTGCCTGGCGGAGCAGCCTTTGAAACTGCCTGTGGTACCCTCAAAGATAAGCCTGCAGAGTCCTATTCGCAAAAACATCCTTAGCAATAAAAAAGGGGGGGTCAACGCCTTTTCTGTTCTGTGTCGTGAGGGGGACCTCTGAGTATGACAGCACCCATAAAGAGAGAAGACATGTCTGAGGGGCCCTGCCAACGTAGATTTGGAATTATTTTAAGATGCTCCAATTATGCAAATGACTCGAAGGCCCCAATACTCTGAGACATACCATTATTAAACAACAGTACTGACCCTGCCTTTGGGGGAGGTGCTAAAATCATGTTTTCAGATATGCCATATTCATGTTGGTGAATGCAACGTGGGGAAATATTTTTTACCATTTTGTTACCATTTTTTTAAGAGAGGTTTTATGTGAAAACCTCATGGATGTTACAGAAAAAAAATAGTTCAGTCACAATCAAAATCCTCTGTTAGCTCACAGAAGCCTCAATTTGATGCTATTCTTAGAAAGGCTCTTACTCTGAGTGTGTAAATCAGACCCCCTCACCCAGGAGTGTGCTGCAGGGGGGTTTCCCATTTCATGGACTGTATATTCACTGAAGAGAAAAAGTGCCAAGAAATATTTTTTTTTTTCCTCTTGGAAAGTGAGTGAGACATGCAGATGGAAATGAAGCACTCTAATTACTTCCTAGCCTCAGATCTACAGCTGCTGCTGGCTCAGCCCCGACGCAGCAATGGCTCATGCTGGTGTGGTCGCATGCGATGGACAGCCTCCACTGGAGATTCTGGACCACCTGGAACAGAGGCCCGGGGCACGCTAACAGCAAGACCGGTCCTCAGAGGTCCGCACGCCCTGGTCATGGGTGCTATTGACATTTTTAAACATGTACCTTTTTTTTTTTTTCCTCATACAACAATTTTTGAAATAAAAGCAGGGGAAACCTACCTGACCCTTTCTGGACTGGCTCCATTCCCCAGGTAGCTTTGATGCTAAAGCCTGGTGCATGCTAAGGGGATGCATCCAAGCACAAGAAGGAGCCAGTAACAGAAATGGACGTCCTAGAATCTGTAATAAGAAGAGAGAGTAAATGTTCGCGCAACAGCATCCTAAGTGAACATTTCTGATAAGTTACTGCAGGCCCGAGGACTACAAAAGCAATCTGATACTTTACCTTGGAAAGTATATATATATATTGACTGGCTACGGAACCCTCAGCTCCTCTGACAAATCGGGGCTTGTGGCGCTGAGACAAGGGCTGACAAAACAAAAGCACCTTTAAAAGGCTCTGAATGTACTTTGCTAGTGTGGATCTCACAACCGGTGTGGGGGAGTAATCTTTACCATCTTTTTATCTTATTTGCATGAAGCCGCTGGCTGGATCCTGACCCCCGGCTAGCCCACAGATCACAGCCTCGAGCACCGAGCCCACATCCCACTGCAGTGTCTCGGGAATCTGCACAGTCACTCCTCTTCTGAGTCTCCTCTGCAAAGGGAAGTCACAGGGACCAATCAGCCAACCTGACTTCTCACTCCCATGCCCAGAATCCTTTGTGAGCTGAAATGAGTCATCGCTCCAAGAAAAGCCACAGCCTGTGTGTGTCTGTCAGGTCCTTTGTCTGTGTAGTACAGAGACTCCGAGGATAGGACAGACCCTGGGTGCTGGGGCCAAGGAGCAAATGCTCCCCTCCAGGGGTCCCAGGCACCATCACATGCATTACTCCCCCCCCACATATATTTTTTTAATCACCAAAAGAGTAAAAAGAGCACATACCTCCAAAATGCTTCAAGAAAGAACACATATTAAATTTTACCTGCCATTGTATACTCAAAAAAAAAAAAAAAAAAAAAAAAAAAAACCTTCAATCAAATATTTGGTACATTTTTTCTTTCTTTTTCTTTTTTAAGTTTGTTTTTAAGGCTGGGGTTTTCCCTGTCATGGAGGATGAATCTCCCATCTACGTGTAACAGGCAGTTCTACAGTACACCGGATCAAAGTTTAGCTGCAGCGAGCTATTTGTCAGAGATTCCAGTTGCCTTGCAAGTCTTTGCAAGCCCGGGGCTCATTGCCCCATCGGGCTTGCAGCCCGGCAGCATCACGGCTCTGCCACTGCCCGTAAAGGCAGTGTCGGGAATGAGGTCACTATGTCAGGCTCAGCGTCAGGCTCTCCAGAGCTTATATAGCACAACTGGTAGGAGCCAGAGGATTTGTGGCTTTATATCGCTGCTTTGTCTCCTTTTTTGAAAAATTTAAAAAAGAAATTGTATGTCTAAGATCAGGAAGGGAAGAAAAAAAAAAAAAGCCACATATCTATGCAAAAAAAATGTCTTGTTCATTGCACCAGCTGTACCGGACTCATTATCAGCCTACGCTGAATACATCCTACATCTATGTGTATATGTGTTGTATACAAACATAAGCAAGCCTACAAAGACACACACACACACACACACGAGAATCTATAGGGCAGAAGTACTTTGTACTGACAGATGAGCCACCACAACATCCTCAGGAAGAAAAGAGGGCATAAGTTGGCAGAGAACAGAAGGCAGGAATGCTAGCCGTCACACACAGCTGGGAGAAAAATGGAGCCG
Source organism: Psammomys obesus (assembly GCF_907164565.1). NCBI lineage: Eukaryota > Metazoa > Chordata > Mammalia > Rodentia > Muridae > Psammomys > Psammomys obesus. The sequence continues at coordinate 7,749,317 of NW_026596147.1, forward strand.
GGAGCAAAACAATAACAATGAAGGACGGGATGAATTCTACTGTATTCAAAGAGCATCACCCAATGTTCCCAAAGGGGGCACGCAACAGGCACCCTTACTCTCACCTCAGAACCAAATAGACACACCCACCAGTGCCCCCACACTCCAGATACCAGAGAGAGCTGGGCAGCGGATGATGTGGGTGCCGCAAGCTCACCACAGCTTCAGGAACACAGCAGCCAAACCCCAAAGGGAAGGCACAACTAACGCCAGCTACTGTAAACCCAAGGGAGTCCTCACCACGGCTCTTCCCATTCACTTGGCTTCCATCCTTTCTTGAGACAGAATCTTACTCTGTAGCCTGGGCTGGCCTCGAACTTCCTGAAATCCTCCTGTCTCAGGGCTTCGATGATGAAGATGGGAAGCATAGCTCTTCCAAATTACTGAGTTGGAAGGACCCCCTCAGAGGATTACCAGGCTCACCAGAACCTTGTCCTCATGTGATGCCTATGGTTCAGCCATATCTAAGACACACCACCATGAAACTCAGGCCCTGTCCCAAGCCAGCCACAGTCCTCTGCTGAGTCCCAATAAACCCCTTCCCTATAGTGATTCCCTAGTCTGGTCTTGGGAAGCTCCCTGTCAACACATCCAATAGCTATAAATATACATTAGCCTGGTTCCCAGGTGCCAGATCACCTCTTCTCTAGTTTTTTGCAGTTTTAGTTGCCTAGTAAGCATGTGGACTGCGTATTCACTTTCGGCTTGATCGGTATGTTTGATTCCAGTGTTACAAAACAAACACCCCCCCCCCAAACATAAAACCCCAAACTCTTTGGTGTCAGTCTTCTTCTAGTTCTTTTCAATTCCTCAGCTGCCATGGTACTTTTTCTTTTACTGACCTGGTCCCTCAAGTCCCAGCATGGGCTGTGGACACCCTGTCACACTGCTCTGGCTTTGTCATCGACTCTACATCCACCAGTCTAGGAATGTGATGGAGATTAGCTATTGTGTGTCACTGACAATCCCTTAGTGGCCATGACTAAACTAGGTGATGCTTTGAATATCATGGAATCATGCACTTCAAAACAAAAACCCTACGAATTATACCTTCAGTGCTTTTTTTAAGAAATGGCTTGGTCTTGAATTTCCCTCCCAATGCGTTCTCAACTCTCTCCTCCTGGCCTGTCACTATGGAATGAACCTGTGGCTCAGGACTGGGGTCTTCTATCAATGCACCCCGAAACTAATCAATGCACTTTCAGTTTAGCTGGATCCTTAATTATAAATCCATCACAGTCCACCCAGTGCTTTCATGAAGGTCAGTACTCATTGTCAACTTGACGGGATTAAGAATCACCTAGGAGACGGGGTATGTCTGTGAGAGGTTCCCAAAGGTACTCAGCTGAGGAGGAAAGATCACTGAATAGGGGAGGGCAGCCAGCTGAACACCAGTGTGTGCCTTTCCCCTTTCTGACTACAGATTCAATGCAGTCACCTGCCTTTCTGCTGCCATGGCAATACCATTAGCCCTGGCAGTTTAAGGCCCTCCAGGGAAGTACCGGATCCATGTACTACCTTAATGGCTAAAGATTCTGGTTACTTCTATGTATATTGCAGGTTAAATCAGTGAATAAAGAAAAACGAAGCTCAAGCAAGCAACAGCATAGAAAATGACAAAGAGGTGTATGAAGTTTCTAATATCTAAGTATTCATGTTTCCATCCTGAGATGGGCCTATTCTGTTCAGAGACAGAAGCAGCTAAGCCTTTCAGTGAAAGACAAGTCCCATCAAGATTCCCATTTTCAAAGGATTCAACCTTCCTTCTTCCAGGTTTCACAGCCACTGAGTGCAAGGAGAATCTGAATCCCAGAGAGCTGGCTCCAGAGTCTGCACTGGAAGCCGCACACAAACACCCACATTCTCTCTCTCTCTCTCTCTCTCTCTCTCTCTCTCTCTCTCTCCATTATAATAGAATAACCACAGAAAAGAAAACGTTTAAAAAACAGGTACTTCAAATTTTAAATTAAAACCAAAGCCAGCTGGTGACTTAGCACATGGGGTCAACATGGTTAGTGCCCCAGGTTAGATCCCGTCGGTAGCTGACGGCTCCATCCAGTTCTAGATTCTGAAAAGCTGCCCTCTGACCCCTGATAGCTAACGTTCATTGAATGACCATGCAGAAGAATTCAAAATGCCAGTCAACACTGCAAACACCAACATCCCTTGCTGCCCTACTGTTAGTAGGATGACTGTATGGTAGATATCTATTAGCATCAATTCAGAAGCACAGGCAAGAGAGGCTGAGGTGGTAGCTCATTTGGGGTGGTAGCCTTGCAAGTGCAAGGATCCAAGTTCAATCCCCAGAACTCATCTTTTCTCAAGCCGAGCAAGGTGGTGTAGTCTTATATAATACGACCTCTGGAGAGGCAGGGACAGTCAGAACTCTGGGCTCAATGACCCACTGACATAGCTTGCTTTGTGAACTCCATACCAGTGACAAACACTGTCTGAAAAAAAAATCAATTGCCTCATGCCTGAGGAATGACAACTGAGGCTGTCTTCCAATTTTCACACATGCATGCACACATGTGCGCTCCTGCACACACACACACACACACACACACACACACACAAAGAAAAATTACACAGGCAAGAAAGACATCCTCAAGTATAAGACAACAGTGAGCATGAGGGTCAAAAGTCAGCTCCAGCCGTAATGAACAGTCTCCTCCTCTGCCTGCCTTCAGTTCCCTTAGAAACAGCTTTGGTGACAGTGAAGATTTACGGACACCATGCAGGGGATCCCACAGGTGACCTGCTCGGTTGATGAGGTGTGAAAAAGAGGTGGCGCCTGGCATTTCAACGGTTCCTTGGCAGAAGATTAAATTGTAGCAGCATGAGTGACACAGTCACGTAGAACTGTAATAAACATTTGGATGACTAATGGTCTGGCAAAGTCTTTGAGCTGCTGCATTTGAAAACACAGAGAGCAGCGCATACCCTTGATTCAATTAAAAATATCTGCTTGGGTGCCTCGCTGGAACCCTGTATGTTTACATGGGATGCTTTAAACATGTGGAAAATAGCACAGGTAGTTCATGGTGTGCACACCCGTGTGTACTCTTCTCCACAAATGGCACAACTTCAAAATACACTGGAGAAGAAAAGGTACTCACACCTAAGTACAAAGAAACACAGGGTGGGAGCTGTCAAAGGTGGGGGATGGGCAGCCCCGGAGAACTCAGGTGAAAAGAAGTGGGGTTGGAGGAGACAGAAATGATGTCAAAGGAGAGAGGAACTTCTTTTAGAACCTCTTTTAGAAAGGCACGTGCCAGCTCTTCAAGAGAGGGATTTTTTTTTTTGCAGGCGATGTGTTAAAAGTGTGTTCCTGGAATGTGTCTAGCCCAAAGTGCCTAAGCATTAAATACACACTGAAAGAAGGAAGAGATGATCTGGAGACAGGAGGCAGGAGCCAAGGGCAGGGAGGTAGAGGATAAGCCGCCTGGGGCCAAGCATTCATTCTGAGGAGTAAAGGGAGGGTAGACAGAAAGAATGGAACAAGGTCAGGGTGAGTGTGTCCACCTGGGTAAGGAAAGGCAGTCACTTACAGTTGCAGCGACTTCTACTCAGCCTTTGTTAAAGCGTTTAGTTAGGTTTTATCCCTCAGAAGCCTTTCAGCTAATGAGCCTATACTCTTAAAATTGTTGAAAAGAGTTCCGGCAAACGGCTAGAGACAAAAATATGTTGATATATGCAAAGTGGCTTTCCTGGGGACTTCTGTTTCCCTTACCACCCAGGAGTCTTCCATACTAACACTTTCTCCCTTATGCAAGACTGTTCCAATAGGCTAGGAAAAAAAACAAAACCAAAAACCCAAAATAAAAAAAAAAACAATCTATAACAATAATCTTGTTCAAGTCAACCAGTACTTTCAATGCAACACTCAAGACTCAGTGCTTGTTGCTAGTGTCAGTATGAACTAGGTATATATTATATGGTGCCTAGATTTACAGTTTTGTCAAAGGGGAGGGAAACAAGCCCAAGAGAATGAAGAATGGTGATTACTTCTAATCTGAGAAGAGACACCAAACAAGTATGGAGAGACCTGGCAAGAGCTTCAGGGAGAAGGAGGCAGCTAGGATGTGCAGCACAGGTGGTAAGGAAAGGTGAGAGAAGAGGAAAGATCGGGATAGCTTACCGTGCAGCAGAGTAAAATAAACAGAGACGATGTGGTTGGATGGATCGTGGTGCTTTAGAGACATGGCTGCCTGTCCATTGTGGCTAAGACAGAGTAACAATCATTCACACACAGATGTATATAATGCATACATAGACATAGACATACATACACATATGAAGAGACTGATAGAGGGAGAAAGGCAGAAGGACAGATAGACAGAGAGCAGAAACGAAACAAAGAGAAACAGATAGAGACAGAGACAGAGAGCCACACTGGATAAGCTTGTAGAGGACATTATATTAATCGATAAAGGCACTGCAGGTTTTTACAGAGTGGTTGTATTGACGTCAAATGTCAAGGTTTGTTTGGCAGCAAGTAAAAGATATGTCCAAAGAAAGAAAATAACTGTTGGGGTGTGGCTTTTACTTTCGCCTATCTTGAGAGACCAGACAAGATGCAGACTGCTTAACCAGGAAAGAGAGAAACTAACGAATAGAAGATTGATCTGTGTTTCCAGAATTTCCAGCATGAAGAAATTAGGGACTCTCAGAAATTCAACTTAAGCTGAGGTATAGCTCAGTGGTAAAGTGTTTGCCTGGGATGCATGAGGTCCTGGGCTGGCTCTAGCACAGGGAAGGAGGAAGGCACATTCCCAGGAGTATGTCACACACACATAACACCAATTGCCTGGTCTCCATATAGAAGTCTGGGCCATAGTGGTGGCCTGACACTTGGAGTATTGCCCAGTGTGGAATATTAGTCCAAACTGAGAAAAAAATTATAGAAGAGCATCCTCCAAAGAGTGACCCCGGGCACCAGTAATAGATCAGATTTTTCTGGCTGCATAAAAGCGGGTAAAAAGGCACAAATTAAAAATTCAACAAAAGCAGTTAAAAACAAACAAACAAACAAAAACCCAAACTTCAGAACTTCCAGAACTTCCAGGACCTCTTTAGCTCCTGGTTTACTGAGTTAAGTGCACTCTTATAATGAGAAAAGAAACAATTTCAGTTAAAGTTGGATTAGATGCAACAGAGGACGGGCAATTAAATACTTAAAGAACAAACACCTTTGGTATTGCTCTAGATAGGAGAGGTCACCACACGAAGACCAAATGGGGTCACTGAGCTCCTCACAGATTCCCAGCAGGCTTTTCACCAAAATGATTGTCCCTCAGACTAGAGTAAGGATGATCCGGAGGGCGGAGACAACAGAAGTTATAGAGTACATTGTCTTTTGGCAGGGGCTGAAGCCGTAGCCTAAATGTCTTGGTCAGGTGACAGAGTGAAGAGCTAAGCCCCCTGTCTCTTGAACATGTGTTCTCCATAAAATGTATTAAATATTAGTCTATAAATGCATTGAAAGAAAGTCAATACCTATTACCTAGGCTCTAAAGCTTCTCCAGCTGTCATTTGCAGAAGAGAATACAAATTAAACATGCAGATTACAAATTATAGTACAATGTCAGCTTTATTTTTTCCCCCTTCCTGCTCTTAGTTCCTCTGACAAGAAAGGAAAAGATGAAAACACTGGGCCAAGGGAAGGGGTGCACACCAATACTAATCCTAACTCTTGGGAAGTTGAGGCACAGAATTCTAGGCTCATGGACAGATGGTTACAAAGGCAATCTCAGACACACACACACACACACACACACACACACCCCAAAAAAAATAAAGCAGAAAAAAAATACTAAGAGCTTGTACCTTTTTAAAAAAATTTTGGTGACTAGGGAAAAAAGTCAACTTAGTTTTAAAATGAAATGGTAAGAAAACTATGGAAACGATGACAACTTAAATTGTTTAATTGTTTGTAGTATTTGGGCTTGTGGGGGTTACATCTGTGACTGACTGGGCTAAAACACACCTGAGAATAACTCAGAGACTCCTCCCAACTACAGAAATAGTGAAGGCATGTTTTTAAAAGCCTGCAATTTGTAGGGCTAACCATGGAATTCTGTTGATTTATTTACTATTTCGTGTATGTGTGCGCACACATGTCTGTGAAAGCCAGAGGTCTAGATCACGTATCTTCCTTGGTGTCTCTCCTCCGTAATTTTTTGAGGCAAGGTCTCTTACTGAATCTGAGCTTACTGATTCAGGAGACCAGTTAGGGGTACTGGCCCAGGAGCACATCTGTAGTGACAGGCACATCATGGCCAGCTTTTTGGTGGGGGTGCATGAGGATCCCAATTTGGGTCCTTATGCCTACTCAGCAAGCACTTGACTAACTGAGGCATCTCTCAAGCCCCCAGATTCCATTCTGCAGGCTCACTGTACTTTATAACAGATGGCTGTCTGGATTGGAAAAACTTTCATAATTATTTCCATTCAACACCAGTTGGCAGAATTTGCAGGTGGGCTTCCCTTCGGGGAACATCTATGTTTACCTTGAAGTTACAGCAAAAGTAACAGTCATCATACAGTCCCAGTCTCCAGAGACAATTATCCCCCCCAAGGGTGACAAGCAGCAAATCTACCTGAAAGCAGCCTTTAAGAGTCGGATTTCCCAATCAGTTTCTGCTGCTTTAAAGACAGAGAAGTATTGAGAGCTGGGGCTCTTTAGGCTGGAATTTGTTAGAAGGTCAAAGGACAGAGAAACTGAATGACTCCATCACTGGCTTATTTAATCATGGCTGAGTTACTGCTCTGTGGGATGCATTCCTCTTCTGTAGAGTTGAACTGGGGGGGGGGGATATGAAGGGTGCAAAGGCTGCCACAGCTATAGCAGTAACCTCTGACCTCAAGGTGCTTCCAATTAAGTAAGGAATGGAAAGAAAACACACATGAAAAGAAGGTATGGAATACTTTCCCACACAGCACGGGGTAACAGGGAAAAGATCGTTACCACACATGTCCAAACTAAGTATAAAGACAGGGTATATACTCACTCATAAGTGGATATTAGACATATAATATAGGATAAACCTACCAAAGTCTGTACACCTAAGGAAGCTAATCAGGAAGGAGGACTCTGGCTAAGATGCTCAATCCCCATTCAGAAGGCAAAGAGGATAGATATCGGAGGAGGGAGAAAACAGAGAACAGGACAGGAGCCTACCAGAGAAGGCCACGAAAAGGCTCTACCCTGCAGGATATCGAGGCAGATGCTGAGACTCATAGCCAAACTTTGGGCACAGTGCAGGGAATCTTATGAAAGAAGTGGGAGATATTAAGACCTGGAGAGGACAGGAGCGCCACAAGGACAACAACAGATCCAAAAAGTCTGGGCACAAGGGCCTTTTCTGAAACTGATACTCCAACCAAGGACAACTCATGGAGATGGCCTGGAACCCCTGCACGGAGGTAGCCTATGGCAGTTCAGTGTCCAAGTGGCCTCCATAGTAATGGGGACAGGGACTGTCTCTGACATGAACTGATTGGGCTGCTCTTTGATCACCTTCCCCTGAGGGGAGAGCAGCCTTACCAGGCCACCGAAGAAGACAATGCAGCCAATCCTGATGAGACCTGATAGACTAGGATCAGAGGGAAGGGGAGGAGGACCTCCCTTATCAGTGGACTGGGAGAGGATCACGGGTGGGAAAGAGGGAGGGTGGGATTGAGAGGGGAGGAGGGAGGGAGGTACAGGGGGGGACACAAAGTGAATAAACTGTAATTAATAAAAATAATTTTAAAAAGATATACTAAAAAGCAATAGTAATACAAAACTGTATGGTAAAAAAAAAAAATACTGGCCAGGAAGTTCCATCACAAAGCTGAGTTTAGCATGACTGGAATTGAGTATATAAAGTTTTAGTGTGTGTATGTGGGTGCACATGTGTGCAGGTTCACGTGCACACGTACACATGTGGAGGCCTGATACGTGTTCCAGGAATCTTCCTCAGGTGCTTATTCTCCTAGGCAAGGTTGCTCATGGACCCTAGAGCTTTCGGATAGGCTTGTCTACCTGAGTTCCAAGCACTGGAGCAACAAGCGAACCCCAACCTGCCTGTATTTACACGGATCCTGATACTCCAAACCCCAGTCCCTAGATTTGCACAGGAAATGTTTTACCCACTGAGCCATCTCCCCAGACCGTGTGACTTCTCTTAGCCGCAACAGCACTTGTCAGAAAGAGCAAGCCACTATCCACACACGTTCATCTCGGGAGGCTTTAGATGCCCTTGATGCGCCACTTTCCTGGTGTCTCAATATGTCCTGTGACTCATGCCTAAAGTCTATTCCGTCGTTATTCTTATTACCTAGAATGAAATGTTGTGCCTGCCGCCATGTTTTTACCACCTACCAACAGTGGAAACGGTAGTTAAGCATTTATCTTCAGTCTCCCTTTTGGGGTTTTGGTTACAGTTAACCATGGTCTGAGAAGAGTAACTAGAAAATGGAAGAAGTAAGTAATTTGTAAATTTTACATTGCATGCTGTTTTCAGTAATATGAAGATGTGTTCATCTGGGATGTGAATCACCTCTCTGCCTAGTGTTTCCACTCTGTATATGTTACCTGCCCATCAATCACTTAGGAGGCGTCTCTGATATCAAGTTTTAGACTCTAGTCTTGTGTTCAAGCCTTGTTCACTTAAGAAGCGACTCCAAAGAACAAGAGTAGTAGTGACTGGTTTTTCAGATGTGTAACAGACAAGCTGTGAATTGAATCACTGGGGTGAAAATACAGTAAGATTTTTGAGAACATATTAATATAGCTTTTATCACAGCCCACTGCTGTAACTGTTTTTTCTATCTTATTGTGAATCATTGTTGATAAAGTATTAATTGTGTCTAACTTCTGAATTAAATTTTATCACAAGTAATGTAGAGGAAAAATGCAATGCTACCAATCACGTCAGCTTCAACTCTCCACTGGGAATCTTTGAACAGTTCTCCCAAGGGAATCCATTACATTTGCTGACTTAAACTATTATCTGAGTTTTGGTCTGTTCTGTATCCACACTACCACACAGATTCCTCACCCACTAGCATGTTTACACTGAGACAATTCTCTGTGTTTCCAGTATATACTGTTTCATGTAAGCCAGACTGCACACCTTTACCAATAGGCATTAAAACTGTAAAAAAATAACCTGATGTCAAAAACAAAAATGAACTCATTTTCTCTCTTATCACTTCATAATGGGTAGGTAAAAGCTAATAGAATTTCAGGCTGGGATGTAGCCCAATGGTAGGGCACTTGCTTCTTCATGTGTGGAAGGTCCTGGCTCTGAGCCACAGGAACACAGAATAAACTTAAAAGCTAGGTGTGGTAGTGTACTCAGGAAGACCATGAGTGCAGGGCCAGCCTAGATTACCTATAGTAGAAACCTGTCTTTAAAAATTTCAACTAAATAAAAAAAATGTCTTTGTTATCTGGCATCATGATGATATACCATTTTCTATATTTGTGCTGTCCAGTAGAAAAGCTAGCATTCATGGCCAAATGCAGTGGCGCACACCTGTAATCCCAGCACTCGGGAGGCAGAGGCAGGCGAATCTCTGTGAGTTCAAGGCCAGCCTGGTCTACAAAGCAAGTCCAGGACAGACAAGGCTACACAGAGAAACCCTATCAATCAATCAATCAATCAATCAATCAATAGCATTCATGTATGGTATGGCTGATGGCAACTTAGATAGATCAAATCAAATAGTCAGTTCCTTTGTTCAAGTGCTCAATGGCCACAAGGACTGGGCATACTGGAATGTTTTCATCATCTTAGACATTTCTATCGAACAGCACTGCTCTCTCTAATCAACAGGCAATCCTAAGGAAATCAGAAACAATTTCCTTTTGAACCATGAAAACCTGCACTGTCAGACTTAATATTTTAAAATTAAGAGATAGAAAACTGAGGTATTTTTGATGTTTGGAGTTGGGCAAATATAAACAAACAAATTAATAAAACATCATAGTCCAGGTACAGTCAGCTATAAAATGATTCCATTACTTCCAAAATGTTTCCTTATACTGTCTAACATACTTCCAATCCCTAGAAGCCACCACATCATTCTTTGCATCCGCCTCTGTCTTTTCTGAATATCAGAAGGGCAGAGTCATATTCTTTCCAAAATGGCTACTGTCTTTGAGTACAGTGTTGAAATCCATCTATGATTCTGTGTGTCACTGGAATGCAACCTCTGGTTTCTATGGTATGGATATAATTAACTTCATCAGAACGACTAAACTGTCTAGCAGACTGACAGTCCAATTTTGTAGTTCAAGTAGCAAAGTAGCAGCCTTCTGGGAGATTTCTTGTGATTTTTCTCCCTGGCCCATCAAGCTATTTGCATAATATTAGTTTTATTTTAATCTGCGGGACTTGCCTTCTCGCAATGGCTAGGACAAATGCTAGGATGCAGAACAGGAACGAGGATAGCTTTGCTCCATTCTCAGTCTTGAAGGGAGGGTACTGAGTCTTTCCCATTAACTATCCTACTAGCCTCAAACTTTTATTATCAAGTCAAGAAACTTGTCTTTTATTCATAAACTATTAAGAGCTATAAAGTTAACTTTGTTGGTTGCTTTGTCTGAGTCAGTTATGTGAGCTTTCTCTCCAGTGTGTTCATGTGATAGATTTCACTCATTGCTCTGCAAGCACTGGATTAGCCTCCTGCCCTTAGGCTTAACCCACATGGCCATTACCTATAACTCTTTTTATGCTTTGTCGGATTCAACTTGCTAATATTTTGTAGAGGCTTTTTCCCCCTATCTCTGTTCATAAAGGCTATGGGTCTATACTTTATAGTACTGTCTTTGGCTATGGGCATCAGTATAATGATGAGCTTGTATAATGAGCTGGGAATGATTTCCTGCCCTTCTATTTTTAAAGTAGATTTGCTGAGCTGGAGTTACTTCAATGACTGTTTGGTAGAGGGCTCTCCAGGGAGGCCATCTGAACCTGGAATATCTTGGCATTTGAACCTTCTGTAAACCTTTTGACTTAAGTCCACTGAGAAGACACAGGACTATCCAGGCAATTCATTTTTCTTTTCAGGAAAGTTTTGGCTGCTTGTTCTTTCTAGGATTTGATTCACTTATTTAAATTATTGAATTTACATTCATAGAGCTGTGTATGTTTATTACACCTTTAATGTTTGTAGAGACTGTAGTGTTACATGCTCTTTCACTTCTTGTAATTTCTTTTGTCAACTTGCCTAGATATTTCTCCCTTTTATTGATCCTTTGAAAGAATCAGCTTTTGATTCCATTGCTTTGCTTTACTATTTTTGCTTTAAATTTGCCAATTCCTTCTCATTCCTCCTTTGTTCACTTTGGGTTTATTTTCCTTTTTTTTTTTTTTTCCTTAGTTCTTTTAAGGGAGAGATTACTTATCTTAGTTTTTTCTTTTCTTCTCTTTTCTAATAAGAGCATTTTGTTTATCTCCCTTTATCACCTGAATGATGATACAATGCATTTTCATTTTTTATTCATGTCAAAATACGGTCTAGTGTCCCTGGGACCTCCTTTCTCATCCATGGGTTACATAAAAGTGTACCTAAGTAATTTGTGGTTGAAGATTTATCAAGTTAAATTCCATTATGGTAAGAAAACTACTTTGGATAATTTTCTCTCCGTTGTTTTCAGTTTGTTTTACATTTGAGTTTATAATGGGCAGCCCGTGGGAGTGCTCCCTAAGGACTTGACAGGAGTATGCACCCTGCTGTGTGGAGGAGGATTCTCAGAGAAGTCAGTCAAAAGTCTGATGGTGTGCCATTTGGTTTTTACATAACTTCTGCTTTCTGTGTGTTCATTCTAGCCATCATGGATTCATACTGAAGTCCAGATGGTAGCTGCCCCTTTCCTCCTTTCAGCTTTATTCAACTTTATGTGTGTGGTTGTATAAACTTGATAAATATCCAATTTCTCTATACAAAGTTCCTTTATATTCTTCATGACTTTTCTTATAGTGAAGTCTGCTTTTTCTGCCATCAATGTGGTTACCCCAGCTTTCTGTTGGTAAATGTTTGCACTGTATGTTTTTTTTTTTAAATCTGACGCTTTTAAACTATTTATATCATTATATTTAAAAGATGTTTCTTATATATAGCATATTCAGTCATTTAAGAATGTGCTGATGATTTCTATGAACTGTTAAGTAGATAATTAATATTTAATGCAATTAATTATATGATTAGATTTAGATAAACCATTTACTACTTTCTGGTGTTCCCTGAAACTCCTGATTTTATTACAGCATTTTTTTTTTCCTTTCCTGTTTTCATCTGGATATTTGGAATGTTTTTATTATTCTGTTTTGTTTACTGAGTTTTTACTATGTTTTTGGCATAGTGCTTTCTGTTGTTGCTCTCGACATTTTAGTATGTTCTGAATTTTAACAGTGGTTCAGATTGAATATGAAAAGCTTGCTGTCCGAACGGTTCATAGCATTCTTTTAATGTGGAAGCTTCAGAAGGAGAGGCCTAGCAGGAGGGAGGTGGTCTTCCCTTGAGGGTGTTTTATCTCTGCACCCTTTCTGCCTTTCTCAGTGCTCTGTGATCACCCCGAGTGAAGAGCCGTCATCCACCACATTCTCCCACTGCCATGATGTTCTGCCCAAAGGATCAAGACCAAGAAACCATGAGCTAAATTCTCTGAAATCATGGGTCCAAACAAGTCTTTGCCACCTTAAGTTCTCTCTCTGTCAAAGCAACACCAAGGTAACGTGAACACCTTGCCCACTTCTAATTGACATTTCATTACTTTGAGTGCTGTGCCTTACCACCTCGTCGGTTCCTCTCCTCTTCATGCTGTCAGTGCCACGTGTGTTCAGCACATGTAAGGAAGATGTCTTCATTGCACAACACTTGCTTCCGACTGATAACTTATATTTTAAAGAACTTAAGAATGATTGTGTTTACAGAATACTTGCCACTGTTGGGTTCCTATTCTTTTTCAGGACGCTCTCTATTATTTTTCTGTCATCATCTTCTAGACCCGGTCTTCCTTGAGTGAGTCAGGTCACCTTCACACTTGAAGAGCATGCACATCCCATTCCAGCCTTTGTGGTTTCCAATGAAGACTCCACATGCATGGCACTCGGCTCCTTTTATTACATACGATGCTTCATTTCCTATCTAGTTGTTTGTGAGACTTTTCTGTTTTGTTCTGAGCCCAGGGTTTCTTCAAGTTTTTCCATTCCCAGCCTGTTGCACATCATAAGATATTTTTATGTGACCCAAGATTTAAAAAATTAGTATGCAAATCAAACATGTCCTGATAATAAGTCGTTGAGAGATTTCTTGGGGGGGAGGGGTTGTAGCAATGGCCAAGATTTGTCTCTCAGCATTTATGTAAGTGTTCACTGTCACAACTGTCTATAACTCCGGTTCCAGGACAGCCGCCCCCCTCTTCTGGCACAGTGCTCCAATACACATGCAGGCAAAACACCTGCATGTGTTAAATTTAAAAATAATGAAAATTTAATTTATTTTAAAGCAATTCTTTGCTATACATATATTTTTTTAATTTTGAAGATGAAAACAAATTTGCATATTAATGAGACAGATGTGTTAATTTTTTTTTAGATGAAAAAATTAAGTCCCTGTTTAAGAAGTTGGGTTTTAAGTGGTTTCTCAAGGAGTCTGGTGCAGATCTCCTCGAGCTTCTCCTGTTTGAATTTGTTCAGCTTCTTGAATCTTCAAGTTTATGTCTTAAATTCAATTTATTTATTTTTTTGTCCTTTATTTCTTCAGGTTACACTGTTCTATCCAAAACGGTGAGCATTTGTTATGTTACCCTATACATCTATGGTGCTCTATTTATTTTTTAATGTTTTTCACCTCTTTGGGTAAGACTGGATAGTCTCTGTTTTCATATGCACAAGCTTTTCCATTAACTACACAGTCACTGAGGCCGTCCACACACTTCTAATTCTGATTAGTATATAATCCCCACTTTGTTTAGAAACATATTTTCTGTTCCTACAGTTCTGGACTGTGGTTGTAATAGCTGAGTCTTAATCTGCGAAACCCAGCATCTGTGGCCCTGCCATGCTGGGACTGTTCACTGTCATTCCCCATGTGGACTGAGATCATCTTGACTTCCTCCCATGCTACTCACCCCTCCAACCCGTCAGGAGCCAGCCTACCCTTTGCCACCTGAGGACCCCCAGGGACAGCAGGTATGGATTGAACAGCGTGGGTCGGTCCCCGGGCATTCGCCACGAAGTCACCAGCCGGCCCTTGAGTGAGCTCCCAGCCTTGCCCTCTGCTGGCCTCTTGTCTGCCTGTCAAACAGGGTCCAGTGTTGGCTGGAGGTCCCTTTGGTGGGATGGGACATCCCTGGCCACAGCCTCCCGGGACCATTCTGCTACTGCAACGGCCCAGGGCTCCCTCCTACCTCCCCCATCAGAGCTGCAAAGGAAAAAAAAAAAACAAAAAACTATCCTCTTGCTTACACTGCATAGTGTTTGACCAACAGGGTCTCTAGGACTCTGTACATTCTTGGGTTGATTTTGAGTAATGACCATTATAAGAGTCTGGGTATTTAAATCCTAAAAGTAGCATTGAATTCATACCAGATTTTTTAGTTTAGTTTAGCTTTGTTTTTTTGAGGGACAGGGTTTCTCTGTGCAGCCTTGGCTGTCCTGGACTCACTGTGAACATCAGGCTGGCTCAAAATCAGAGTGATCCACCTGCCTCGGCCTCCCTGAGTGCTGGGATTAAAGGCGTGGGCCACCGTGCCCAGCTTCCTATCATATTTTTCGAAGCAGGTGGTCAGCATGGTTAAGGTCAGGGTGAGAATCCCCAGCTACCTCTATCTGGTATGCCTCAAGATCAGCTCCGGGATAAAGGCCATTACAACACTGTTGCGGTCCATCTACTAAGCAAGCACCACCCCATGGTCGGTGCAGTACCTTTGTGGTGGGGCTAGCTCACGCTTCAGCACTGCTCAGAGTTACTCTACTCTAACTGCTTAGAGTCTGATCCAAATGTGCAGAGAGCAGAAGGGAAGCCAGCCACATGTTCCCAGTAGCCGTACACTCCCAGTAACCATATACTCCCAGTAACTGTATACTCCCGGTAACCGCATCCCAGCCTGGTGCCAAGTGATGAGAGGAAAGAGAAAAAGAAAAAGAAAAAGAAAAAGAAAAAGAAAAAGAAAAAGGTGCACTTCATTGGCACCACAGTTCCTTTTATCACTCATAGAAAGGCTTCTTTCCTGTGTCGGTTCGTTTTAATTGTCAATTTGACACATCCTGGAACCACTTAAGAAGAAGGTCTTAAGGAGGAAGTGTCTAAATCAGGTTGGTCTGTGGGCATGTCTGTGTTGGGGGAAGGGGTGTCTCGACTGTCCATTGATGTAGGAAGCCTCAGCACGGTGTGAGAGTCACCATTTCATGGGCTGGCTCTTGAGCTGTCCAAGAGAGGGAGAATCTAGTTGAGAACAAGCAAGCAAGCATTTGTTTCTGTCTGCTCCTGGGTGTGCTGCGACAGAGAATCTCAAGCTACTACCTCTTCAATGACGGAATCTGGCATCGGAAGCCAAATAAGCCTTCCTTATGTAAGCTGCTTTTGGTCAAGGTCTTTTATCATAGCAACAGGAAAGAAAGTGAGACAGCATCTTCCACAGCCATGAGTACCTGTATCAGGACTGACTACCAGTGAGAGCGCGTGCACGAACTCGCACACACACACACACACACACACACACACACACAGTAAGACACAGCTTGAGCCCCACCTTTTGCTCTGCTCAAAGGTGTCCTTCTTTCCTGCTGTCAGGTGACAGCATGAAGGATGCTCCAGTCTGCTCTTCATGAACAAACATGCCCCACACAAAACTTACGCTGGCTGGGTTGTGTTTCAAATTTTGATTCCCCATTCCAACAGCCCACGTGCTCGCTACCACCCACTTTTCAGAGTCCTGGAGCAGTCGCCATACACACTGTGTCCAGGTGTACAGCGGCACTCAGTTCCAGGGACAGGGTTCAAGGAGCCCGCCCCACCTCTCCCGGAGACAGAAACTGTAGGGACTTTGCATTGTTTCAAATGGCTCTGTTACTGCTGGGGAAGTTCATCTTGGCCTTTGTTCCAATGAAGGCTGACTCTGACTTCAGCGCTGGTGCGGCTGAAATATCTTTTTGTTTGTTTGTTTAAGTTTTGTGTCAGTCTATAAAAGGTTCCATTACAGTTCACCTGTCTCCCACATACCACGTGCCTCTTTCCCCGCCTCTGTGATAGTGGTGGATAGTCCGGGCTCACTAAGTGTAACCTGCTTTGCTGTGATTCTGAGTTCTATGGCAGAATACATTCTTTGGAGTAATGAGGAGGCTAAACGGATGGACAGCACGCCAGCTGCCCTTTCCCCAAGTCCATCCTGGCAGAAGCGTTAATGAGCTTTGTCATCAGCGCTCGGTAGACGAGGAGAAATCAGGCACCCACGAGCCGGATCATTAGCACCAGCTGTAATTATGAAGCCAATCACTGCCCATTTTAACCCTCCCTCTTTCATTTACGGGGCACAGAGAAGAGTGATGGCTGCTTTCAAAGACTCCCACCTTATCCTTGGCTGAGGCCATTACAGCTTGGAGGAGAAGCAGGTAGGTGTCTGGACTTTCCCCTGAGAATTTTCAGTTCTTCCTCTTCTTCTGCCTCCCGGTTTTCCTACTGTGATCTGCAGAGGATAACTCAAATATGCTCAACATACGAGCTACACCTCTTTAGTTCACCAACTCAAAAACTCCCATCCCAACCTTCACCCCCTCAAGCATTACATCTCAATGGGGACACGTGAACGCACAAATCACAAACCTCACATTCTGGTGGCCTTTCCACTAGTGCATGTGTCCCAGTTGGGATCTAAAAGCCATGTCCACACCACACACGTTAAGACGCTTTTATAACGGGGCAGTGAAATAGCTGTGGACCTGAAGCCTCATGTAGACAGCAGGATTAGGCGGCCAAGCTTATGTTTGGAATTCTACCGAATTATCGAGTGAAACGGGGAAGTCCTACAGGGAGCACCAGCAGACCTGCCGAAAGGTTTGCCTAATAGATGAACTTTCCCATCCCAGCCGATGAGAAATTTTTGCTTCCATCTACAGGCACCTCAAAGGGGAAGTGAGGCGGAGAAGGCAGCCAGCTCCAGCTGTCAGCAGAGGTCCCACAAACACTTTTTCAAAAGATTCTTTCTTTCTTTTTGTGTCTGGACGTGAAGCTGCATGAGTCCACGGTACCACATACATACAGGTGCCTAACATGAGGACCCGGGAGGGCAGATCCCCTGAATTACAGTTACGGGTGGTTTTCCGTTGCCTGATGGGAAGTTGAGTGCGGGGAACTGGACCTGAATCCTCTGGGAGAACAGTGAGCGTTCCTAACCACTGGGCTATCTCCCCAGTCTGGCAAACACTTCTCTTGTATGGATGTGATGATCACTTTTCTTTTAGCATGTTCTGCCAGGAATATATAGCACTCTTAAAGTTTGGTAAAGGACAGTGATGAAACCCGAGTCGGGAAACGTTGCCCAGGACTTTCTCAGTTAAAGAAAATGAACTTGGTCTGTTCAAGACAGTGGGGCCCCTGAAAGCACTCAGTCCAGCTGAGAAATCATCCCATTGCTGTTCCCCCTGAGGCTGGGAGATCTTGCACAAAATCTGCGCATACTCGCTGGTAGGTATTCGGTGAACTAAGGCTATGTCTGAAGTATCTTCACACCACTTACTGAAGCTTGTGGGATTGTAATATGAGCAGAAACTCATTTCTAGTTCAAACGCAGAAGAAAGTTGAGTAAAACGGCATGTGCGCGTACACACACACACACACACACCAGTTATAGGTGAAACTCAAGAACTGACAAGAAAATAGAGAGCACTTGCACTGGGCTAAGAGCAATGTGGCACTTTATTCCGCATCCTTGTCTTGACCAGAGCTGTGGTCACCAATCAATAGCTCCCCAACACCAGACACAACAAGTTAACATCTAAGAGCTGCAGACATGTTTCAAGACCAGAGTTAATGCACATCAGGAATGAACACAAAGCACACTAAATTTTCATAGTAAATGTTTGTCAGTGTTGAACTGTTCTGATTCTAAAGTCATAAAGCTCAGCCAGAGATGTGGCTAAGAATCATATTAGACTTTTTTTTCCCCCTCCAAGTTTTACCTTTGGAGCCCTTTCTTTGCTAAGCCTCAGCCACGCCAAGTTTTTAATGTCATTTCAAGTGGCACATTCATTGATGGAGAGACCACAATGGCCTGTGCCCATTAGTAAATCTTTCTGTTACCTTCCCCCAAGTCAGCATGTCTGCCACGTTCTTATTTTGCAATAATGGAGTCAGTTCTCACAGGAATAGCAAAAACTGCCCCCTTTAAAGTTTCACACCTCATAAAAGACTTGTTTTCAGAACAAACGCTGATGAAGAAAGACATCATCCCCTTTGGGGTGCTCTATCCTATTTCTCTACGACAGAATAAAAAACACCCTTACGTATAGTGTTTAGTCACCATAAATGTAAAAATGTTCCACCTTCTCATAGTATTTATTTGGCCATTATCCCTCTGCAATCCTTCTTCCTACTACCCTACTCTCAAACAACAGAAAGAGAGAGAGAGAGAGAGAGAGAGAGAGAGAGAGAGAGAGAGAGAAAGAATGGGAAAGGAAAGGAGAGAAGAGAAGAGAAGAGAAGAGAAGAGAAGAGAAGAGAAGAGAAGAGAAGAGAAGAGAAGAGAAGAGAAGAGAGTAAGGAAAAAGAAAAAGAAATGAAAAAGAATTCACCAGTAACAAAGGTCCCTTTGATAAAATGGCTTGGGGCCACAAAGTGGTCCAGGAAAAAAGAGTTGGTCTTTTCACCACTAGGATCTTAGCACTAGAGGTGGCAGGATTTCTGTCTCCTGGGCTGTCCTGTGCTGGCCACCTGGGAGCCAAACCAGAACTTCCCAAATTCTGGTGATGGAGCTGTGATGTGTGGACAATTATTCCACCAGCACCCATGGAAAAGGGAACCATTAGGACAATATAAAAAGCTTTCATAAAGTTACCTGTATAAAAAATGTCTTTCATTATACTCTTTTATAGTGGTGTGTGTGTGTGGGGGGGGGGGGGTTTTGGGCGCTGGGGAAGTGGACTCGGTCCTCATGCTTGGGCCATGAGCCCTTTTACTGACTGGGGTGTGTTTCTGGTCCTTTGTTCTTTTCTTTGCCGCCGCGCCCGGGGGGGGGGGGGGGGTTTGTGGGCGCTGGGGAAGTGAACTCGGTCCTCATGCTTGGACCATGAGCCCTTTTACTGACTGAGCTGTCTTTCAGGCCCTATAATTTTTTCTTATCCCCCAAAAGGTATTTCTTAATTAAATTTTAATTTTTTATATTAATTACAGTTTATTCACTTTGTGTCCCAGCCCAAATGATATTTATAACCTACTATAAGATCCTAACTGTTTTTCTCCTAATATTACCACCTCTTACAATCTTATCTGGGCATATTCTGAGTGTCACAAGCACTGAGTTAGGTTCCCATTGAGTCTCAGGCAGGACTTTAAGTGAGATGTATCTTGAGTGTCAACAGCACTGTGACTTAGCTACCCTGAGTGCTGTTAAGTTCGGCGTACCGTGAGCACCAAACATACAGCTGTCTGGTGTGAACTCCAACCCCTGGGTTGACAGTGTACACTCTAATAACGTCTCCTCTCCTTTTCTTCCTTTCTCCTCATGGTTCCCAAACACATTCATAATCTCTCACTATCTTTTACCATTTTACTTCTCCTTTTCTTCCTTTCTCCTCATGGTTCCCAAATACATTCATGATCTCTCACCATCTTTAACCATTTACTCTCCCTTCTCATGCCTCCCCAGGACCTCTCTTCTCTTCGCCCTGCTAACAGACGTTCATACCCCTAATGCCACGTTATGGATAAAATCCAGGCAACTCAGCTTCCCGGTCCAACCCTATTAACTTGTCACAGTGAACCAACAGTTTAGTGGAAGGCAGTCCTATCACTACACTGCTGATGGAGTTACATCGAGGGGAAAAGTCCTCAAATGGGATTTCACGAAGAATAACGCGCTTGTGTGGCTAGCTCCCAAAAGTGCTTGAAAGGTTAAGCCAGACTTGATGTGTCCTAGGTCACTCCTCCAACGACAAACTTATTTAAATAAGTTGTTGAAATAGGAAAAAAGAAAACAACTATTTTTCATTTTGTTACAATCAGTTACTTAGTTTATCTATTTGTGCACATGTGTGTTCATGTGCGCGTGTGCACGCTCGCATGTGTGCGCATGTTACAGCACATGAGCGGAGGGAAGAGGACAACTTTGGACAGTCGGTACCCTTGCCCTCCATGTGCTGGTCATGGGGATCAAACTCATATTACCAGGCTTGGTAGCAGATGTCTTCACTCACTGAGCAATCTTGCCACCCGGGGAACAACTATTTTTAACTCCAGGTTTTTGTTTTGAAAGTTTAATGTCCTCCTCTTTTTAGTCTAGCCATCTGCATACATTTGGCTTATTTATATATCTTTTCAATTTGTTTCTTTTTATTTCATTGGTGTTTTGCCTGTCTGTATGTCTGGGTGAAGATGTTGGATCTTCGGGACCTGGAGTTACAGACAGCTGTGAGCTGCCGTGGGAGTGCTGGGAATTGAACCTGGGTCCTCTGGAAGAACAGCCAGTGCTCTTAACTGCTGAACCATCTCTCCAATGCCTTACGCTTGAATCCATGACTAGTTAGAGACAATAGGTAGCATCTAACCCCCACGAAGGCACCCTCCAAAAGAATATTGCTAGGAGGAGTCAGGGAGTGATAACAGGGAAGGCTTTGGTGACTGGACCCAGCCACCAGCCTGTCAATGAATCGTAGAACCAAGGTGTCTGTGGTTCTTTTCAGGCTGGCTTCTGAATTCTGGGCAACTGAATTCACACTTTGGGGGCAATCTGTCTTACATAGATTATTAAATGTACATTTAGAGCCTCCACTCCCCACTCAGATCTGAGTTTCCTCCTCCTGGAACTGTCTCTTTATTCTGCTTCTAGAAATGAGCGTTCACAAAAGACCCAACATCAGCCCTGCTTGTTTCCTGAGCTGCCCATCTTCCCACTCTCCCAGGCATAAGCCCAGTCTTTGTCCTAAGTGTTAGGGAACCGATGGCTACTGAGACTCTTGCTCTGGTCCTGAAACTCTTCTCTGATGCCAGATACCCTTTTTGATCTTCATCACCATCTCCTTCTGATATCCCACGACCCCAGACTCAACATGACCTAGATCAAAATTCCCTTGGCCGTAAATGCTGTTCCCTCTAAGATGTTCTAGTGTGAGCTGTTGGCCTACAGCAGTACCATGAAGGTGATTACAGGACCTACCAAGGCAGGACTCCTGTGTCTTTGCCCACCATCTCCCTCCTTCACTGTTGTCCAGATCACTGCATCTTAGCTTAGCCCCTTGTCTCCGGAAAAGCTTTCTGTTAGTCTATTCCATGTTTAATGGGAGTCTCTCAGGTTTAATGTCCAGAATTACCTCTCCTTTCGAAGCTCGTTCCCTATACCTGCTCGCTGTCTACTGGCAAACCCCCAGAGCGCTAAATATACAGATACCAATTGCATCCTTTTACCACTGGGTAGCCTAGGCTTGCTTCCAACTTTGACTCTTCCTGCCTCAACCTCCCAAGTGCTGTGACTAGAGCAGTCTCTCACCATGCTCAGCTTACAAGCTTACTTACTCATTCATTCATTCATTTCTGGTTTTTTCAAGGCAGGGGTTCTTTGGGTAGCCCTGACCTGACTGTCCTAGAACTAGCTCCGTAGACCAGGCTGGCGTCAATCTCACAGAGATCAGTCTGGGATTAAAGGCGTGCACCACCACTGCCCCAGCTTGTAACCTCACTTTTGACTGGATAAAAAAGTGGCTATTACATGAGAACAGGTGACAAAATGCCTTAACTATATCAGAAAGATATTCTTCCAGAGCAACCACCAGTTAAAGAACAGATAATATTACTCTTAACCCACCAGTAAAGCTATCTCATAAAGGCTAAGAGAATTTGGTTACTTTGGCAATGAAACCCAAACAGGAACACGTAGTGAGCAGCCACCTCATGCCGGGCATTGTATAGAGGCCACTTAATATCACCCTGTGATGTAACTCTAACTTTGATTTCAACTATACTTATCTGTTCTGTGCCTCCACGCAAGTAAATGGCACATCCAGTAGTATTCAGATGGGGTTCTGCCCAAGATTCTAAACCCATGTCCAGCTCCTGCCACTGGGACATGCTCACTGCTCAAGCACACTGAGTGGTCAACAGACACATAAGACAAGAACAGCCTTGATTACTAATCAATCATAATATTTTCCTTTTTTTCCCCCAAATGTCAAATGTCAAGACTACATATATTTAGGTTAACCATAAAAAAAGAAAAAAAAATTGGATAAAAAGTAATGCTGTTTGGTCATAAGGAAATTCAACAGCCAACACACCTAAGACATCACAAAGCACTTCCACTTTCTGTCCCTGAGCTCAGAAACAGCTTTTCGTAGGTTATTCAAATAAAATACTCATTTTAAAACCATCTACGATACATGTATCAGAATCTGATCGTCAGTTAGTGCTCTAAGACCATAACTGTTGCTCTGAGGACAACAGAAAGGCAAAAGGCACAGTGTTGTTGACCTATAAGGAGCAAACTTCCAGCCCAGGAAAGTGTAGAACAAATAACTATAATCGACAAAGACAAGACCTGTGAGACCAAAATTATGGCATTATGAATTAAAACAACATCATAGTGACATAAATAAAAGCAGCTCCAAATATAAAAGCATTTGACATATGAAAGCCACATAAACGTGTAAAATATAGCACACTAAAGGAGATTCTAGGTCAAAGACTTCTGAAGATGGGTTCTCTCCAAACACAGCAACTGAATATTCATTAGCAGCCTATCTAAAGAAATGCAGCCTCTTGCAAAATCTATTCTGCACAGCAAATTCTCTTCCCAGTGTGCTTTCCTGTGCCATTTGTTCAACAAAACCCCTCCTTCACAAAGAAAACAGGTCTTTTAAACTAGTTCCCACTTCAATGATTAAGACGCTGGATTGGCACAATTCAAGCTTGTTTACATCATATCAGAAATAACATCGCAACACAGATATTGGTCTTCTTAGGATGACAATTGACGTCACTTAAAAATGATTTTGTCCCATGCATGGTGCCATAGAACAGTAATCTGAGCACCTGAAAAGCTGAAGCAGGAGGATTGCTTGGACTACATATTAAAAATAACACACAAACAATCATATGCATTTTGTGAATGAAGTTCACAAATGTGACCTTTTGATGTCATAAAAAAAAAAGTACACTCATGGAGGCAGAGGGTGGCGGATCTTTGTGAGTTTGAGACCAGCCTGGTCTATAAAGAGAGTCCAGGACAGCCAAGGCTACACAGAGAAACCCTGTTCAAACAAAAACAAAAACAAAACCAAAATTCCACCATGATTTTGTCAGTACGGTGACAGCCACTCTCTACCGCCTCCCACTGCCATGTAAAGGAGCTAACTGTACTGTAATGGCCCACGGGTACTCTGCCCCCATGTCTCTATCCCACACCTCGGGTGGTGACTGGGGAAGAAAGATAAGGAGAAGGTATAGTGGAAATATCAATCTATAAACAACAAATGGCCAAGAGGTAGACCTAGGAACAGCAGAATTAATATTTCTGTCTGGCCCCAAAGCTTTAATACTCTTGACATCCTGTCTTCCAGATTTCCCACTCTTATTCTTTAATTTGCTTTTTTTTTTAACATTTGCATTTCCCACCAAGCACTGACTATTACAACTAAACCCTTTTGTAAACACAGCGAAGGCTGAGGCTTGGTTCTAATGGGGAATTTCTCAAGAAAGGCATTTTTAATGTCTTGAACCACTCAAATTATCTACAGTCGCTTTTTTTCCTCTCTCTCTCTCTCTCTAGACAGCCCTGAGGGATCATGTTTGGGGAGACTTTACAGAGAAGAAGCATTAACATCCCTACATAATTTCTGAGCAAAAGCCATCTGCTAAGCTACTGGGTTCACTGGATAATATTAGTGATGAAAGGGAAACACAACGACACCGAGTTTACGATTAATCTCCAGGCACCGGGCTTCATATCAATCACAGGTCATTTATTGTGGAACCTGTCACAGACATAATGGCTCATACTAGATGGAACTTGCAATCCCTCCTCTCTTTGAAAAGGGCTTTCAAAAATAGCTAAAAACCTTGCAAAATGCAGTAGAAGCAACACAACGTTTCCTTACCTTTTATTTTACTCCATCTTCGCCATATTAATTTTTGCATACGTTAAATGTGCTGAGTGGGCGGTATAAGGAAGACTTTGCTAAGTCAGATGGGGTCCGCCAATCATACAAACGTCAAATATTTGAATTTCCTTACTTGACTAAGGAAAACAAGTTAGCCTGTAGTATGAAATAGGGCATGCCTGCCTGTGATGATAAATACATACAACTTCTCCAGCTTAAAGCAATGGGAACTATACAGCCTGCTGAGTGTTGGAAGTTTTTTTTTTTTTTAATCCTGCCTTTACTAAGTGGAGTGTTTTACAGAGGATCCAACCCTATGTAATAAACTCCATTATTAATGAGCCTAAAATTTGTTTAAATTAGCAAAGCATGTCTGAGATTTGGAGCTGCAACTGTCCTCTCCCCAGGGAAGGGAGGTTACAGAATGTTGAGATGTTTATAATGAAGAAGTGCCAGTCTTGCCAACAGGTGGATTTTTCTTCACCAGGTCACTGCATTCTGCTTTGTTTTAGACAAAGGACTCCAGCCTGCCTCTCCACTCCTGGTCTAAGAACCAGCTGTCTGATTCCAGTATTTGTACCACTATAGAGAATCACAACGCTGGAAAAAGTCACAGCCCACGAGCATACTCTTGCCATGGTATTTTGAATTAATTATTTAAAAAACTAGATACAACGTTCTCTTTTCTTTTCTTTGGTAAGGTCTATATTTTCAAAGACATATAAACAGAGTGAAAACCAATCGGGCTTTAAAGGCTGTAAAAGAACAGAGGAAGTGTGACGCATAGCAAAACCTTCTTTTGACTTCTTATGTCTCTGAATTTCCTGACGTGATGGTCCGGCTGGATTATCAGCCAGCTTCCATGACACGCCTGTGGCCTGACCTCAGATAGATTGAACAGCAACTAGCAGAGTTCCCCACGCTCTGCAGCCGCAGAGGAAGCCATTCCTTGTCTCTGAGGTGGTTTTATTCTGTTTATATGTTGAAAGGCTTGCATCTTTTTATGAACAGGTAGATACAAGCTGCCAATACGAGACAGCTCAGTCCAAAAGCTAGCTCACACACTTCCCGCTTGAGCTAGGAGAAACCCCACCATCCAGTGCAGCTCCCCTCCCCCCACTAGCCAGGGACACCGCCAATGTAGATGCTGCTCTGACCATCACAGGGCACAAGTTTACTATCAGCAAATGTGACAAAGCATCCTCAAACCACCCGAACAAACCCTGGAGAGGAGCCGAATCTCGTGTCACAGAGAACCAGGGTCAGGGCCTAGGGGTCTGGCTCCAGCGTTCCCACTTATTTGTTTCACAAACCACCCAATCCACAGCCCTCTCTCTTTGTCGTCTGTCAACACAGCTTCCCTCCTTAGATTGCAGTTTAAATGGAAAAAAGAAAAGTATTATTCAGTAGATCATTCTGAGGCAGAGTGTCTGTCCAGTTAATGAAAGACCCTGCAAGAGAAGCACCAGGACACCCACTGGCCCATCTCAGAGAATCAAAAATGAGCGAAACCTACAGGGGAAGCGAAGCTGACACTTTCTGCAGCCCCCCTCATGGCTATCATAAACACTGATGATACAAAAGACTTTAAAAAGTAATCAATGCCAAAACGGCCTCCAGATAGGAACAAGTTTGCTTACCCAACACACATGCACTTTAATATATCGCTTATCCATCAACAGATACTGTCACTGATGCCAGAAATCAAATGGGATATTGGCTCTACGCAGAAAAAATAACATGGAGGGTTATCTCTTTTTTTAGAATACGCTCGAGATTCTATATGCCACATCCACATGTGTTATCTATAATACACGCATGCACATATAAAAGAATGAAGAAAGGCAGCTGTAAAACTTCCTCACGTGTTACAGCCAGTAATTAACGCAAAGAGAAATGAAAGCACTCTAGACTGCAGTCTTTTGGAGGCAGGAGCTCATAATCCCCAAAGATTCAGAAGCATTACCTCATTGCAGCCTTGAGACAAGCTGAGCATTCACTCTAGGTCTTACCCAGCATCCACCGGTTCACACAAAGACAACAGAGGCGTGACCAATCACATTGTGGCTAGCAGGCACTGTTTCAAAGCCCTCTCCCAACATTACCCATTGACATGCTCGCTGGCAGCCTGCTGAACTTGTCGCCATGGCAACACATCCCAGCTGCTCACCGAGGCTTGTTATATTACTTTTCCTTTTCACCACTCACTTAGCTAATTAAAATTTTAGAACTATGTTTTGCATGTTGGACGAAAATTGAAACAATGCAGGGTCCTTTCTTCTCTTTTCCTTTCTCCTCCCCACCCCCCCCACCCTTTTTTTCTTCAATGGAGCTTTAAAAAATGCTGGGAAAAGCTATCTGAAGGACACTCCCATGAAGTCCCAATACAACCAATCAATGGAGAGACTGCATGTAGCTGTAGCCAGATGGAATTTGTCGCTAAACCTAATCTGCAGCAAAGCAAAACCAAACCATGAACATCGCTAACGACATCCTTCCTGTTTTGAAATTTGTAAGCCAATTTGGCATAGATTATTTATGTTGCAATATTCGCATTGTTCTTGGTCAAAAGGTTTTTTTTTTTTTTTGAGGTTGTTATTTAACATGATTCTGATTTAAAGCAGCTTTACCCAGAATTCCACAATGCAAACAGAGTAAATAAATAAATAAACAAGCACAGAGAGGATCCAGTAAAAAATAAAATAAAATAACTGCCAATATGGCAAGTGCTTAGAGAGGTTCTGGCAAAAATCACCATGCTGGCAACCTGCCACGTGGTTCCCATTTGACCACCAAACTCTATCATGGCTGTAGCCCTGTATCTGAAAAGACACGGGGAGAAAATGCCAGCTTTTGTTTACCAAAGCATGGGGAAATAAATCCAACATTCCAAACTACTTCAAAGATGATGGCGCCTCTCGTGGATCGTCTTTCTGAAAATTCCCTCTGTGTCCTTAGCCAAACCTTTGTCACTGGGGATGATACCAAAGGCCTCTCTGAAGGTAAAATCTTAAACTTGAACATATCTGAGCCTGTCACCAAGACAATGAGCTATGAGCAGGGAAAACAAACATCGAAGTTTAGAAGATGCAAGTGTTATAGCTAATGAGGGAAAGTCTGCACTAATTTGAATCAAATGAGAAAAGCAGGATAGGAAAAACAGACTAGGAGCAGGGTGGCTTATATTCTCTTTCCTCCACGGTTGGACTCACTTTCCTCAGGGTGAAATAATCCACAATGGCCAGGTTTGTAGCACTGAGTAACAGAAGATAAATATCTACTCAGAAAGGGTGGCTGTACCCTCTGCAGTCCTGCCCACATCCCTGACAGTTCAGGTATACTTCCAAGTGCCAATGAAAGAAACCCCGCCCACTCAGATAGCCAAAGGTCAAGGACAAGTTACAGGGATCTACTTTGTCCCCGAAGGAGTCTAGGAGGGATGCAGGATGGGAGATGGAGGCAGGGATGACTGGGGGAGCCATCTTAGATAGCAAAGGTGGAGGCTGTTTTCTTCCTTCCAGCCTTCGCATTCCTGAATCTAACAGAAGGAACACTTAGGATGGGCGCTCGGTTAAACACGGTAGAGTGCAAACGGTACCTCCCAACTCCCACTAGAATGACTGACAGTACGAGGGATTTGAAAAGGAGAAGAACATTAAAAGGGAAGCCCAGAGCAGATGAAGCCTTCAAATAATTTTGGAAAAGCAGATGGGTGAGGTGAGGGGAACTTTAAATTATACAGGCGGAGACACGGAGCACGGGCGGTGGTGTGGGTGTGGTGCTTCTGAGATAATTCTGTGTGTATGGTGAAGCTGAGAAAGTTAATAAACTTTCTCAGGAAAGGAAGACACAAACCCAGACTGGAGAAGAGAGGCCTATAGACTCCAGATTTATTTATATATCCTAGAAACATGTGTCTATGTTGACATCTGTTTCCAGTTCTGTCCACTAAAGACCCTTCAAGGAAAAGGACCCCTGTCAGGATGAACACACAGCACTGACCTACCTAGGGTCCTAACAAATAGGCTCTCCTATAAGGAGGCAGATGTTCTCTGAGAAATAACTGGTTCTCAAGTCCATGTCAGAGGTATGAAAAAGTGTAAGTGAACGAAGAACTATACATACTAAAACCCCAGGCAAGGCAAGCACAACAAAAACAAAACAACAACAACAACAACAAAACAAACAAAAATCTGGCAGGACCAGACTGAGGAGGGTTTCTACGGCTGAACAGTGAAGAGACTGAACACAAACAAGATTCCCTCAAAAGACTCAGCATATTGAAATAAAAAGAACCCCTAACTCCACTGTGATTGAAAATAAGCAAGACATCATGGGGTATGCTGAAATGGAGAGCACATTAAAAAATAAGCAAACGCCAATTCCCAACTTTAGATGAAACTATGCAATTAAACCATCACACTGCCATAGCCAGCCTCAATGAGGGTGACTCAAGCAGAAGTTACCGATGAATCCATGGTCAAAGCATAAGGTGAAAGACTGTCAGAGAACAAGCCCTTTTACAGTCTCAGAACTTCCACAGATTCTGTTTTATACAAAAGGGAAAGGAAAATGGAGAGTGCAGGCCAACCGCATCCTCATCGAATGATCAAACCTTAGTTACCACTGAGGACACAAAGAGCCTCCTAAGCCTTCCCCAGCTTTGCAAAACCGATGGAACACAATCTCTGCCGTATTCTTATTTTAAAGGTGTTTATTCTAAGCCTAGTCATGAAATAACCGCACAACTTCAAACTGGGGGGGCACTCTGCGAAATGACAGGCATGTTGGGTCCAAGAGGTCAGAATAACAAAAGACAAAAGATAAGTGGAAATTTGTTGTTGAATGTATACCAACATGCAACTGAATACAACACGGAACCCTCAGAGCTTAGAATTTCTTTTATAGAGGATATTGGGATAACAGAAAAATTTTAACATTGGGCTTCATAGTGGTTAATAGTATTAGAACAGTATTTACTTTCTGACTTTCGTTTCTTTTCGTGGTTTCACTATGTAAAATAATGTCCTCTTAGAAAACTTTGAAACACGGGTGGGTTGTTATGAAGTTTGCAACTGCTGTCAAGACAGTAGACAGACCAAGAGACAGAGCCCACTGACACGGCCGCCTGTCAGTAGAAAAATCTCAGTGAGCTGTCTGTCGGTGCTTGTTTGATGCACGTTGAAACTTGTGTTACAAGAAATAAAAGACAAAATGGGGGACAGAATGCTAGCGTACCTCTAGAATTTAGGTTCCTTTAAAAGTGAGATGTGAGCTGGGCCTGAGAACCAGATCACTGTTGCAAAAAAAACTTATGTGTGCTTGTGTGTGTGTGTGTGTGTGTGTGTGTGTGTGTGTGTGTTGTGTGTTTATGTGTTGTATGTGAGTGTGCAGGTGCAGGTATCCATGTCGTCATAAAAGGAGGCCAGAGCAAGACATCAGGTGTCTTCCTCCACCCTTCTTTGTCTTATTGCCTTAAGACAGGGTCTCTCATGGAACCAGAAGCTCACTGGGTTAGCTAGCCTGGCCAGCAAGCTCTCTGGATTCATCTGTTCCACCTCTCATTGCCAGAGTGGCAGGCGCCTGAAGCTTTTTATGCGGGCATCGGAGATCTGGATTCAAGTCTTTATGCTTGCAAACGAAATACTCTTACCTACCGAGCTATCTTCTTCAGCACCTCCCCCCACCAAAAAGAAAAAAAAAATCATAATGATCCCTTGCAGGTAAAGCTCCAGTTCTCCACCACAGCAGTTCTCAACCTTCCCTAACGCTGCGGCCCTTTAATACAGCTCCTCATGTTGTGGTGCATAAAATTATTTTTTATTACTACTTCATAACTGTACTTTTGATGCTGTTACGAATCATAGTGTAAGTTCTTTTGGAGACAGAGGTTTGCTGGAGGGCTGGCGGCCTACAAGTTGAGAACCATTGCTCTAACACAACTACCTTCCAGCCAGACAGAAGACAAAGTTTATGCTCTGGAGTGGTCACGCCAGGTTAATTTGGGAATGCCAAGCAAAACTGAATAGGGGGAACCGGGAACTCAATAGGACTCTGTGAAAACTGAAGCTACAATTCAAATACCTCTTAAGGAAATGAGAGGTCTAGCTAGAATCTTCTACCTAGAGTAGAGCAAAGAGTAGAACAAATTTCAGTGGTCCAGTAGTAAATATTCCCGGAGGAGGACTTCTGGCTCCCCAGCTTGTTACTTTGGCCAACTTTTAAATTCGAAGTGTATGGGTTTTCTTGTATGCAAAATGGCATAATAAAGAAAATGCATAGCTCAGAAAAATTGCATGTGGCCCAGAAAAAAATTAAAAAAAAAAAATCTCAGTTCAGTGAACTATTATTCATACCATGATTAGGGAGAGCAAGGCTATATGTGGAAGCACCCTGGACAGAGTGTGAGACGGACACCCGGAGACAAGAACTCCATCAGATAACATCATTACCAGAATCCTTTAAAAGCCAGAAATGTACTGGTACTAAAATTAAGAAAACACAGAAACTCCCAAATCCCAAATATTAGGATTATCATAGTTTTTAACTGAAGATAAAAGAATAGATGGAAAATGCTTCTGGATTTATCTAAAGAATCAAAGGTGTGAGTGGTTAAGAGCCTGTTTGTGTGTGCTTAGTAACCTGGCCCCCAGGTTTTGTAACCTGACTTCCATTTGATTTGGGGTAGCTCCGGGACCAAACCCAAGGCCATGGGCATACCAGGCAAGCACTTTCGCACTAAGCCAGGTTCCCAGCTCTCTCGAGCTCATTTCTGAGTCCTCCTTTTCTCCTTCCATTTTACATTTCTCTCTTCTTCTATTTCACCTGGCCTTCCAGTCTTAAGGGTCCCCATGAATACTGTCTCTCTAACTCAGAGACTGGAAGCTTTAGTATCCCCATGAAGACACTTGAATTTTTTTTTTTTACAAAGCCATGATAACACCACTGTGTAGAACTTTAGTTTGCAGGACACACTTAGTACCGTTTTCATGGTCTCCAAGAATTAGCACTATTGTTTCAGCAAAGGCCTTCTCAGAGACAAAGAAAAGAAATGAGGAATCATTGTTACTGAGCACAGTCTAGTTACCTGGGGGAAGGAGGGCAGTTATCACGTCACTTCCTCTCTCACCAGTCCCAGCAGCAACCCTGCAAGCCAGCTCTCATTATACCAATGGTAAGCACAAAGCATTAATAAGTTAATAGCTTGTCCAGAGGCTAAAGAGTCACTAAACCAACAGCCCCAGGAGCACTGGATCCCTGACTAGTGATTATCCCCCAAACCCTGTAGAACTAACAGTAACATGAAGCTACATTGGAAAATACTCCAGCTGCCAGTTTTGAAAACTGTGCATAGGCTGGGCATGGTGGCACATGCCCACAATCCCAGAGCTCAGAGGCGAGAGGTGGGATGTGGCCAGAAAGCCACCCCCGGGGTTACTTAGTGGGACCATGTTTCAAGGAGCAAAGCATGAGGGGGAAGAGGGGAGAAGAAAAAGAAAGCTATTGATTCATCTAAGGGCAAATAATAGATGTGTGACTTCAAAACAATTGATTAGTTCTTTCCTTCTTGAAAAGAAATAAGGTTCCATACACCTGCCAAACACTTCTCCCTCTAGCAGCTCTTGAATGTGAGGGATCAAAACAGAACCTTGTTTTTACAGCCCAGGACAGCACAGAAACAAGTTCAAAGCCGACTCATTATGCCTCCATAGGTTAACTGAAAAATATCAGTATGTGCGGAACGGCACGGGGACACGGGTTGGAACCGTTCTGCTCTGTTTGGAGACTATGAAAACACAAGGGTAACAAGAAAGGTCCTGGAAGGGGGGAGTGGGAAAGGCCTTCCAAGCTAAGACAAAAAGCCAAATTATAAAGAGTGGGGGAAGAAGGGAGGGAAGGAGGGAAGGGAAGCAGGAGAGACAGAGGGGCGGGCATTCATTGAAAAAAGAACAATAAGGCAGCTATGGCTTTCTACCCTCACAAGACACCTATGTGCTCTTTGCAGGCAGAGCAACAGAAGGACAGAGAAATGGAGGCCCACAGAGCAGGGAGGAGCAGGGCTCTACCTATAGGCAAGGAGACCTTACAGGGCAGATCTGGGGGTGTTTCATGAGTTATAAAGGCAGGCCTACTCCCAACTAACTACCTAATAAGCCAGCAAACGCTGAAGCCAACACTTAAGGACTACTTATTACTTTGAGTCTTCCTAGGAGTTGGCATTCTTTGCACACAAAAATCGCATTTGCTCTTCACTGCTGAAGCTCTTAACGGTAGCCATTGACAAGTGAGAAAACTGAAGTTAAGAAAAATCATGCCATGTAAATAAATGGCTAAGTAAATAAAGGCTGGATTGAGAACCTGAAATCAAGTCAGCCTGCTGAGTAACCCCAGGTTTTTTTTTTTGTTTTTTTTTTTCAAGTTATTAGTAAAATTCTTCTTTTTTTTTCTTTTTTTTTTTAATTTTATTTTTCTTTTTAGTTACATTTTGTTAACTCTGTGTCCCAGCTGTATCCCGCTCCCTCATTCCCTCCCCAACCCCACACTCCCTCCTTGGTCTCCTCCCTGCCCCTTTCCAAGTCCACTGATAGGGGAGGACCTCCTCCCCTTTCATTTGACCCTGTTTTATCAGGTATCTTCAGGGCTGGCTGCAAAGTCCTCCTCTGTGGCCTAACAGACTGCTCCTCCCCTGGGGGGGGGGTCAAACAGCCTGCCCTTGAGATCCTGTTAGAAATAGTCCTTGTTCCCCTTACTTTGGAAAACTACTTGGTTACTGAGCTACCACGGGCCACATCTGAGCAGAAGTTCTAGGTTATATCCATAGATGGTCCTTGGTTGAGTGTCAGTCTCAGAAAAGACCCTGTGCCCAGATATATTTGGTCCTTGTAGGGCTCCTATCCTTTCGATATCATACTAACTTCCCTTCTT
Source organism: Psammomys obesus (assembly GCF_907164565.1). Classification (NCBI taxonomy): domain Eukaryota; kingdom Metazoa; phylum Chordata; class Mammalia; order Rodentia; family Muridae; genus Psammomys; species Psammomys obesus. Next base: position 7,782,583 of record NW_026596147.1, read on the forward strand.
TCATATGATTCCCTGCACTCTGCCGAGGGTTTGGTTATGAGTCTTAGTGTCTGCTTTGAAACACTGATAGGTAGAGTCTTTCATATGCCTTTTGTGGTAGACTCCTGTCGTACGTTCAATGCACATCCCATTTGTCTTTCTAAATGAGGATTAAACCCCGGGGTTTTAACACCTATTTTACCATGCTGTTGTGATTTTGAAAGTGAGCTCCCCTCCCCCACAGTTTGAACACTTGGTCCCCAGTGGGTAGAGCTGGTTTGGTACCTTTGGGGTGAGGGCCTAGCTGATTGGACCCAAGTTTACTGCAAGTTTTGATTTCTTTGTAAACCTAGTTTTGTTATGGAAATATGTTTTTTGTTTTAATCCCAAGTGTGGGATTTTAATTTGGCCTTTAGTTTATCCACAGCTGATAACTGTCTGGTGCACGGCGTGGCCTTTGATAGCTGGTAATGCCTGCCTCCTGCAGCACAGAGAGGGGCATGGTCTAGGACTCTGAGGAATATAACTAGGAGAGCCCAGAAAGAGAAGGTGTGGCGTGTGGCATTTTGGAGGGGGCAGAGATGGATGGCCCAGCAGCCTGGAGTACACAGACACTTCACGGTGAAGCAGCTTAGAGGAGACTGCTTGTTGCAATGGAGACTGGTAGACCTCCCAAAAGAACTCATTGACCTCAAGCAGCCCAGGGGGGTTGGAAGGGAAAGACTTTAAGGAACCCCAAATCAAGAAGAGTTTTGTAAAAAGGACACAACACCCGAGCTACTAAAGACCAGCAGGGGAGTAGAGCGGACCTATTTCTTGTGGGTCCTTTCTCTGCCTCCAAGATCTAAAAGGCAGCAGCTGTTCGGTTCCTACCTTCCTGAAGCAAGCCACTACACCTCAGCATGACTGGTGGTGAGCCCTTCAACTGTGAGCCCAAACAAGCCTCAGCTCCCTTCAGAGGACTTTGTCAGGTATTGTGTCGGAGTAACTAGGGAGAGTCACTAGCACAAACGCCGAAGACCAAAGGGCTGTCTCAAACTACTAAACACGTGTGCTGTCTTGGGTCCTGCCGATACTCAGCTGTTTTAGAACGAGATTGGCTATGCCTAGGAGACAGCACTTGGTTCTCTCCGAAATCGCCAACCCTGAGCACCCATTTACATTGAAAATGGTTTTAACCAACCCTTTAAAATACTGTCGCTGTTGTGGAAGCTGTGCAGCCGCATTCAAACACTTGCTTCATTTGGATTTAAAACATTAAGCATTTGATGAATGGAGCTGGTTTGTTTTTGTTTTGTTTTTGTTGTAGTCGTTGTCGTTGTTTTAAGAGTTTAAGGGAATCTATTCGGCAGGGGGGTAAGATGGCTGTAATTTTTATCAAGGAAGAAGAAAGTAGCGTGTCCTATCGAAACATGCTGAGGATAAAAAGCATACTTTGAATGGGGACAAGCGACATCTTAAGCAGAGTCTAAATTACAAGTGTCCTTTGTCTCCACTAGAATAGGTGTGCTTTGGGTTCATGAATGTAAAACAACTTGGCCATGTAGCACGCTAAACAGACTTGCCTGGCGCTTTGCGACACTTCTAAGACCCTGAGAAAATGGAATCGTTTTGTCTTCACAAAACTTCTTCCCCTGTAAAAAGACTAAGGCTCTCATATGCAAACGTCACTTCCAGGCATTAATATCAACCCAGACAGTACAACTAAGCCTTGCTCCTATGCGGAGGCAACCTGAAAATGACCCAGAACGAGATGATTTATTGCTACAAAGCCAACCAAATGAACCAATGATGATCAATGATCATCCCATTTCTGCATTTGCTTTCTCAAGTGATGAATGATGGTAGCACGGTTCTTGACTCAGAATGACTGCATGACAGAATGGTGTCTACCCAGGCCCCTTCTACCTCCATCACTCAAATTCTGCAACTGGGATTCTCGTGTGTTCCACTTTCTGAAGGAAACATACAACTATACAAGCATCCAGACGCCGCCCCAAACAAAGGCTGACATAGCTTAATAACTTTTTCCAGATTGGGAAGTGGAAGGTTTGAGGGAAGGCAGCGGCACTCACGGTTCCACAGCCAGAGTCACTCATGCTCGTGAAATTGATGTTGATCTTTCTCATATTCCTCTAAACATTCTGACATTTGTACGAACAACATGTGGTTTTTATGCACGCAAATCCAAAAGCTAAACTAATGGCATTACATCATACATCATTCTGTAACTGTAACAATCTCTTTTTGTTGACGCAGTAGCAAGCACAAGGCCTGGACACAGTAGGTATTAGATAAATATTTGTTAAATGAATAAAAGATAGGTCTGTGATAGGGGAGTTCCATAATTTGCTGAATAAATATATTCCTCCAAATACTCTTTATTACTTGGCATCTTGAGGTGCCCAGATGCAAATAGAGAATTTAAACCCAGGGGACATCTTCACCTGTATGTTTTAAATGTGTACTCAATAAATATCTGATGAGTAATGATATATTCTTAAAGTAGAATTGGAATATGCCATTCACTAGGGTTTGGAAGACTTAGCTACCAGAAAAGGATGAACCAGTTTGGTTACAAAGTCATCTTCAAAGAAAGGCACAGACATGGACACTTCTACAGCTCAGTCCTCACAACATACAACCTAGTCAACACCCTAGCTCAGCAATAACGATAATAAATAATAATTATATTATTTGATAATATAATTAATTATAATTAATATAATATAATGATAAATAATAAATACAATCACACCTGGATTTAGTATTGGCAACCATTCTGTCACACAGTCCTAGATACCTAGGAAGACTCACTTTTCTCTACTTCCTGTATCTGCTTGGAAAAAATTTATTATTTTATTTTATTACCCTTACATGTCTGTGTTTTATGTAGCAACACATAGGCTTGTCAAGGAATTGATACAACTTCTAATCTGTAGTAATAATACAGTGCTCTACCACGGTATTCCCTGGGTAAGGTGTGTGTGTGTCAGTGTGTGTGTGTGTGTGTGTGTGTGTGCAGATATCTCGCCCATACTTACACACATGGAAACCAAAGAGTGAAATGGGATGTCTTCCTTAACTGCTTCTCCACTTATTTGTCTTAGAAAGTATCTCTCACGTCCCCTGTAGTGTCAAATTTGTAAACAGAGTCTTTTTTATATAGTCTCCTATAGTAATGAGGGCTGAATAGCTAACTATATTTACTAGTTTAGGATCAGTGTTCTCCTGTCTTCGTTTTCACATGGATTCGGCAAATTTGGAAGCTCCTGGCTTCTGCCATTCTAAAAGCTGACTACATCTTAAAAAGGTGCTCATCAACCTTCCTAACACTGCAGCCCTTTAATACAGTTCCTCCTCGTGTGGTGACTCCCTGGCATAAAATTATTTTCACTGCTACTTCATAACTATAATGTTGCTGTTATGAATCATAATGTAAATATCTGTGTTTTCTGATGGTCTTAGGTGAGCGCTGTGGACCTCCAAAGGGGGTCACGACCCCTAGGTTGAGAACCACAATTGAACACTAACAGTAGCTATAGTTGGAATTCAAGGTTTGAGCAAACTGGTGAGCTAGTAAGTGACGCTTTCCTGGCAGTACAGAGCACAGGCTTCTTTTTCTTATGGAAAAAAAAAGTAAGAAAGACTCATTTCAAACCATACAATGACATTTTTTTAATCACATGACAGGCAAAACCTTTGAAAGTGCAATGTATCTCTGTTCCTTATGAAGTGGCGCTGGCCTGGCCCTTCTACAAAGGTCCTCACTGCTGGGTCATGTCGACAATGTAACTGTCCCAAATTGTACAAACAAGTCTGTCTTCTAATCTCTTGTGAGAGTGCCTGAAAAGTCAATTTAAATCATGCAACTTGTATTGCCTTGTTTTTAGGAGAAAGAAGAACATAAGTGAAGGGATGTGTGAGGGCCGAAGGAGCTACATAAGCCTCACAGGTCTGTAGGTCAGTCTGGACTGATCCTTCCATTTCAGAGCAGACACAGATCCGATATCAGAGGTCTGGTCAACAAGGTGACAAGGGTTCTTCAATGACCCAAGTGTCTTTCTTATTTTCATCCTCCATTTCTGTCCCCCCCTCAACACACCTAGAAATGTCAAAACAAAAAGCTATGTGCAAGCACATACCTTACGTATATAAAATAACTGTTTTGTAAGTGTCTCAACTGAAAGGAAATTAACTGGTAGATCAATCAATAGTAAATTGGATTGTGCCTCTGTTGACATGTCTGTACCCAGTGTCAAAGTTTATTTAACTGCCGGCTGCTGATCTCGGGGCTGTTAACATTAAAATTACATTGATTGAGCCCAAATCAAAGATCTCTCTGCTGTCTACAAATTAGGCATGAAGACTAATTACTTATCAGTCCTTGATGGTTTGAAACACTTTTGATGCACTAAATACCCGTGAGGACCAGCCATATTTTGTAATGGGTTGGGGACAGACCCTTCAACACATTCAATCTACTATCTTAAGAATAAGAATAGGTTGGTAGGCAGTACGATGTATCAGCTGTCAACAGGATTGGTCTCTCTTATCTCAGAAATCTCATATACTTCCTCTAACCAAAGTAAACAGATGAAAAGTCACAGTCCATTGATTTACATGGCATCCCTAGGTTCTTTCTTGTGAAGCTTCTTGACATAGAATATATAAACTTAATGATGTTCACATTGCCTCCATGGACCACAGGCCAGTGGCTTTCTGTGCAACAGCTATTGTGTGAATACTTTAACCACATAACATAAATATGCTTACTATCTCGCTTATCACTATGTGCCCAGTCTTTTTAGTGTGCCCATGGAACACAAATGTGACATTCAAGAAATATCTTATGGTTCCGTGTGGTGGCACACACTTTTAATCCCATTACTTAAGAGGTGGAGACAGGCAGATCTCTATGAGTTACAGACCAGCCTGGTCTATCATTGTGATTCCAGGTCTAGCCAGAGTTGCCTGGGGAAAAAAAAAAAAAAAAAAACAACCAAAAACCTAAATCAATTTAAAAAAAGGGGGGGGGGGACAAAAAGAAAAGGAAGAAATACATCTTGCGAACAAATGAAAGAACTGAAGAGTGAATAGAGAATCCAAGCAAAGAGTAAGAATTATCATCGTGAATGAATGAACATGCATTATTCAAGATTCCACCAGCACATGCAACCCCTGATTCGATTATGCCATTTTACATGGCAAAATGAGTTGGTACATGAAAAGATAAATTAAACTAAGCCAAATTAAAATTTTTTGCTAACTCATTATGCCCATCCTTCACCCATGCAAAATAAGTTAGAGCTAATTTTGTTCTATAAAGTGGCCAGTTAGCCATTAGCCATACCAGAAACAATACACACACACACACACACACACACACACACACACACACACACACACACGTAAGCCTTATGTCTCCTTTTTGATCTTTATTGTCAGCCCCCTACCCCTAATGCCATGAGGTTTCTTTGCCATGATAACCATAACCAAGTATTTATTAGACAATAATAAGGAAAATTTTAAAGTTGAAAACAGTAAGACGTACAGGTTTGACAATTCAGAGAGAGCAGTCGGTTTCGAGGAGGACGTAAGTGAAAATATTCAGTCTAGTAAAACAAGGTTTGCTTTCGTTTGCTTTTAAGAAAAAAGAGTAGTGGTGGCTTTTCTTGGTGTTGCAACAAAAATATCTAACAAAAAGCTTGAGGGAGGAGGTGTGTGTGTGGGCACGGTTTTCAGGTGCCGTCCATGATGGCGGGAAAATCACAGCAGCAGGAACATGAACACCTGGACATACTGCACCCACAGTCCGCAAGCGAATCAATCCAGAGCCTCGGCCGTGGCCAATGCAGCCATGTCTAACTAGGTCTCCGACCCTCAGCTAACATTACCCAGATAATCCATCACAGGCCTGTCTCCTGGGCAGTTCTAAGTGACATCAAGTTGACGGCGATAACCATCACAGAAGGGGAGCCAGGCTCCCAAACTGTTCTGATTAGGACATCAATTTAGTACAACTGAACTAGCAGGTGATACTGGGCCATCGCATGGCATCAAGAGAGCAGCCACCTTGGGTCACCTTACTTTCAAACACAAAGATGAATAGGTCTGGCAATTCGGAAAGAGAAGTAGGTACAGAGCCACCTTTGATAACCAGGATAAAATTTACAGGTAAATGAGTGGGATAGAGGCCTAGATGGCCATGACCCCTCTAACCCTACGTCTGAGGTGGGCCACATAAGGTGCACACATTCACACTGTAGGTAATTAGATTTATGGAATGGGAAAAACAAAATATTTGGGGCTGGAGAAATGGCTCAGCAGTTAAGAGCACTGACTGCTCTTCAAGAGGACCTGGGTTTGATTCCCAGCACCCACAGGGCAGCTCATAATTGTCTGTCATTCCAAGATCTGACACCCTCACACGGATATAGATGCAGGCAAAATACCAATGCACATAAAAATGAAAATAAAGAAATTATTAAAAAATTTCAAATTGCTAGTAATTTGATAGGAATAAAGGAATTTTTTGTGTGTGTGTATGTGTCTTGGCAGTGAGTAATGAACAAAGAGGGCAATTAAATATTTCCTCTGCTCAAGCAGAGTTACTAAGGCAGGGAAGGTCCTCCAAATGACAAAGTCAAAGAAGCAGAGATGGGGTGGAAACATGATTTCAGAAGTGATGGTAAGTGCCTAAATTAGAGCTCCTTCCTGAAGTAGCTGGCACACTATTTTTAACATAATACCTCTTCACCATAATGTCTTTTTGCACATGAGGAAACTGAGCAACCCAGGAGGGCCTGAATTCAAGCCCAGGACCATCCGCCCAGCATGCTGAGCTTCCCATAGGCTGTACCCTACCAGCAGTTTTTACAGTCACACATCACAGTCAACATTTCAGAGACACTGAGTAATTTCACATGACCATCTGCATCTCATAGTGGTGCCTCAAATCTTAAATGGATTCCTCTAAGTCTCAACTCCAGAACCTATGAATGTAGCCTTAATTCAAAAGTGGGACCTTTGCAGATAAGAAATCTCAAGATGAGAGGATTACCCCAGGTTATCTGGCTGAGTTCTGGGTACACTGACAAATGTTCTGTGTGAGTTAAAAATAAAACAAAGTGCTGTGACGGTAAGCCACCTGGAGAAAACAGTACCCCAGCCTTCTGTCCTAGCCACGAAATGACTTTGTCGGATGGTACTTCAAAATCTGAGCTGTGGATAGCTTTTATAACTCATCTCTACACCCCAAAGAGTTGCATCTTCTTGATTACTTTTATCCTGTGGCTCTCATTTTTAAAACAAGTCATTCAAAGGAAAAATAAATACTTGGAATGACCAAGTGCTTGAGATGACCATTTTAATAAGAGCTGATGTCCTGTAACAACTGAGATTAAAAGTTCAAGGCTAGAGAAAAGAATGAAGAAAATTAAAGAAAGAGAGGAAGGAAGGGAGGGAGGGAGGAAGGGAGAGAGGAAGAGAGGGAGAAAGGGAGGGAGGAAGGAAGGAAGGAAAGAAGGAAGAGAGGAAGGCAGAGAGGGGGAGGGAGGAAAGGAAGAAGGAAGGAAGGATGGAAGAAAGAAGGAAAATGCATTTAAAATTTTCCGTGTGTGTGTGTGTGTGTGTGTGTGTGTGTGTGTGTGTGTGTGTGTGGTAGGAAAAGCAGTGCTCCTTGTGGGGATCAGAGGACAACTTTCTGGAGTCAGCCTTCTCCTACCATGTGGGTGTCAGCATCTAACTCCACTTGTCATGTTTGGAAGCAAGCACTTCTACCCAGGGAGCCATCTCGCCAACCCGGAAAATACACTGTTGTCTTCAAAATTATCATGAGTTTAAAAAACCAAAATGAACATGCAAAAGCTTTTAGATTTGAAAAAGCAGCCTTGGAGGACAAATCTTTGGGGAGGGGGAGAAAAAGAAAAAGAAATGCCCAAATAGCATGAGATAAAAAATGTACAATTCTTTAAGAAAAGTGGAAAAGGGGATGATTAAAAAATCTATGTGTATCTTAAAAAGAAATCCATTTGCTGAAAGCTCCTAGCTAGAAACTATTCTAGAATGTGCTTCCAACCCAGCGGCCTCTTGCTTCATCAACTTTAGATGAAGTCATATCGCCAAAGTATTTTCATGATTTTCAAACATCATGGAAAGAAAGACACAATAACAAGTACTTATTAGAGCAAAGATTGAAATGAGCAACCCAAAGAAAAACCCCCACCTTTTTTCTTTTTCTTTGTTTTTTTTGTTTTGTTTTGTTTTTTGTTTTTGTTTTTTTCTTTAACTATATTCAGATAATAAGCACCTTTAATCCCAGACTTGGGAGGGAGAAATGGGGAATCTCTGTGAGTACAAGGCCAGCCTGGTCTACAAAGCAAGTTCCAGCCTTGTTTAACAAAAATCGAGAGAGGGGCTGGGCCTGGTACCAGTTCCTGTAAGCTTCGTGCGCTGAAGAGGCTGGAGGGTAGCTGGGGTTTGCTGGTCACCAGCCTAGCTCCAGATTCACCAATTAAGGGGAGGAGGGAAGAAAGGAGAGAGGCTAGGAGGTCCAGGAAAACTGTGTTCGCCTAGGCCTGAAGACATCAGAAGCACTCACTGGCAGGCTACTCCTAAGACCTTGGATTAGTGCAGTGAAGGTTTCAGATTAAAATTTACCTACATGTGGATTGTTTGCAATTCCTAGAGTAAATCATTTATTTTGGATTTTTAAACAGCACTTCTTTGTGCTAGATGAAATGTTTCAAAATGGAATAGGACCTGGATCTGAAATGCAAAAGGGCTCATTTCAACACAGGCCAAAAAGCACTGAATCTAAGGTTTTCTACCTTAAAAATCAAGTACAGAGAAACTTGGCCTGCTGGTCAGTGTTCCATCTCTGCCCCCTTGAGATACCATCATTATAATGCAATCCCTTTAGAAGGGAGAAGAAAGGCACCATTTGGAAGTGTATCATTAAGCCCAGACACAATGGACAAGGTATTTAAACACACTGCTATTCCATTGATTCTTATAACCACACACATCAGGCACTGTGAGTATTTATGTTTACAGGTGAAGAAGGACTCTAAGGATGTGAAAGGCTTTATTCGGTCCTAGAGGTAGAAGGTTGTAGTAGACACTGACCTAGAATTCAGCATTTGGTTTACTATCTTCAAGGTGCTACATCATTTATTCCCCATACCCTGCCTCTGATCATCACACCCACCATTTGCCCCTCCACCTCAGTTTCCTTCCTCCTTTTCCAGAACAGGGAGACAGATTTAGGCTTTCAATTGTCTATGGAATTTGTTCCCAGGCACAACAGCGTAGGCCTGAGGGAAAGGCAACCTGTAGTTGAAATATCGTCTTCTCTTCTTCAAGGTCAACAGGATAGCAGGTTTTCACTAGAATGTGTGTGAGCCTTGCTTGGTGAGTGGGCCTTGCTTGAAGCCGTCACTAGAACTCAGTGGTTATGGGTCCCCGTTGCTTCAGGTTCTGTTTTGATTTGGACAGATGTATCACCCCTGCCATGTGCCTTCCTTTTGTTGTTTGTTGGTTTCTTGGTTGGTTGAGACAGGTGTCCCATTATGCAGCCCTGGTGGACCTGGTACTAGATCAGACTGGCCTTGAACTCACAGAGATCTACCTGCCTCTGCCTCCAGAGTACTGACTGGAGTTGGTTTCTGAGTGGGCTTGCCAGTGTCTTTCGTGGATCTGCATGTTGGAAACTGGTTTGTGGTTATCTGTGTTTAGAATTCCATTTCACATAGAAGCATGACGACGGCCTGGTCTCATCAAAGCAGAGCTGTGTGTAGCTATGACTGACCTTGGAAATGTTTCCTCAAGAGAGAGCTCATTTCACAAGCCTGAGTCACCACAAACAATTGGGAACACCAGGGTCCACCCAGAAATCCCATGCTACATCTGTGCGCAGGAGCAATCATGGTGCCACCAAAAAAGGGGTTACCACGAAGAAACCACGCTGTGACTGCTAAGTAACTCCTGTATGACTCCCAGCCTACAACAGGCCGACTGTCTGCAAGCATGGGGGCGGGGGACAGTTACATTTGAGGCTAGGTTAAAAGGCCTTGCCAAGGTTTTTCTGAAAAATAAGAGCTGTTCTTTAAAGGTCTGTTGAGGCTAGAAGGGCAAGAAACAGCCCCAGTCCTTCAACGAACAGCTGAGCCTCCACTGGGGAGTTCTGTTTTAATTGATTCTGGCACTGACTGCTGTTTCACTGACTACATCAGTGGAAGAGACGTAAGAACAAAAGCATATAAACAATAGAAGACAATATATATGTATATATGTATACACATAGATTAAATATTTTTTAAGGTTATATGCACAGATCGAGGTAGTTGAATGAGTCCTTTTCTCCTGATTTAGAAGCCAGACAGTCAGGAGAGAAAACATAACATTCACATTTTAATCTTTCAGTTGCAATCGGGGTTGACAACCTGATAACTTCCCGGCACACGTTTTGAATGTTTTGTTTGTTTGTTTTAGGACTGAGAGTTTAACCAACAGCCTCGTGCACTCTAGACAAGTGCTGTACAACTCAGCCAGACAAAGTAGGCCCGGCTGGCCTTAAACCTATTGTGCTTGCCTTCCCCGTGGGACAAACCCAGCTACTGACCACCAGGCCGGCTCCTAATTAAAATTATCATCCTTATTAAGTGCCCGCCTTCAGCTGTTTCCAACTTTTATTTCCTCCTTTTCGTTTTTCTCTTATTTAACATTTTGAATCATACAATACTCATGCATTCCTCCCTGAGACATCTTAAATTCTTTTGGAGAAAGGATGTTGAGGTAAAGTATGAGTAAATCATAAATGCTCCTCTAACCATGAAATACTGTAATTTTAATTACCACACTTAAAACAGAAGTCATCAGCAAAACCCGAGTTAACTGTCGTTATTATACATATAACTTCTCTGAGTTTCTGTTTGTTCAGTATCAGTTTTCATTCAAACCCTTCAGTTTCTACAAGACTTAACCATGATGAAGAAATGTCACTCCCAGTCATGTCCTTTGCTTGACGGCAGTAACCAAAGTTAGTCAGCATCACTGAAAACACCTTGGGGATAGGTATTAACATACTATTTGTATCTGTCCATAAACCCAAATAAAGGCTGGGTGTGAACCCAATAATGTGCTTTGGAAATTATCCAAGAGCTTAACAAGAATTACTTTCAATTGAATGCACATTAAAAATGTAAACAGTAGGCTAATATAAACACTAACCAATAAATCATTCAGAAAGCCACATTCTATGTCTCTACTTCCCATTGCCATTCAGAATTAAAAAAAAAAATCTGTCTCTTACCCTCTTCCTATGTATAAACCTAAGGGACGGTGGGAAAGCAGCGGCTTTAGAATGAGTGAGTGCTTTATGAATACGAGAGATTTTTGAAGTACTACTTTGCAAGAAGCTATAAATATTGCCTCGGTGAGGAGCCCTCGTGTGGGACATTTCTTGAGGCCTGAAGCTGCAGATCCACCCACACCTTCCATGTTCTGACAAGGAGCTAGGAGACACTGCAGCAGGAGGAAGCTGGCTTCCCCAGAATCAGAGCCAAATTTAAGCTGCTTCGGAGGGGCCAGCCACACCGCTTTTCACCAGGCTCAAAACAGAAGCTAATTATTCAAGATTGACATGAGCCCTTGAGTGAATCGCAACAAATCCTTATAGGGATTAAAAGTCATAAGTAACAGTATCGGTATGTGCGAGCTGATTTTCAGATTAACACATCAAGGGAAACAAAACACCTCACAGACAGCTCGACCTGTGTACCTATGTGAGCATTTCAAACTCTACTCATCCCCAAGTGAAACCCACCAAGGTCTGCCCCGCCCCACAACTTCGCTCTCCGCTCAATCTCCTCCTGAGAAACCTGGCTGACACCTCCCGCCTGCCCCTCTGCTGTATTTGTCACTCTTCAACCGGAATGAGTTGGTTTTCTAGAAAATATGTTGGTTCATGGACCACTGTGCTTTCCACTGGTATTATTTACACCAGGCCTTATTATGCCCTGACTCCTGGAACGGCCCTTACGTCTCCACGCTGCCCTCTCATAGTTGGCATGACTTCTACAATGGATGAGCGCAGCACTCTCTAGATTAAACCCTTCTGTGCAGCTTGGCCCTATAAGCACAGCGACCATATGTCTACCTAAAGACACCTCCCAACTTGCTCTCTCCCCATGCAACTCAGCTTCTCCTTGTCCTGCACAGCCTGACCTTTCAGACACAGTGGACTCCTTTCCAGATCTTTCACCACTACCTGCACGCTGCCCAGGAACAGAAGACCATTGTCTTTCACTGTCCCCGGATGCCTGCCCTCTGCAGAAATGCTTGCACGTGGGCACTAGACAGCATCAAAGCGATCGATAGAAGCAAGCACTGGATAGTTGGCGTCTCCACCATACAGTGTGGTGAGATACAAAACTAGAGACGCTTTGAGAAATCGAGAGGAAAAGTTACATAGTGGGTTGGCAGGTTATGACAATCACAACAGTGCCCTGGAGTTTCTAGACGAATACCCATGTCAAGGGTGGTTCAGATAATGCTAGAAAGTTGTATTCACCCCCAAAAGAAATGTCTTCTTCAGTCCCTTTGGCTTGAAGACATCTACAGAAGTCACATAAGATGCTGGGATGTCAGGCAAGAAGGAAGGGAAGCACTGTAGCTCTCCATCGGTATATTTAAAGTCATAAAAATAAACATTTAAACAAGATAGGAAACAGAATTGCATATTCTTATTCGAGGCTATGTATGTGTGAGTGCGCGCGCATGTGTGTGTGTGTGTGTGTGTGTGTGTGTGTGTGTGTGTACATAACTATGTATAGGCCAGTGATCAAATTCAGAACCATTACTTAAAAATGAATGTCCAGTGAACCACAGGAATAGCCCTTTCTACACCTGCCCAGTGCTAGGATTACAAACACTCCCATGTTTGTCTTTTCTTACATAGGTTCTGGGACACAAACTCAGGCCCTCATGTCAGTGCAGTGGTCAATTTACCTGTCCAGCCACTGCCCCAGCCCCCCACAGTAAGCTTTTATACTTGGCACTTGGATATCGTTCCCACGTTAAAAACAAAAGTTGTATTGCTGGAACAATCACTTGTAATATTTTTTTTTTACTTGTAATATTTTTTAGCTGTGCAAAATACCAATCACAGAGTCCTGAGCCTAAACGCTAGCCGCAGGACCTCAGATACAGGGGACCGAGTGGCGTCGATTCTGCTGCCCTCCTTACATAATGCTGCCTTGTTCTTCTTTTCTTCTTTTTAATACAATTACATCATTTCCCTCCATTCCCTTTCCTTCCTCCATCTCTCCTTTGCTCCCCTACCTCCCTCTCAAGTTCCTGGCCTCCTCTTCTGTTATTTCTACTTATGTCAATACAACCTTCTGAGTCCTGTCCTTTCCTTTCCGTGTTGCTTGCATGCATGTGGTTTCAGGGCTGACCACTTGGTATTGAAAAACCAATTAGGGGACTTGTTCCCTGGGGAAATGACTACTCCTCCAGCTCCCAACCCTGTTAGTTGCCTCTAGTTCTTTGAGTACGGGTGAAGTAGGGGAGGGAGCTTGTGAGACTCCTCCCTTCCCTGTCACGTGTCTGTTGTGTGGTCCTAATCTGGCCACACTGCTGTGTCTCATGAATGAAGCCTCCCTGTCATTTTTAAGAGATACAGTGTCACAGCATTCCTGGTGTTCCCTCTGTCACAACCCTTCCACCCCCTCTTCCATAATGTTCATTGAGCCTTGGTTTGTAAAGGAGTTATGTTGTTATATAGAGATGGATCTAATTGATCCTGGACCATAATTAGCTTTTCTCTGTGTTTTGGCTTTGACCTTTTTTGGTATTGTGAGAGGATGGCAGCAGCGGGGAGTGACAGTTGGGAATTCTTAGCAGGGGCCTCTTTGTTCATTTGAGTTTAATATTTATAGAAGACTCAGAAGAGTCCAGTAGATCTATGCCAAACCTTCAATCACTTTCTCCATTTCCTTTAAAATACTTGATTTATGCCCAGCAATTAATTGGTTATTGATATAAATTATGTTCCTAAAATACTCTGCTCTGGCAACAACTCAACATACTACACTTCACGGAGTATGAAGAGAGAACGTTCCAAATTCATTAGACAGACAGCCACACTTTTTCTTGAATTCCCAAAACATTTATCTAAATCTGCATTCAAGGGAAGGCTGCAGAATCAAAAAAGAGCATACTGTATTTTTGACTTAGTGACTGCTCTGAACTCACTTCACAGTCACCCCCGGACAGTCTGGGCCTCATCCTGTGTGCAGCACAAAAGAGACAAGCCACTGGCAATGCAGAGGCCCCAAGACTCCAGTCAACTTTCATGCTATTGATTGGGGCAATCAATAGCCACAATCAATAGTCCTGTGGAACTAACTGCCCCATAACTAAAATTTTGAGTTACTCTTCTAGATCTTTAAAGTCTGTGAATATGAAATTCATGACAGCAAGTTGATATATTTGCCAGAGAACATTTGGGAAGGTAAAAGTTTTTCTGGTGATCCCAGAATCATCACCAGGTGTTGTATTTCACACATTATCAAAGCATTTTCCACTCTGGATAAGAACTATTCTGTCAGATTTCTTCATTGTCTCTTGGTTCCTATGACCAGCAGCAGTAGTTACTGTCTTTTTAGGATCATTTTCCAAAAGAAAAACCACTTTACAAGGAAAATGTCCTCCTTTCTTAGAAACTCTGTGAACAGGCCCAGGGAGCCACACTGAGAGACAGGCTCAGCCAACAACTGAGTCATCTGCCTAGGTCCACCTTGACAGGACACAGAATCAAAACCTGCCTCACCGGGGTTTCACGTTTATCCCAGACCTCCTTCCTGATCACACATGAATCAGTGAGGTCTCCAATCCAAAGTCTCCAATTCATTCTTCAACCTTGAGGCTCACGACTGCCATTTTCCCCATTGTCCTTTGGAAATCGGAATAGGAATTTCTCAGGCAGCTGGAAGGGACAAACTCCTGGTGATAACACTGAAGTGGCCTTTTGTGCATGTGCGGGTTGTGTTTGGTTTTAATCTCAACAGTTTAATCTTCTGTACACAGAGGCAGTTATTGATGCTACAGGAATTTGGTAGCTAAAGTAGTAGAGGTGCAGAGACGAACGGGAGGACAATGCCAGACGCAGTGATGTCCCGACAGTACACGTGCCCTTCTTCCTAACCATGCCAACAGAAACATATGCAATGCAGACTCCAGAGGACCTGAACGGAAAACCAATCAGCAAGCTGCAAAAGGAAGTGACTGTCATAATACCTTACGGGCTCCAGAGGCCCTGGCAATGGATTTCACTTATGTTCTCTCTGCAGAACATCCTGGCTGCTATGCCGTTCCCAACACAGTGTCAGTAAGCTCTCTGGGAAACCCAGGCCCTGCTGAGTTCTGCTCACTTATCTGCAGATAGAAACATGGGTCTCTCCTAAACAGGAGAGGTCCAACTGATGGCAGCTCCTCACAGATCTAACGCCGCAGTCTCAGAGAGGGCAAGACAAGACGATAATTAGGGTGGCTCAACAACACGCACGCACACTCCTATCCCCTATCAAAAAACATTGGCTGGGAACCTCATGATTATTAGTCCTAATTGCCACTTCCAGATCAGTAACACGTGCTCTGAAAAATACCATGTCTACCCTGCAAAGCCCATCTATTTTAAACCATCTTTCAGATCCTTCCTATAGGTCAGGGGCCATCATAATTACAGCCAGTTACTTTTCTGGAGAGAAAGGGAGAGAGAGAGAGAGAGAAAGAGAGAGAGAGAAGTTCTCAGAAACAAACGGCTTTTTTTTAGAAACCCAGAACTTCCACTGCCAACCTTAGATTTTTTAGCTTATTAGGAACAGTAATTTTTGACTATGCCTAGGCATAAATGGCACACCAGTTAATGGTCTCTGGTTTTACGTTTAAGAAGGCATTTGGTCATGGGAGCATTCTCAGGAAGTAGTGCTACTATTGTCCCCTTTTACACATAGAACACAGAGGAGCCACGGCTGGGTCGGGCTATGTAAAGTTGGCTGCATGTAGAGCCTGTGTGTACCCCAAGTCAAGCAGCCTTCTCTCACGTTCCCAGCCCTGAGCCTCAATTCAGCGTGGACTCCGCCAGCAGACAACCAACAGAAAAGGTAACCCAAACTCTGAGTGATACTCCTCAGAATGCACTGTTAGGGTTCTCGTGGCTGACTGCTGCCTCCGGGACACCAGCTTTCAGTGACTACAAACAGCTGATCTTTCACTCACAGGCCAGTTCCCAACCTCTACCTCCCTGATGGATCTAGTTAAAAACCCCACCTACTTTATCCTAATTCTAAGTCAGAGGATGACGTGCAAACAGTTTACGGGAAGAAATCTTAATTGGTCTCAATTCCAATCCCAGCTCTGCCTTGCATCAACGTCAAATGCTCAACCAGAAATTCCTTATCTGTAAATGGACAGGAAGACACCACCAACTCCATACTCGTGGTTGTTGTATCAAATGAAGAAATATGAATGTTGCCCAATTGGCATCATTATCACAAATTCTAAAATATCCTTTAGTGGGGGGGGGGGCATTTATTATTTATCTCAGAAACACATTTATTATTTAAGGTACTTGTGTTGACTGTTTTCTTTAATTATTTACTTATTATTTTATCTTGGTGATTTTATTGATTTATTTGGGTTTTTTGTTTGTTTGCTTATGTAGTGAGGCAAGGGCTCATGCAGCCACACTGGCCTTCAAACCCAGCACATTGCGGAGGGTGACCTTGAACTCTGGATCCTCCTGCCTCCACCTCCTAAGTACTGGGACTACAAGTATGTGCCACCATACCAGATGGTGCTGGGGATCAAACCCAGGGCATGGTGCATGCTAGACAAGCATTCTACCAAAACACCCACCTCCCCATCCCTGTCTTGAGAAATTCATCTTCAATCTCAATTTTTTACTTTGTAATTTATCTTGAATATTTTGCCTGTCTGTCTTGAATATTTACATAGGTGTCGCTTCCTCTTAAATTGCAGAAGTGCATCTGTTCTCACACAGATGGTAGGGTACAAAAATATCTCACTTGTCTTTAAGGAGAATCACCTGACTCCTCCATATAACAAAGCCTCTTTTTCATACACAACCTACCAATTTTGAGTTTAGGGATTATGGGAGGGGGCCAGGCTAACAGTGACTCTGCCTTTCGTTGGTGCAATTAAGTGCTGTAAATAAGATTTCACAGGACTATATCTATTACTGAAGATGAAAAAAAAAAAAACAAAACCTGTTTTCAAATACTAAGAAACTTCTGCCATGGCAACAATTGATATTCTAATTATAAATAATTTATCCATTTGTTACATAGCCTAAGGACATAAAAGGAATAACTTCCTTTCATTAAATATTCCATAACATTTAAATCTTTCACTTCCTTAGACAGGCCTTCCTCCCAATTATCTCAAATTAGTGCGGTTCAGTCCAAGTTGGATGAATTATACTGTCAGTGGAACATTTTACATACACAGCAAGTCATGCCTGACAAAGGCTTAACCCAATGATCAATTCGCCTTGACTACAGCCAGCAAGGAGTCCTGACTGTCCCGAGAAAAGAACCCATAAGGATGGCAGAGTCTGATTCAAATTATTCTTTTCCTATAATTTATTTACTTTTATTTTATGCACATTGGTGTTTTGACTGTATATATCTGTATGATGTCACATCCCCGGGAACAGAAGTTATAGACAGCTGCGAGCTGCCATGTGGGAATTGAACTTGGGTCCACTGGAAGCGCAGCCAGTGCTCTGAACTGCTGAACCATCTTAAATTATTCTTAAGAAAACTTTAGAAGTGAATTTGGGGTGACTCAGTTTGAGAATTTGCACCTTCTGTAGATCTACTTTAGATCCCCTTTCCAGTATTTAAAATAACATGCTCAGAACTATCCAAAGATGAGGCAGAACCAAAGGACCACCTCCTTCCACTCTGCATCTTAGTGATGTTTATCCACCAAGAATAAACCTCCAATAATAATGTCCCAACAGGCACACACACACACACACCCTCAGCTGACCACTGTCTTCACAGAGATTTTAACACCTCTCACATCTCTTCCACCTCTCCAAGTGGAGAGACACTCTGCTTCAGACACACTGGGTGTGGACCACCCTGCCCCTCTCACAGAGTACCAACACCCATCGTCCACCTATCAGTTTCTCCCTCTTGGCAACTTGACCTATATCCACCTAGGCCAGGGTTACCTTTCTGTAATGAAATCCCAGCACGCCACACCCCTACTTAAGATTCTTGGGTGACATTTTACACTCAGAACAAAATTACAGCTCCCAGCTTGAAATATTAGGTCCTTTACAATGCTGGCCTCTCCCTTCTTGCATCTTTCCTCTCTCACCACACCTAGCCAGCTTCCAAAGGGGAACAACTGCTCACTGAGACCCCTTTCTGTCTCCAGCCTCTTTCCCCACCAGCCCCTACAGCCCTTCCCTGACAGGGTTGATTCCAGTGAACCTTTGGTGCTGTCTCAGGGCTCTCTGAACCCCTCCCAGAGTCCTTCCTTGTCTCCTCCAGTTCTACTGAGAGCTATTTCTCCATTACACCTACACATATACACACACTTCTAACTCTTCCCTCTCGACCACAGCCCTGAAATAGTTTCCTATAAGTCTCCAGGGAGTTGTGGGCTTCCAGAATCTAAGTACAGATCTTATCCCTCTAGAGGAACATACGCGTCAGGGCCCTCCCCTGCAGGCACTGATACTGACTTACTGGACGTGTAGAGAAGTAAATGAATGAAGACACTGGGAAGCCCACAGTCTGAGACAATGGCAAATCCGTGGCTCCCAGACCCAAAATTACCTAGAGAGTGTTTAAAAACATAAAGTTCTGGGCCTCATCCCAAACCTACAAACACTTCAAGAATGAGGCCAAGACGTGTGGCTGCTTAACAAGCTCCCTGGATAACGCTGCAGAAGGAACGAAGCCGGCGCTGGTCCCCAGATGGTGTCTAGGAACTGCAGTCTACACAGAATGTTCCTGCCACAGCTATTTCCTGCTGCGTGGAGCTAGAAGGCAAGAACAGCGACAACTCAGTGTTGCCAAATGGAGCCTCAGGATAACACCGTGCACACCTCCTGAAGCCCCTGGCTGAGGCTTTGGGACTTTGCAGAGTACAGCATTTTGCTTTCTGCAGATCACCTTCCGGTATACTCTGAATTTTAAAATATTTCAAGTGATTTGAAGGCAAGGGCTCAAGGGCTTCATAGCCTTACAAGTTATAACACCATCTCTCGGCATACAGTGCAAATGGGGATCAAAGCGGAATAATTATTATTTAATTGTGCCTGTGGTGCTTTTGCTCCCATGGCTCCGTATGTCTGAATGCTTGGCCCATGGGGAGTGGCACTCTTAGGAGGTGTGGCCTTGTTGGAGGAGGTGTGGTCTTGTTGGAGGAAGTGCGTCACTGTGGAGGCGGGCTTTGAGGTCTTCTAAGGTCAAGCTTATGGCCAGTGGGGCATAAAGTCTCCTTCTGCAGCTTGTGGATCAAGATGTTGAACTCTCAGTTCCTTCTCCAGCACCATGGCTGCCTGAATGCCGCCATGTTTCCCACCATGATGATAACAGACTAAACCTCTTGAAACTGTAAGCCAGCCCCAATTAAATGTTTTCCTTTGTAAGAGTTCCCGTGGTCATGGTGTCTCTCCACAGCAATAAAACCCTAACTAAAATGACAATGCCCATATTTAAATACACCTTTCATTTAGAAAACGGTTAAGAAAATAGTGATCAATTTAAAAAAAAAAAAAAAAAGGAGGCCTCTTAGCTCTACCTTTCAACATGGTCTTCAGTAGGCAACAGGAGCCTCCATATGAAGGAACAACACTGTGAGACTATTGATAACTAACTCTTCTTAATTTTTTAAGTGTGTGTGTGTGTTTATGTGCATGCATGCATGCCTGAATGTCACAGCATGTGTGAGAAGGTCAGAGGACAATCTCGGATATCAGTGTTTGCCTTCCAACTCGATTGAAATGGGATTTCTTGTTGTTCACCATGGAGCATACCAGGCTAGCTTCTGGGGACTTCTCTCTCTGTCTCCCCTCTCACCAGATGAGCTCGAGAATTATCGATATTTATTCTACCTTGTTCCTCCTTGTGTGGGTTCTGGGGTTCTAAACTTGGGTTCTCATATTTATTTTTGTAGGGGAAGAGCTTAACCTTACACCGAGCCCCCGTGCTCGTGAGGTCACTGACTGAAACTACTCCACGCTCTTCGGCACCACCATCAAAAGTGTCTGGAGAACATGAAGCACCATGCCGTAGAAATCTAGAGTGGGAGATCAGATGCTGCTGGCTGGAATATAAAATGGTGCTCCAGCTGCAGAAAGTCTGGTGATACCTCACAGAGAACAACAGACAGAAGGTTCCTAAGTGCCAACAGTTCTAAGTTATTCAAAACAATTAGAAGCCAGCTCTCAGCATAACGCTTTCTTAATAAAAGTATCTGAGGCAAAACAGTCACTGGAAGATGAACGTGGCATGCACACCCAATAGATGATTATTTATCCTGGAAAACAAAAATTACATCTGAGGAGGCGCGCGCGGTTGAACTCTCAGGATGTGACATGAGTGGCATAAGCCCGTCACAAATCCCATATGATTCTACGTAGAGGGGCTTGTCTGAGGTATCCAGTGATTCAAACTCACAAGGACTATGGCGGCTGCTGGGAACCAGAAGGAAGAAAATGTTAAATTATAGTGAAAAGCATACTTAAAAGCAGGCTTACACAGAGTTGGGGAGATGGCTTAGTGGCTAGAAGCACTGGCTGCTCCGCCAGGGGACCAGGTTCAATTCCCAGTACCGCAGGGCAGCTCACACCTGCCTGTAGCTCCCGTTCCCGGGGACCCAACACCCACACACCGACGTACATGCAGGCAAAACACCGATGCACATAAAATAAAAATAAGTAATCAGTTAAAATGGGTTTAAAGATATTCTCACTTTAGGAAAAGAATGTTTTCTGGAAAGAGCAGGCACAGGGACCTCACAGAGTCTCCCTGCTCACAGTGGAAGGTTCAGGTGCGAAGTGGTGGGTGGAAATGATCCAAATACATGTAAATGCACGAGTTTTCAAAGAATGCATTAAGATACTATTTTAAAAAAGAAAATCTTCTGGTTTATACACTGGGTGTCCTGCACACTGCTTAACGCTCTCCTCCCACCGTACCCCGGCTGAGGCTCTAATCTTGAAAATCCCCAGCTCCACAGTTTTTTTAATGACGCAATTTAATAATAAGAGTTTCCCCCAGCAACGCATTAGACATAAAATAATTAACACACACAAAAAAAAAATTAACACAGTTAAAAGAGACATGAAAATAACTTTAAATTCTAATCTTGAGAAATGGAACGCAAAGGAACTTGACCTTTGACACGCTGATCCCTTGATCTTAAAGCTTGACATTTCAGTGAAAAAAAAAAAAAAACCCCATAAATCACGTTGTTTCCGTTAAGAGCTATCAACTTTGTATTTTATTTCTTTAATACTTCTTGTTTATAAAGAATTTAAGTGTTAATAGTAGAAATGAATGATTTCAACTTCTCTTACTTAAAATCTGAAGAATGTTTAGAAACTGTATGATTAAAGTCTTGTGCCTGTCCTTGGGTGTGCTGAAAGTTTTCTGTATTTGTATTCCTTTCAGTGTTATGTACTTTGAAGGTCTTACAGGCTCCAGACTTTGCAGAGTATTTTTACCAGACTAAATAAAGGTTACTCCCCATCCTGTTCACATTCACTACATTACTGTGGGTAACAGAACTCATCCCCCGACTGCTGAGAAACTCCACAGGCCTGTGAACTGTGAAGCAGTTTCTCAGACAGCGCCACTTTGCTACAAGGAGTCAGAGGCGACAGCCCACCACACCCCAAGTGAAGGTTTTATAATGCACACTTAATATAATATGTTCTGAATCGGTTAACTGATTGGCAACAACATCGTTCATTTACCCAGTTTTAGCCATCTATATCTTTATCATCAGCGCCCAGATTCCTATTTTATTAACTTCTTGATGATGTTGGATTTAATCTTATCTTACACCTACAGGCCTACACAAGGCCTCCTTTGCCTGATAACGTCATCTCGAATTACAGCATCAGGTCCTGTCAACTCCCTTAGTGATTTGGCCTGTGGTTATCTTCAGAGTATGTTTAGCCAAAATGCTTCCAGAAACACATGGCAGAAGTTAAGACTACGCTCAACCTTTTTCTTCAGTTATAGTCATACCCAAAAGACTCAAGAAGAGTACAAGAAAAAAAAAGTAAGTAAAAGAAACTGCTTTTCGGGGCCTGGAAAAGATGGTTCAGATGCTAACAGCACTCGCTATACACGCATGAGGACCTATCCGAGCTTAAATCCCCAGCACCCACATAAAAATGTGGGTCCTGTCATGCCTGTGCCCTTCATCCCAGCTCTGAGAGGAGTGGAGAGGAGACAGGAGAATCATAGGGGTTTGGGGGGTGATGGCTTAGTTGCAAATGAAGTAAGAGACCTTGTCTCAAAGGAATGAGGTAAGGAGTGATAAAACAGGACACCCTACCTGAGCAGTTCTCAACCCTCCTAATGCTGAGACCTTTGAATACAGTTCCTCAGGTTGTGGTGACCTCCGCCCCAACCATAAAAGTGTTTCTGTTGCTACTTCCTAACTGTAATTTTGCTACTGTTACAAATCATCATTTACGTATCTGTTATGCTGGATGGTTGTAGGTGACCTCTGTGAAAGGGCTGTTTGAAGGTTCAGAACCATTGTCCTGCCTTTCCTTGTGGCCTCTACATGCAAGCAAAAACAGACACTCACAAACACGAGGCTGCACAAACCTAACACACAAACACACCACACTCACACATAAATATACACACTATACATACACACATATATATATAACATACATATATATAATGTATATAATGAATACAAAGAAGGAAATGCTTTGCAAATGTAGAAGATTATGAGTTTACACCAGCTTTCAAATCTCACTCAGAGCTGTGCATGTGGCTGCCGGCACCTCTGTGCTGAGTTAAGACCTAGGGTGTGAGCAAAGTCAAGGCTGAGAATCAGGGATAGCCCTCGTGAGTGACAGCTGTGATAACATCAAGGCAATTAAGGCATCAGAGGAGAACACGAGGGTGTGAAGAAACCCACTCCCTGTGATAAGAAGAGGAAGGGCAAGAAGCAGCTCCCTCCCCCTCCCCCAACAGCCCTGACTGGGCTCAATTTACTCCAAAGAGAAGACAAGACGATCCACAGAACTACAGTGCGCTGACGAGAGGTCATTCTCAAATAACACACATAAATATTTAATCTTAAAGTCATTAAGACGGGCAGAGAACAACCTGAAAGCCTGCCCCTCTCGGTTCCACACAGGCCTCTTAAGAAGATCCTACAACCCCACCCTTCCCCACCTTTAGAGAAAGTACAAGGTAAAGCACTCAGAGAGTGAAAAAGAGAAGTAGCTACCATTTGATTTAAAATGAGAACTTAATTCTGGGCTGGGGAGCGGGCTCTGTGAGTGAAGTGTCTGCTGAGCAAGTGTGGGTGCCTGAGTTCAAATCCCCAGAACCTGTATAGGATAGCCCACGCCTATGGCCCATCGCTGGGATAGGGTAGAGACGGGGTGAGGTCCAAATTCAGTAAGAGACCTTGTCTCAAAAAATACGGTGGTGGGGCTGGAGAGAGGACAGAGAAGTTAGGACCTCGTGCTCTTACAGAAGACTGGAGTTCAGTTCCAACACCCATGTCAGCTAGCTCACAACCTTCTGCAACTCCAAGGCCAGGGCATCCGACACTCTCTTCTGACCTTGAAGGGCACGTGAGTGCACACATGTAACACTCACACTCATGTATGAATACACACATACAGACAAACACGCACATTGATGTAAATAAATCTTTAAAAAAAAATGACAGAAATGATAGAGGACCCCCTTACACCAACTTATCTCCGAAGGGATGGGTGAGCTCGAGCGCGCGCACACACACACACACACAGAGATTGGTTTTTTCCAAGACAGGGCTTCTCTGGGTAACCTTGGCTGTCCTGGATTTGCTTTGTAGACAGGGCTGGCCTCCCACTCACGGAGACCTGCCTGCTTCTGCCCCCCTGAGGATTACAGGCATGTGCCATCACAGCCAGCTCACACATACATTTTTAAAAGCTCGTTTTAGCCTTGTTTAAACGTTAGGCCTCAGCTGAGCATTCATAAATGAAGATGTGCTCTGGGCATGCGTGAGAGTCAATACACTGTGTGCAGGTGCCCAAAGTCCAGCACTGGTGCTACTTGAAATAGTCACTGGTGGCTGCCGTACAGGCTTGTCCTGAGGCCTCGGTGGGTGAGGCAATAGCGTTGCACTGCCTAGTACTCTGTACACAGGGTACCAATAAAAGGTGGGTCCCTGTCTTGGGAGCAATGTGCATAAAACTTAAGGCGTCTGCCTGGGCACCTATATTTCCAGAGCTTTGTTGTTTTATAAGAGATGATGAAGTCCGATTGTGGGGAGCCAGAGAAGGCCTCCTGACCCCCGGTACTGTCAAGCCTAGCTACACCTTCCAAGAATCTGTCTCCCAGCGACCCGCCTCCTTGGCACTGCACACCCAATACAGCACACCTCTGAGAAGCCTACAACATCAACTGCCGGCGGAGGACCAGGGCTTCCTGGGAGTCTTCCACAGGCGTGGCTGCATTTCATAACAGCAGCCACGTTGTTCTGCCCATGTGGTTGGAGGCTACATACTACTCAGCGGCACCTGCCATGGTCTGGATGGAAATGCTCCCTGTGGGGATTCAGTACGTGGTCCCCAGCTGAGGCCTTGCTTGGTGAGTTCTTGCAGAAGGAAGTGGGTCACTGGAAGAAGGCGTGGACATTCTGTTGCTGGCCTCACTTCCTATCATTCTCTGCCTTCTGGTTACTGAAGCGAAATGGCCAGCTGCTTATGCTCCTCTGGGCCTTGACCACCATCACCACAAAGGTCTGAATCCCTCCAACCATGAGCTAAGTAGCCCTTCTTCCCTTAAATTACTCCTTGTTGGGTATTTGCACAGTGGGAAAGAAAATGACATAGCATCCCAAGTGCAAGTTCTGTGTCATCCTCCCCATGAGTAAGTCACACACACACACACACACACACAGAGAGAGAGAGAGAGAGAGAGTATCAACACACAATATGCAGTCTGCATTCTCCAGAAACTAAGCATTTACTGGCAAAATCTAGGCCTTGCATGCTCGCACACACAGGCAGCTTTTGAAGTTGAACTGGTTGGCCAGGACCACAGAAATCAAACTATTTCCACTTTAGGCTTTCTTTACATCTTTCCCCCCTGGGTTTGAAGGAAGGGAACACTGGGAACCTGACCAGACGATGCATTGAAAATGACCAGGGATGACTCAAGTGGAGGCAACCAAGCAGGCCTCTAAGTTCTGAGCTGCCAGACCCGAGCTGGGCAGAGTTCCCATGAGGCTGTAGGTTTGAAAGCTAAATGGAGTAGCTGGCCCTTTCTTTTCTCCAGCTCAGAGCTCCAGGTCGTACTATAAACCCACATCCCTGGGAAAGCCACAGAGAGTCATCAATAAAAAGTAAGCTCAAAAACAAACAAACAAACAAACAAAAAACAGAAAGAAAAGGAAAGAAGTAAGCTCAAATCTGCGCCATACATCCCATTTTGTCTCTTCCACAGCCCCCCGATTCTACAGAACCACACCTACTTTGTAAGACCCATCAAAGCTGAAGACATGTGCTTGGTTTAAAGTAGAGATTCCACCAGGCTTTCCCTCCAAGTTGGCCTTGGAAAATGTTTCCTTTCTTACAGTGAGCTTTGGTGAGACCCAATTTTGTTGCATATGGAAACACATGCATGCAGCTCAGCTCCTAGCTCCAAAGAGGGCCCCCCCCCCCCGGTTACCTTAAACTAAAAAAGTCAAAATAAGCTTCTCAGGTTGAGCTGCATCTGATTAGATGATTTTTAAGTGAAGCCAAGTTCTCTTGGATTCATATTTCACAAGAATGTTGACTTTATAACGATTCTCGATAGTTCTTCCTAAGTTGGAAACCTGAGAACAAGCAGCCTACTTAGATAAATGAGTTATTCTGTGGGCTTCCTTAGATCACCTATCAAAATCAATAAGAAATGTAATATTCAGTTTCTGATTAAATGGATATGGAGTAAGAGTCTAAAAATCTGACTTAAATAGATTCTGAACTTGGCCTGACCTTGGACAAGGCGGCTGCTGGCCTCCTCCTCCTCCTCCTCCTCCTCCTCCTCTTCCTTCTCCTCCTCCTCCTGCACTCAGTTGTGTGCAGCAAGGAGGTCTTCACAGCTGTGTTCCAAAGGATGCCGCAACAGCAGACCTTTCCTGCACCAGGTACTCTACCAGCTCTCTTAGCCCACATAGAAACTCGCTTAGATATCACTCTATTCTCATTTCATAGATAAGGAGATAGAAAACAATCTGGATATATAAGATGCCAGTGTTGTGCAGCGAGCAAGTGGGCACCAGGACACCCCTTGCAACTGTTTTATTTCCTTTTTTCTTCTTTCTTTCTTGCATGGGTATGACATGTGTGTGTTCACTTGTGTGTAGGCGCATTTCTATGTGCATATGGGAATTGTACATGTGTGCATATGCATGGGAAGGCCTGAAGCCAACATCAAGAGGCTTCCTCGACTGTTTTTCCATATCATTCACCGAGTCAGAGTCTCTAAATCAAACCTGGAGGTTGCTGACACAGTCTTGCAAGCCAGCTTGCTCAGGGATCACTTGTCTCTGCCTTGCAAATGTTGGAATTACAGAGGAGCCACCATGCCTGTACGGCATTTATGTCATTCTGGGCATCCTAATTTGGTCCTCATGCCTGTGCCTCAAGTGTTCTAAGCACTGAGTGGTATCTCCGGTTCTGTGGACTTCAGGAGCCTTCACTCACAATGTTCTGCTGCTGTAGAAAAGTTCTGTGCCCCAAGATGTGGAGAAATCCACCCAAATTCCAACTAACTTCACTCTTCTTCTTGGGGCTTGATCATTCATTTATTTCTCTGGCAGACTTTCAAAAGCTTTCTTTTTCAAGTTTATCAACCTATGTCCTTTGCCTACATTCTAAGAAGCATGTTGATAAACAGAGGGGGAAATGTGTCCAAATACTTCTTTCAAATATTTGAGAGCTAACCAATTGAAACAAAAATTCAAATGAGCTCACTGGGTTACTGGAAACCTCTATTACAATTACAAATATGAGCATCTCTGATCTCATCTGAAACAATGTGGGTTTTTTGTTTGTTTGTTTGTTGTTTGTTTGTTTGCTTTTAAAAAAACAGTTGCTGGAGTCAGGAAAATGAGTTTGTTTTTGCACATTGCCAAAAGATCTATTTTGTTTTAGGGGGATTTTGCTTTTTGGTGTTTGTGTGTGTGTGTGTGTGTGTGTGTGTGTGTGTGTGTGTGTGTGTGT
>NW_026596147.1:7810088-7811704 GCF_907164565.1 Psammomys obesus
TGTGTGTGTGTGTGTGTGTGTGTGTGTGTGTGTGTGTGTGTGTGTGTTGCTTTTTCCACAATATGAGGCACTATATTAAAAGATAACTGCATTAGGAGGGCTGAGATCCACTGCCCTAGTGGAAGGCTGATTGTTTATGAAATGCTGGTTGTGTTCCCGTAGTTCCCTTGCACATCCATGAGAGAGTTGGACATTGGTCATCATTTTCCTGTGTGTCCCCTCTAGCTAGGTTTAGAAACCTACTAACTAATAACTCGCATGTATAACTAGGAGGACACACACACAATCTTGGTCGGATTCCTGGTAGCCACACTGTGGACTTGGAGTTCTCATGCTCTCTTTAACCCAAGGTATAGCCAGCACCGAGGAGTGATGCGAAGAGCCTACTGAGTAATTACGGGATTGGTCAACTCGCTGCAGTCACTGAGCCGAAAGGGCAAACAGGGAAAATGGAGCCATCTCAAAGATAGAGGGGCCACACAGGAAAATGATGAGCAAAGTTCAACGCTCTCGTGGGTGTGACCCCCTCAACCATAAAATCATTTTGCTGTCACTTCAGAACTGTAATTTCGCTACCGTTACAAAATGTAAGTATCTGATAGGCAGGACATCTGATATACGACCCCCGTGAAACAGTCAGTTGACCTCCAAAGAGATCCCGACCCACAGGTTGGCAACCACTGCTCCAGGACATCCCAAACACCAAGAGGAAGCCAAACATGAAGGAGGAGGGGCTGTCATTAGACAGATAAGAAAAGACTGGAAACTTTTCAAAAATGAAAGCAACGTCGTTGCCAAGTAAAAAACCAAAACCTTATTTGTTGTACAGTTTCTATATAATTATTATTATTTTTTTTTAGATCAGTACTTGAAAAGTTTAAAGTAACAACTACTGATGCTACTGCTGCAATCCTAATTGGCTGGATCTTTAGTTATAAGCAATACAAGTCAGTACTGGCTCTTTAAGAAACACTAATAATAAACAACAGCGGTTTCACACCTTTAAGGTAAACGGCTTAGTTCTAAGTGCTCTCTGCATATGAATTCACATAATTTTCCCAATGCCTGATGAGCAGGTACCATTATGATTCCTATTTTTCAAGACAGGAAACTGAGGTCCTAGAAAAACAGCTAACATTTCCCCTGACTTACAGAGTGGGAGAAAAGGCACATGGTGAAGACAGGCTCTCAGGGCCTGCATCTCAGAGCCAACTCACAGTGCTCACAGTCTCTTGGAAAAGCAACCTGTTCAAGTCTGTTAGGTGACTCACAGGTGACCAGGCCTGGTGGGAAAGGTAGGCTTGGAACTCTTAAGAGAGAGAAATCTTGTGAAGAAAAAGGTCCGAATCAGCAGTCACAGCCAGTCACGAAAGAGCAGCTGACACTACTAACACAACCACAGGAACACAACCTTCCAGCTGCCACCGCCACCTTGGGATTGCCAGTCCCCCCTCCCCCCACATCCCTGGAGACTGTATCTCATGGTCCCCACCAGTTTGTCCCAGCAGAGCAAGATTCAAAGTCAGGAAGGACAAGGACATATGCAAGTGGAAAGAAAGACAGACAGGCGGAAGGAAGGAAGGAAGGAAGGAAGGAAGGAAGGAAGGAAGGAAGGA
>NW_026596147.1:7811714-7836279 GCF_907164565.1 Psammomys obesus
GGAAGGAAGGAAGGAAGGAAGGAAGGAAGGAAGGAAGGAAGGAGGGAGGGACGGAGGGAGGGAGGGAGGGGGAAAAAAAAGAAAGAGAAAGGATTAAAATACAATCCAGTAATTTATCTCTGAGTATGTGCCCAAATGAACTGAATGCAAGGTATGAGAGAGATATTTGCAAGCAATGTTCATGGCAGCTTTATTCATTGAAGTTCAAACGTGAAAGCAACTGCTTTGCATCGATGTATGAACAACATGTAGCTTCTCCATAGAGCGGAATAGTATTTAGTCTCCAGAAGGAAGGGCGCTTTCACACCTGCTGCAACGCAGACGAACCTTGAGGGTGCCATGCTAAATGGTGTGTCAGCCACAGCAAGACGAATATGATGTGTCCACTAACACGAAGTAGGCAAGTCAAAATCCCAAGAGATACCAGCGGAAGTGTCACTGCCAGTGTGGAGGGAGGAAGAGCTAGGGAGCTATTGCGTAATGGACAGAGGCTTTCAGCTTTGCAAGATGAAGACAGTCATAGAAATGAGTGTTAAGTTTCTGATGGACTCCATGTTGCCAAGCACCTTAGAACAACTAGCACCACAATAATAATTGTATAATACTGAGGATGTCTGATAAAGCCACAGGGAATCCTATGAATTATGTTTAGCTAAAATTCTATGTTATATAGGTGGGGGGAGAGAGAGAGAGAGAGAGAGAGAGAGAGAGAGAGAGAGAGTGTGTGTGTGTGTGTGTGTGTGTGTGTGTGTGTGTGTGAAATTACTCACCTAGGGGTGATAATGCTCCCCTCAAGATCTGTAGTATGTCTAAGTAAAACCCCAGTACCAAGCATGAGGAATCTCACTTTGAGTTGTTGATCAGAACAGTTCAAAAGACTCCCAAAGTCATATAGGCTATTGCTCTTGCCCCCGGTTGCCTCCGAGAATTTAAAGGTGAGATCCTGTTGCTGAAGACACAATGTACTTCAGACATGGGTCTTGGAGGAACTGAGCTGAATATGACCTGGAATGCTCCTCCCTGAGGACTAGCTTCCAAAGTACCTGAAGGTGCCATACAAGCTACGGAAGCTAGGAAGTAATCAATAGTCCTACCCAGCCATGACACCTACAAACAACAAAAATAACCAGAATGACAATATATCGCCAAACATGCTGTAATGGCAGTTAAAATTGGGAGGTAGCCAAGAGCCATCTAACAGGACTTAAGGCTCACTCAATGGGACGGAAATCAAACCTGGTACCGGAAACCTAGCTAACTACCCATGACTGGGGAGGCCATAAAACTTAGAAAAGAAACTACTCCAACCACTGCCCTAAACCAGTATAAATCTCTAACTGCATTCAGATCGGTTACCCAGTATGCCCAGAGGAAAATGTAGAATAGAACCCTTTACCAAAGAAATCTCCTGAGGTGCCCAGCCCCAGTTGAGAACATCTAAGAAGAGAAGATGGAAAGATTACAAAAGCAGAGGACCAGGACATCTACCGAGCAATCTATGTCCTCTACATAAGGGAAACTACACTCAGGAAACCTCAACAATACCATTGCCTAAACAAGACCTTAATAATGACAACACCCCAGCCACCATCCCAACATGCATGGAGGAAACGCCACAAAGCCCCGCCCCAAATGAAGAACCATAGACAATTAATAACTGATAAGACAGTAGGATAATCAGTCTTCAACAGGAAGGAGAGCCCAAATTAGCTGTCTAAAACCAAGTGGTCAGCCCTGAAAACACACACACACAAGCAACAGTATATAGACTCAGCAGGCTGCATTTATGTTTATTAATTAATATAAATACATGTAGGTGATAATAATTAACAAAGAGGGAAGCCATAAATATGAAATGGAGAAGACACAGAAAGTACTGGAGAGAAGGGGAAATTATATGAAATCGAATAAATTTAATAATAATAAACCTTTCTAATTAAATATATAAAATTTAAAGGTACAAATCAAGTTAATATAAAGTATTTACCTATGTCCTTAGATGGGCCTAACTAATTAAGGAAATTTAGACTTTAGTTCAAGCTGATCGCTTACAGCCGTACCATTACTTCTCTTTCAGTGTTATTACAAATATATTAACTAAATGCTGCATTGAGAAACCAAAAAGTCGCCTCCCTCTTAGGGCGGCAGCAGTGCATCAAACTCACAAAAACCAAAAGCAGCTTTCACTTCATTTTAATACAATGTTGCTTAATAAACCAGTATTTTTAAAAAACTGAATTAAGTCTGAATTTCATTATTAGACTTAATTTTTCCAAATGACCCAAATCAAACTTCAGGATCTTTTCAAGGAGAGAGAAAGCGAGAGAGCTTTGTCCTATGTGTAACCTCTGACCTGAAGGTGAAGTAGCTCTCTCCATGTGCCCAAATCGTCACTCCTGGTCCTACTTGTGCCTTCTTTAGGAATTGTACATGTGCAACTACTTAGAATACAAGTTGAAGCTTCCACATCAACTATGTGATATGTCTCAGTTAAGGTTTCATTGCTGTAAAGAGACACCATGACCATGACAGTTCTTATGAAGGGAAACATTTAATTGGGGCTGGCTTGCCATTCACAGGTTTAGTCCATTACCATCGTGGCAGGAAGCATGGCATTATGCAGGCAGACATGGTGCTGGAGAAGGAGCTGAGAGTTCTACATCTTGATCATCAGGCGGCAGAAGGAGACTGAGTGCCACACTGGGTGTAGCTTGAGCATATGAGACCTCAAAGCCTGTCCCCACAGTGACACACTTCCTCCAACAAGGCCACCCCTACTCCAACAAGGCCACACATCCTAATAATGCCACTCCATCTGGGCCAAGCATGTACCAGGAGCCTAGCATGGAAAATAACAGAACAGAGAGGGCCGACAAGCGAGGTGGCATCTGTGTAGCAGCTGTAGGCTGAGCTAGATAGACCCGACAAGGGGGTGTCCAGCATTTGAACAAGCTCACAGCAAGGCAAGCCCCAACAGAGCCGAGCCAGGAGTCAGACAAGCAACTGCAGCCACTCAAAGGCCATTCAAGCTTTGGAAACACTAGATGGGTCCTACAGCAGAGGACATGAGACAACCTCACCCCAGATCCCCACTCCTGGGATATCCCCAGAGCCCTTATAGTCTATTCCAGAGCATAGAGTTTGCCTAGCTCTCCAACTGGTAAGCCATCTCCAACCCTTTGGATTTGGCATCTCCCTCTTCAGAGAGTGGCCAAGTGTTCCAGAGGCTGAATGAGGACTTAGGGAGGAAGCTGACTATTCATTGTTTCTGTGGATGAGAAGTGACACCAAATAAAGATATGGTCACAGACAGATCCTTCGCCCAGTTTGGGAGAAGGCCTGGGAATTATTGAAATATTAAAGGCTGCTTTTCTGTATTAAAAATACCATATGAAAGAAAAAGATGAGGCATAGGGAAAGAGAACCTTGGCCAACCAGTGACACAGAGGTGGCCCTATCCAGGTCTCTGGCTTGCCCACTGAGGCTGCCTCACTTCCCAACACAGCCTGGTAAGAGAGCCCACGCCCACATGTTCTTTGGTCAGGAGCTCACTGTTGGGAGGAAGGAAGGAGTGTTCACGGCTCTGGGGAAGCAAGGCTAGCCTGCCGTCTCTTCCTAGCTTCTAAAACGTGGGAAGACACTGTTTTACACATGTGTGCCTTCTCACGTAAAAGCCTTCAACTGGTTCAAAAGTAGACTGAATATCCATCGCATCAAGGAGAGGGGTAAGCCACGTGTTCCAAATAACGCAACCCAGTCAGCCGACTGCCAACAAGAGAGGGGGGATGCTGGGATGATGGGAATCTGTTGTGATAGACAACAAACTGTACAGCAGCTCTGGGCTGAGCCCGATAAACCCCACAATAAACCCCGTTTTAGCTGAACTGTTCAGCTAAAACGAATGTTTTTACAGCATGGCCACTGCTGCCGGGGACAAAACTGCTGAGCCGGTCTAGGCAGGGAAGCCTAGAAAGCATGACGGCCCAACTGAGGGGATGGATGTAGGTTTGAACTTGAATTTTAGCAGAAACAGGGGGAGGAGGGAAACAGGAAGCGTTTACCAAGACAGAGCCTGCAAGCCTTGGTGAGGGCGAGGGGGAGACAGACAGAGGACACTGGGTGAGGGGCAATACCGTTCTCTATGGGCTGATGTCTACACTCACAGAGAGAGAAAGAGACAAGAGGAGTGATTTGAATTTTAAATCCATTCTTTTCTTGAACTTTGTGCTCTCATTACTTATGCGACTCCTTCTGACTGGTACTTTCCCACTCCTTTGTATAGTTAAGTAATGCCTAACGACGTACACACCCATTTCTCCTCCTGGTGATATAGTAGCCATCTCTCCACTGCCTAATCCATTCAAGACTTCAGTCCTTACGTGACTTCTGGTTGGACACTGTTGGCCACTTCTTCCTCTTTGGCATGTCGCCACAGTACTGTTACCACTCTCCCCTGGCTCTCCGACCCCGTGGTGTCTGGATGGAGGAACACAGGCTGTTGTCTGAATTCTGTTCCAGTCATCCTTCTCCATAGTGTCCTGCTCTCAGGCCGTCTCCCCAGATATTTTGTGGATAACCAGCTCACGGTACACTCATCACACAAAACCCAGCGCTATCACCCTTACACTCCAATTTCTCCGGGCACTTTTGTTTTCTTTAAGTGGGCTATGTGGTGAGCGTGCGTGGAAGTGTGCAAATGGGCGCTCAGAGACTAGAGGACAGATTGGGTGTCCTGCTCTGTCTCTCGTCGCCTTATGACCTTGAAACAGTCTCTCACTGCACTGGAGCAAGGCCTGGTAGTCAGCAAGCCCCAGTAATCCCCAGCAAGCCTCCTGTCTCCACGGCCTGTATTGCTGGAGTTATAGATGTATATACCACGAGCCGCAGTTTTTCATGAGAGTGGGGAGATTATACTTGGGGAGCATTCAGGGAATTCTTACTCACTGAACCATCTCTCCAGACCCACCTCTCTGCTCTTGGTACACACTTCCATGCCTGATAACCATATTCTTAGCATCCAGTAAACCCAGGCAGGAATCTGGAAGCTGTCTGCATTTCTTCTCTCTCTGTCACTGACTCCTGTCTATAACTCCGTTTGTTATGACACCAGACTCTGTATTTCTACTACTGTGTTATACCTTGGTGGCCCAGGTCCAGGCTCTCGCTAGGGAAGAAGAAGGCAGGCCATGAATTGAAATTCAGCTCACTTGCAAAAGTATAAGCATTCAATAAAATAAGACTATATTGTACAATCTAAAAATTAAAACAAAATATATGAGGGCTACACAGGGCAGTATACACCTATAATCCCAGAACTAAGGAGTCGCAATCATATGCCTAATTTATTTGTTAGACGATCACTCCAAAAAAAGCTTTTTAATTTGAAAAATCAAACTTGAGAATCAGTAGTTCAGTTCAATATTAAATAGCTTAAAGTCAGCAGACCGTATGCCAAAATAATTAGATATTTCTCATTGTATATGAACTAGCATGGAGAAGCCCCAATTCACAAGTGAATGCAGTCTGAGATAATGGAAAATACTGAACTATTTTCTCTGGCAAGGTGGGGCATTAACAGTGAAAGCATTTAGTTTTGTTCACTGAACTTTGTTACCAGAAATTATTCCACATAGGGCATATATTTAATAACACCTACACATTCTTTTTTGGGGAAAATACCCCGAGGGGCTTTTGGAACACGCTTATAAGATGCTCTTCAACTTTATTAAGACATATTTTCACAGCCAGCAAGACGGCTCATCAGGTAAAAGAGCTAGCCACCAAGCAAGTCTAATGATGTAAGTTCAATCCCTGCCAAAGAAAGAATTGAGTCCTGATAGTTTTGTTTGTTTTTTTTCCTCTCAACTGCACATGCATGCAATACAGAGACAGGAGCCCTTGTGTCCTGCCCACGCACAACAAATGAGTGTTGGGTTGTTTTGTCTTTCCCAATGAACCTGAAAATTCCCTAACTGTCTTTACTCAAAGACACCAGCTCACCAAAATTCAGTATAAGCCCAAGTATGGTTGAGTCACTTTTATTTCTTCCAATGTGTGTGTATGCGCAGATGAACATGTATGTGGCAGTACATACAGATGGATGTACACATCTGTGGAAGTCAGAGCTCAACCTCAGGCATAATGTTGTAGGAGCCATTCACCTCCTCTTTGACACAGGGTCTCCCAGTGGGCCCTGATGTTCAATGATAGGGCTAAGGAGGCTGCCCAGAGAGGCCCGAGGAGCCCCTTACCAGCAGTGGAAATTCATCACTCCACTATGCCGGGCTTTTTTGTTTTTCCTAAACTTGAGCACTGAGGATCAAACTCACACAGCAAGCATGCCACTGACTGAGCCATCTTCCCTGCCCCATGAATCACCTTTTAAAAATCTGTCTTGTTTTGAAAAATTGTTTTTGCATACTAGCTCACACTGCAGCTATATCTGAGTATTTAAAGAGCCAAAAGTGAACTCAAGTAGGCAAAAAAAAAAAAAATTGCACCCATAATTTAATTTTTCACAACATCTACCCCAGGACCCTCCCACAAAGAACAGCCTTGCTCTAGACTTGTGGTTCTCAACCTGTGGGTTGCAACACCTTTGGGGGTGAAACGACCCTTTCGCAGGAGTTGCCTAAGATCACCATCCTGCATAGCAGATCTTTCCGTTATAATTCACAACAGTAGCAAACTTACAGTTATGAAGTAGCAATAACAACAGTTTTCTGGTTGAGGAGCTGTATAAAGAGTCACAACTTTAGGAAGGTAGAGAACTGCCGGTCTAGCAAGAGCCAAAGTTTGTCTAAGAGCCACGTGGCCAACACCAGGTTCTCCCTTATGAAATCTAAGCTTGTGGATTAGACAGATTGAAGTAGAAGTTACAGGTTGATGGGGCTGGAGGAGGAAGAAACTCAGTCACCTGATTTGCATGGCTAACAATTTTAATAATTTTTTTCCCGTTTTCCACACACATCTCTGGCTTCTGCTGTGGAAATAAGTGATTAGCATCCGCTTCTCCTGCCAAGCTCCAAGAGGCAGAGCAAGACTTCCTCCATAGCCCCTTCATTGTGCTTCCTAATGCTGCTCATCCATCCAGCCTGCATAGATGAGATCCCAGTATCTGTGAGTTCCTTGGGTTATAATGACTAATGCTGACCTTGATGTGTTTAGAAAAATTAAAATGAGCATGTGTTTAACTCCTGTCACTTCATAAAGAAAAAAAAATGCACACTTTCTATTTATGTTAAGCAAATCCTTGACATATTTTGCGTCAACATAACCAGGGGATTTTTATGCAGTAGAAAATATATTCATTCGTAGCCTGCTTCTCTCTCTCATTAAAGAAATCATGAAGGGGCTGGTGAGATGTTCCGTCAGGTGAAGAAGCCTGCTGCCAACCCTGACAACCTGAGTTTGATCCCTAGAATTCACATGGTAGAAAACAGAAACTGATTTCTGAACCTTGACCTCTGACCTCTACTCTTCCTACGGCACATATGCACCCCCTACACACACACACACACACACACACACACACACACACACATACACATACACACACATATGAAATAGATGTAACTTCTATCTTTTTTTTTTAATCACAAAAATCACAAAAGCTATAAGACCACAAATAAATACTGGCAAGAAAAAAATAATGGGAAAGGAGCCACTGAAGTCCAAGACAGCAATGGGGCTACACAGACAGACCCCAACTCTGTAGTCTGCCACCAGACACCCACAGCCAGCGACTGTCCCTGTTTCCATTTTTGAGACTTTGTTATTTTCACTTAAAAGATTACTGTAAGTGCAGGTTGCCACATGTTTGTTCTCCAGATGCCACAGGGCAGCAGCACCTTGGGCTCCTATCACTATGGAAACAAAACACCAGGCAGATCCGTTCCCAACAGCACTTTCTGTCTCTGGTGTTCTTAGATGCTGCCTGTCTGGGGCACACAGGCCTCGTGCATGGGTGAAAGGCCAGGGGAAGACGCTGGGTATCCTGGTCCATCAATGCTTTGCCTGATTCCCTTGAGACAGGGTCACTTCAGGGAAATGAAAGTTTACCTCTTTTGGCTAGACTGGCTGGTCAGCAAGATCCAGAATTCCTCCTGTCCACAGAAACACACACACACAAACCCACACACGCACTCGCACACGCACGTGCAAGATTTGGAGGTATAGGCACACATGGCCACAACTGACCTTTACACTGACCATCCAAACTGAGCTTCTCATGCTTGAATAGCAAGTGATCTTACCCACTGAGACCCCAATACTTATACTTACGGGGGGAAAATAACCCTTTATGGAGGCACCAGGGAGAAGATAAAACCTCTGAGAGGACGGGCTTAGTGAAAGGTCTTTATGTCCCTGAGAGTGTGCTCTTAGGGGGCTATAGCACCCTGGCTTCTCTCTCTTTTTTTTTTTCACAAAGTTAATGGTTTTGGGCCACCGTGGGTTCTGACCATAGTACACTGCCTCGCCACAGGCCCAAGGCAATGGGGCCAATCAATTACAAACTGAAATCTCCAAAAGTATGAGGTTATATTAACCTCTCCTCGTTATAAGCCGATTGTCTAGGGCATTTGTTACGGCAACTGAAAGGCTGACTCTCACACTTCGGTGTTTACTGAACGAAGCGGGAAAGCAGAGGTTACGTCTGGAGGCTGAAGAACTAGAATTCCTTTCTGAGGATGACGACCCAGGATGTTTTTTCTGCCCTGCCCCCACCAACTCTCTAATACCTACTATGAGCTGTTACTAGATGTGGGGTTTTCTTCGTCACTGTCCGTCCCTTGTGTAACATGAAGTCCACAGACATCTTTGACTAGACTACCCCTCCAGTGTGTAAGTGATCTTATGAAGAAGTACAAGTACATGAAGAGAAATGCCAGGAACATGCCCCTCACAGGCCACCCTCACCCCAGTTCCACCTGAACACCCCACCACCCTCCCCACCTTGCTCATTTCCACACATGGGTCATGAGGGTGGAGGCTTCCTTCAGACTGATGAACACTGAGAGCTTTCTTTTCTCGTTCTGTTCACACATCCACACAAAGCTCCTTCCCTGGCCACCAAACTACTACACAACTGGATTTTAAAGGATGGATCATGCCTCCACCATGCAGTTTCCAGTGATTTCAGAAGCATTCTACAGGAATAGTTTAAGAAAAGACAAAACTCAGGGCCTGGAGAGATGGTTCAATGGTTAAGAGCACTGGTTGTTCTTCCAGAGGACCTGGGTTCAATTCCCAGAACCCACATGATGGCTCACAACTGTCTGTAACTCCTGTCACAGGGGATCAGCACCCCCACACAGACATACATGCAGTCAGAAAAACCAATGTACATAAAAATAAAAATTAATTATTAAAAAAAAAAAGCCAAGTGGTGTAGGCATACGCCTTTAATACTAGCCCTCCAGAGGCAGAGACAGACTGATCTCTGTGTGCCAGCCCAGTCTATAGAGCAAGTTCCAGGACAGCCAGGGCTGCACAAAGAAACCCTGTCTCAAAAAACAAAACAAACAAACCAATAAATAAATAAACAAATAAACCCATAAATAAATAAAAGAGGCAAAACTCAATCACTTCCTGTCTTACCCAGTTTCACTCACAGTTTTTGTATGTTTGTTTGTTTTTTAGAGCTTTAGGTATTTATATTTTTAAGACTATTAAGAATTCCTGGGGCTGGTGAGATGGCTCAGTGGGTAAGGACTCCCAACACCCATGTAAAAGCCTCCTCGCATGGCCTGTAACCTCAGCACTGTGGAGGACGGAGACAGGAGGCTCACTAGGCTGGCTGCCTGTCAGCCTAGCTGAAACATGGCTAGCTCCAAGGTTGAGTGACAGGCCTCATACTCCCTCACGGGAAATAGGGAAAACAGTGGCCTCCACACATGCACAGCTGTGTACAGATATAACACATACATAAAATAAGAGGGAAATAGGGAACTTCTTCCCTAGTTCCAGTGACGCTCAGCTGGCTTTGCGATGGCTTTGGGTGATGGCTGACATCTCCAGGGCTGGCACAGAATGAAAACTATGCTTGCTGTCATTAATAATGTCTTCGGAGTCCACTTGAACAGCTTGTTTTCAACTTTTCTCTCATACTTAACAGCTTAACTAATTAAGCTTATTGGCGTCACGTGATATGAGAAAGGTGTGGTGAAAATTTTATCTACTAATGTTTTAATCAAAGGTTACTACGTAAAAAATGGTCTGCAGGAGATTTTTGTCAGGAGACATATTATGGCTCATTACTCAACTGAGACAAATAAGTACATATACTTGTTTGTGTGTGTGTGTGTGTGTGTGTGTGTGTGTGTGTGTGTGTGTGTGTACATATGCCACAGCTGGCTTGTGGAAGTCACAGGACAAATGCTGAGGATTTGGTTTTCTCCTTCCACCATGTGAATCTCTGGGATAAACTCAGGTTTTTATGCCTGGCAACAAGCACTTTAACCTACTGAACCATCTCCTCGAGCATAGGAACACTTTTTTAAAATAGAAAGAGTGTTCCTGGTTGCATTAGAACAAAACAAAACACCATACCAGCACCTTCTCAGATACATGGCCACCTTCCTTCGAGTGAAGAGAAACCGGTCCAGGGGCCGGGGAGGGCTTCGTCGGTGGCACGGTTGCCAGGACCACCACAACTGAGAGAAAAAGTTTGATCTCCGAAACCCAGATTAAGAACACCAGGATTAATGGTGAATACTTATAATCTTACCAGTAGGAGTGTAGGGGAGGCAGAGGCAGGCAGATCTGCAGGTTCCCTGGCCAACGGTCCTAATAGCAGAGTCCCAAGAGATCCTGCGTCCACAAAATAAAAAGGCTGGCATTTGAGTAATGGCACCCAGGGTTGACCTCTGATGTCCACAAGCATGAATACACATAGACATAGACAGACGGACAGACAGACACAAAGAGAAACACACACACACAATGGGGAATGGGAAGACATGGGTTCAAAAATGCATCCTCTGTAAGATAAGTAAGTATATTAAGTCGTAGACATATATTTTTTTATGTGTGTGGGGGGGGAGGGTTGAGGGATAACGCTGTCAGCTTTCTTTCACCACTGAGGGCAAAGATTTTGTAAGATGCATTCTGAATAGGTATCACTATGATTTTGTTTATTTAACATGGAAAAGAGAGGGTGAGGTGATTGCATGTGTTGCTAGCTGCTTCCAGTCCCTCTTGCTTTCCTGGATCCCCTGAGGAACCAGACAGTACAGGCGCAAAGAGGCCGCTGCCTCCTTCCAGTCCTTAAGCTGCAGGCTCTCTGGCAGAGTGGAGGAGCAGGGCAGAGGGGCAAGTCGAAACATTCCTCACATGAAGATGCCTCAGCACACAAACCCGACTAGAGCCACAGCCTATAACCTTGCCTCGGCCTGCGAGCAGGTAATCTGTGTGATCACAGACTGCCAGCGAAGAGGCTGACACCTACCTGTGGCTACCTCCAGGGAGGGAAGCTGGGAGGCCATGCTAGAAAGAAGACAGGGCTCCATGCAAATGAGAAGCCGCTAGGACAGCGTCTCAACCTTTTGGGGGTCGAATATGAGATATTCTGCACATCAGATATTTACATTATGATTCATAACAGTAGCAAAATTACTGTTATGAAGCAGCAGTGAAACAATTTTTATAGTTGGGGGTCACCACAACATGAGGAACTGTATTAAAGGGTCACAGCATTTGGAAGGTTAAGAACCACTGTACTAGAAAGAGACAGGCAGCAACAAAGAAAACCAAAAAGTTGAACCCAGACATTTAATGGGCACAATTTTGTTTCCAAAGAGTCTCAGATACCAATTTCCAAATGGTATCTGATCTGGCTTCCTGGCTCTACAAAGTGGATGTTCACACATCTTTAGCTCCCTGGAAGCAAGCTTCCCAAAGATTTTTCCAGAGTCATGATGTAGTTTTAAACTTGAACTATTTGAGTTATGGGGCTAAGGGAATCCCTCATGGTGGATTCTAATGATTATTCCTGCAACATTTGGGAGGTAGAGGCAGGAGATCAAAAGCTCAAGGGCAGCCTTGGACTATGTGAGAGAGTCTGTCCCAAAAATAAACAAATAAATAGATGAATAACAGCATAGCTCCTGAAACAATCCAAACACAACTGCCTAGTATGTGAAGTCCAAGTATGTATTGGTTAAAATGTCCATTTACTTATAGCATTACTACCCCCTGTTATCCCACACCAACGGCAGTAACTAAACTAAAATGTGAAAGTTTAAAAGACAGTGACTAGACGTACCTGTTGGAGTCAATGTGATCAAGCTTGGAGAAATACCTGCACAGAGTCAGGAGGTTCCATGCTGCGCAGCAAAGAGCTGCAGGACCGCTAAAAGTGGTTCAAAGGCCTCAGCCAGGAGACAAAGATGGAGCCCCTAAAGTGTCTTAGAGGGGCACAAGTCTCCTTAACACACTTTCAGAATTTTGCTCAGCAAGGCTTGCTTCTCCTTGCAAAAATTCTGCTAACGTAGAGTAGCTTAGGAGATACAGGGGATGCCCTAGAATTGGAATATATCTACCAGCACATGCATCCATCTGGTCTACCTCCCAGCTAGATAACCTAGGCCTGCCCACGCTCTTTTCTCCCCTTCTTCCATTGCTCCAAGAGAAAAACAAAAGTACCCATCCCTTTCTATGAAATAGGCCTGCTTAGAGCAGTGGACAGGCACTTAGTCCATGCTCAGCAAAGAGTAGTAAAATTATTTTCAGGATAAGTCTCCACCTGGTCCAAGACTGAACCCTTCGGCCTGCCACATCATCATACTGACTAAGTCAAACATTCTACTCCTTTTCTACATCTGCTCCTCATTGCACATGTCCATGATTACCCTCAGAAGCATTCTAACTTCAGGAAATGGAAAAATTAGGGCTGGCAAGAGGGCTCTCCAGGTGAAGGTAACTGTTGCCAAGCCTGAGGACCTGAGTTTGATCCCTAATACTTGCATGGTGGAAGGAAAGAATCAACTCCTTCAAATTGTCCTTTAACTTTGATTCCAGCTCAGTGGCACATGCACATTCACAGACATGCACATACGTAGACACAATAAATAAATGAAACGTAAAAAATAATTAAGTGAAAGTTAACTCTCAAGCAACTTACACTAAAGTGCTTCAACACCAGGCATGCACACACCTTGAGTTTCAGGTTTCAGCCACCCAGGATTATATTACACCTCTCCCTTTCTGGCATTTTCCTTTCTTTTCTCCTTTCTTTAGTAGCTGTTTTATTTAATCAAACCTTGTGGGTTTACCCAAGTTCCCCAGCTGCCTTGTTCCACAGACACAAGTCAGTTCTGGTGTGTAATAGTTCACTTAAAAATTAAACTCCTTTTAAAAATCAAGATATATGTGGTCTTCAGTATTGCTGGATAAAGACACAGTGTGTGAAAAAGAAAAGGGGTAAGGCTCCATTCACAAAGGCTACCAAACTTGGCTAAGTTCATGATTTTGTGTTTACTGATTTGTTTGTTGAGAGTATCTGTACAAATTTGCTAGGTGTGCTGTAACAAACACCACCAACCTAGATCGCTTACACAACAGAAATTGTAGTTCAAGATTAAGGGCTGGTTCCTTCTGTAGGCTGTGAGGGAGATGTCTGTGCCTTGCCTGTGGCTTCTGGTAGCCATGGGCAGTCTCTGATGTCCAGCTGGTTTCTGTTTGATCATCTTGCATTCACGCATGGTGCTAATCTCGTGTACATACTTGTATCCAAGTTTCCCCTTTGATAATAGGAGTGGCCACCCTACTCTCTGGTGAACTCATCAGAATGCATTTTATGTGCATCATGTGCATTATGACCCTCTGTCCAAATAGCATCCTAATCAGCAATACTGTGAGGTTAAAGACAGCCACACAGTAATTTGTGTCAGACCCAATTCAAATCAAAGCAGTGTCATTGGGGCCTACCTGTTAGCGGTCTTGGGTTCTTACACTAGAGTTACATTCATTAAGAAAAAGAAAGAAAAGAAATCAAAGCCAGGGGTAATGGTACTCCCCGGGGGGAGAGGGGGTGGCTGGGGCTGGAGGAGGGGAATCGGGAGTTTGAGGCCAGAATAGGCTATATATTAGGACACAGTCTCAAAAAAGGAAAAAACAAACAAACAAAAAAAAAAAAACAGGAAATGAATGAACTAAATGCTGCAATGAGCAGATGACCTGTCCACGCATCAAGAACTTCTTAACAAAATCCGAAAACATGAGCCATCCCATTTAGCAAAGCCGTGCTTCCTCCATACAGGAAGCAGCCAGCTTGGTGTCTGCGCCCAGAAGAAAAGATGCCTTTGCACAGAATCAAGGGACAAGCGGCATAACAGCTGTGCCTCACGGCACTGGCATGGCCACCCAGTCTGAGTGTTATCCAGAAGGATGGCATCAGGGATGGGTGGCCAAGAGTAGCACATGAGATGTTTAGCTCTCATTAACAGGAGCACGTTTGTCTTGCCACTAATGTAGCCCTGTGAACCAACACTCTTGCTTGCCAAGCCCTGGGGCCCAGAAATCAGCAAGTCAGAAAAAGAAGTTACCACAGAGCTTGGTGGAGAACAGGCAAGAGGACGCATTCCCAACCCAATTACACTGTGCAGTCTGAGTGTAGCATCAGCCCTCACGATGTGCCCTCCTCCAGGCCGCTTCCAGGCCAGGCAGTAGAAGGGCAAGTTAGCCAGCATCTAGGTGGCATGTCAGAAAGGCACTGTGTGGAGAATCTGCAGTCAGACGACCCAAGTGAGATGCCTGGGTCCTGAGTACCTGGGAGGTCAAGTTCCTCAGCCGTCACGTGGGAGAGAGAATCGGCCTCTGGAGGCTTCTGCGGGCTCAGTCAGGTTAGGCCTTAGGAGCTGATCTAAATAAAGCCTGGGCAAGAAAAAAGCACTGCAAATGGGAGCTGGTAGAGGTTGAGGGTCACTATCCCAATAAGCCTAAAAATCTAAGCAGTCACAAATTTCAAACCTTTTTGCCTGCCAGCATTACCTCTAAAGGTGTTGCACGTTATGAAAATTTAATGCATAAAATTATTAAAAGATAATGTAGAAAATATCCCAGGCTCTGCATAGAGGATACATATATGAATCCGTGTTACACTGGTGTATCATACACCAGTGTTTATTCATGATACACAGAGTGTATATTCTAAAAGCTCCCCACCCAGCCGAATCCTGTCAGATTCAACATACTTCCGACCCCAAGCATTTCCGGTAAGGGTTCCCTGCATTAGTGCTCTTAGGGATCAAAGGCTAAGGGACTCAAAGCTTGAATACTCATCCTTCAAGAAATGAAGTCTTATTCTCTCAGAGAATACAAGAAAACTGGGGTCTGGGAAGATGGCTTAGTCAATAAAGCTGCCATGCATCCATGAGAACCTGGGTCTAACTCACATAAGAAAGACAGGGGTGGAAGAGACAGCATGCTGATTCGTCATCCCAGCTCTGGGAAGCCAGAGATAGCTGATCTGTGAAGCTTAGGCTGAACAACCTGCCTAGCATACCTGGTGAATCCAGGAAAGAGTCTATCTAAAAGAAACAAGCAAATGAAAAGAAACAAAAAACCAGAGCACAGGGCTTGAGGAATAACACTCAAGGTTGACCTCTGATCTTTACACACACACACACACACACACACACACACGCACGCACACGCACGCACACACGTACACATGAACTCCTCCCAACACACCAAAGAAGAAACAAAGTAGAAAAGAGAAGGCAGAGAGATAAAACTGAGGTCTCTAATACCGTACTTCCCTCCCATGGGGCAGGAGGGATGGGCCTCGGTTACTTGGCTGTTATTCTAGAGTAC
The DNA here is from genome assembly GCF_907164565.1 of Psammomys obesus. Taxonomy (NCBI): domain Eukaryota; kingdom Metazoa; phylum Chordata; class Mammalia; order Rodentia; family Muridae; genus Psammomys; species Psammomys obesus. The sequence continues at coordinate 7,827,531 of NW_026596147.1, forward strand.
CTGCTTTAAAACACGGGCTTTGAAGCGTGGAAGTACATCCTAGATAAAGCACTTATTAGATGCAAAACCTTGAGCAAAGTCCAAAATCTCCATTAAGCCATCATTCCCTCCAAGGTCAAATGGAGGAAATGGCTGCCTTCTAACCTTGTGTGGAGAATAAGCCTGAATTTAAAGAACTCAGTGGGACGCCTGCTAACAATCGGTTCAGTGTTCAACCGTTAGTGAAAATCCAATCCAATTACTAAATGACGAAGGCAGGTAGGTGCAGGGCCTTGGGTAGCTCTTACAGTGCCCTTGTGACAGTTGGGGGAAAGCGCAGTTCCCTTTGCACGGATCAGGAGGGCTGCAGAGGTAACTGCAAGCAGTGGCCTGGACTTAACCTGCTATCAGAAAGGATCTCAGTACAGGCAGACGAACCTAACATTGGCATCTTTGGAAAAGAAGGAGAGAAGAAAGATTGGTGGGCGGAGGTTTGTCACTAAGGACGGTTTGCTCTGGGTGGAACGGACAAAATGGGCTGTGCTTTGATATGCAAGTCCATGTACTGAGTATTTGGTCATCATTTGGTAGCAATATTTTGAACGGTTCTGGAAGCTTCAGAAGGTAGAACCTAGCTAGGGAAGGTGGGTCATCAGAACAGGTCCGTCTGAGTATCTTGTGCCTGTTTCTCTTTACTTTCTGTCCTCAATAACGTGAAAAGGGCCATCCTCCACAAGGCTCCGCCACCATGATTTTCATTCCACGTGCACAGGGACAAGAGGCCAAGGACTAAACACTCCCACCCTTAAGTTGTGGCCAGCTTTCTCAAGGCGATGGTTTGAATGAGAAATGGCCCCCACCATTTTGACATTGGAATGTGTGGGTCCCAGTTGGTGGTACTATTTGGGAAGGATTGGGAGGTGTGGCCTTGTTGGAGGAAGTCACTGGTATGAGTTCTCAGGGACCTGCTCCAGCCACTAGGCCTGCTGCCTGCTCCCTGCTGCCTCCACTCCACCATCATGGACTAGCCCTCTGGAATCCTAAGCCCCAGTGAAGATCTTTCTCTTATAAATTGTCTTGGTTATGAGGTTTTATTACAGCAATAGGAAAGAAGTCACTGGTACAGGAGGCCACTCCTTAGAGTGATGTTGTCCAAGGGAAAGAGGGGGATTTGGAAGATGGTTAACAGAAGAGGCCAGCTGGTACTTCTCTTTTCCTATGGATCTTGTCCTGGAATGTTCTTATATGCAAATGGGAAGAGCTGCAACCATTCCAAACACTACACACACACACACACACACACACACACACACACACACACCTACTCAAAAATCATTTCTCTTCACTTTCTCTTGATGCCCAAGGGCACACAGTGGCCTCACAGACATGCGAATGGACTTAGTCATAAGGTCTCTATTACTAAAAAGTAGCCCCTGTGGTAAGACCATCCTATTTACAAAGCATGTCTTAAATGCCGGACCCTAACAGACCCTTCTCCAAGGACTCCTCCCCTTCTCTCTGCCCCATCAGTTTTCAAACAACCAATTCTACTGAGGCTTGCTGAGCATGCGTCTACACTATCTGATGAGCCTCCAGAGGTCTGAGAGCCCTCTTGCTCTCATACCCTGCAGGTCCCTGCCTCTGCTCCTGACTCTTTAACCTCCCTCCAGAGTCCTCTGTGTGCATCCTATTTTTACTCCTCAGTTTCTGGGGACACATGGACTAGAAGCAGGAAATGGTTCCTTGTCCCTGACCAGCAAATCCACAGGACTGTTTTGACCCTAAACTCTGAAAGCAATTGTCTACGTGAATATGACTAAAGGGAGGGAAGGTTCTCTACTGCTTTTAGATATCTGGCTATCACTCGGTTGTAACGACTGAACCTGAAAACAAGTATTTTAAAGGGGAAATTGCTAAAACGTCCATATTCAGACCCCTTCAACACCCACAGAGTTAAAGAACAGATCTTAGAATGGATGGACTAGTGTCAAGAACAGATGCAGAATCTGGACACATCCACCAGGCAGGATATACATACTCTTTAGCTTCCAGATGCTGAGGCATTTCCTCATCCTACCAAAGTATCACTGACAAAACAATGCAAGAGAGCCGTCCAACATGGCCCTGGGGTGCCAAGGCCTCAAACGCCTCCCCGCAGAGCACTGGATCACTCTCTGCTAGTCGCTTCAGTGAGGATTCCATGTAGGATCAAGGACCACAAACGTAGGCCTTCACTTGCAGGGCTCCACTGCTAGGCACAAAATAGTTCTTCAGCTGTGTGTAGGATTTGAATACACAGCAATAATAACTTTTTGAAAATTTAAAAAAGCAATAAACCGTTCTCAAAAGATTTACTAGTTTATGCAGAAAGAATTAAAATACTCCAAAACTAAGTAATTATCCAGTAAACTCCTTAGCAGTAGCAAAGCTGTGGCTTATATGAGCTCCCGGTGCCAGTGGAGGTTAGAAGAAGGTATCAGATCCCCTAGGGCTTTAATTACAGATGGTTGTGAGCCACCATGTGAGTGCTGAGCCTCAAACCTAGTCAGTCATCTTCAAGAGCAGTAAGTGCTCTTAACTGCTGAGCCGTCTTTCCAGCCCCACATTTTTTTTAACTTTCTAAAAATTGGGCTTTTGTGTGCATCTGTGTGCATGCCACAGAGGTGTGTGGGGAGGAGAACAACCTTGGGGAGCTGGGTTTTTTCCTTATACTTTTATGTGGGCTCCAGAGATCGAGCTTATGCCACCAGGCTTTTGTGACAAATGCCTTTACCCACTGAGCCACTTTGCCAGGTTGGTCATGACTCTTTTTATCAGTGATATCCAAAGTCCTTTGCAAAGCCTCTCTCTTTCCAGTGACCTAATCACATCACCATTCTTAACAGAGTTTGTTTTTCCTTCGAAAGGGAAAACATACCTAAAAATATAATAACTATGTAATATTTATACTTTAAAAAAAGAACAATTATGGGATAGTTAACATTATTACTAATTTATTTGGGTTATTAAGTTAATAATATTATGACTATTTAAGTATAAAGATGCTTTTGGAGATATATAGTAAAATGTGTGTGGATCAAACAATATGATATCTGAGATCACTTCAAAATTACTGTAAAGATGAGAAGAACGTGGGAAAACAGAAGAAACAAGATGAGTCATGAACTGATGAACAATTGTTGGCTTTGTTATGCTGTGCAGCCTACTTTTATGAATGTTAGAAATGGAACCTAATAAAAAGAAGAAAAAAGTGATAGCTAGGGGGAAAAAAATCTAAATTTTAAATACCCAATAGCAACATAGAGTTTACTTGAAATTTTTCCACTAATAATGTAATTAGCCATGAAGGCTATAAAGACTTTCCCACAGAGCAGGATTTGGGTAACTGAGGTTCCAGCCCTGTCCGCACCCATGTGTCTTATAGCAATGTGGTCTTAAGCCCGTCCCCAAACCTCTGTGGGATTCACTGCTTTATTAATATGAGTGTGTCAGACCAGGCATCCTCCAAGGTTTCTTGCAGCTATGGGAGTTGATGAAATATGAAGCCCACTTAACAATCAGCAGCAAAATAGGTCAGAAAAGTAGTTTAAAGTACAACCCAGCACAGTAAATCCTAACAGCTGCTGAGACTCAACAGTGCGTTTGATCAACTACAAAAGCTAAGTGTTTCACCTAAGTGTGGGAAAGTGTATTTATCTGACCTTGGCCAAGGTTTTGCCTTTGTTTCTCTTTTATAAAGGGAGAAGTATACTCCAAGGTCAGGACAGAATGAAGTGATAGAATTTAATTGAATTAAGCTTCATGGAACTTTTTGCAATAGCTCAAGATGAACTGACCCACCAGGAAATAAGAAACAGTTTGACATCTGGGAAATGCCTGTTTTCTCTTTCATAACAGCTTTAAAAAGTGGGAACCCAATACTTAGGAACCCATAAAGATCAGTACGTATTTTAAGTCAAGGGTCAATTCACAGAACACTCCTTATACACAAAAGTAGGCAGGAGTCTCATTGGGATCAAGGGAATGCCATTTTGTCTCACAGATCAAATTTCCCAAATTCCATCTGGAACGCCCTCATAAAAACTCAGAGGCAAGGAGAGGTTGGACAGTGTATCTGAACAAACATTCCCACTGTGGATTTTTTTCAAAATAGGAGAGCATGTACTTCCCTGTACTAGACTTGAAGTGCTACTGGGCAAAACACATACTTCATGGCCTAATTAATTAATTAATTAATGGTCTTTTGTTCATGAAGGATAGTACAGAATGGAACTATACAAAAGACCCTCATTACATACAAGTACTTCAGTCCTAGGTAAGTTCAAGTTCAAGCTAGTCAAAATAAGTTAATTTTCAAGTTGTTGCTTCAACGCAATTTCCCTAAGAAGGAGAACACCCACGGATGCTTTGGTCAGTAAAAATTCTCTTCACTATCTCTCAGTGTTACAAAGCTACAGGGAGGATGGCTCATAGGCCACAAAAAGGATTAAATCAGATGGAAAAACCAAATCATGATGTGACATCGGCCTGTCTTTTTACCAGGATTTTCTATGTTCTCCTGGGAATATTGCTGCCCCCATTTTAGGCTTAAAAGGCATCTTAAAGTAAAGACAAACTAGGTTCCTTCTTGTTTACGATTAAACCTCTATTTCTCAAGGACCAACCTCTATTTCTCAAGGACCGGGCTATGCCCCACCTGTAATCTTAACTACCAATGGTTCTGAACTTTCTGTTCCAGAAAATAGCTACCATGCCTTTGTTTCAAAAAGTTAATAACCATCTTACAACCCTGCCTTTGTTTCAAAAGGTTGTCGTGGCCACCTGTTGTTATGACAACTCTGTTATGACCACCTTGCTTTTATGTCTTCCTTCCAGGAGGTTGTCATGCTTATGTTCCATTATCCCCGCCCATTTCACCTGACAAATCCCCCATTTAGAAACCCCTTGCCTCTGAGCTATAACCTTGTTTTCCTCACACCCAATGCTGATCTCTTGAACCCCAACTTCAGGAAGAGATACCCCATGTACACAAATAAAGAGGCTTGTTTAATAAACTGCTTGTTTTAATTAATTAGGCCATGACGATTTGCATCAGCGGTCCTTCTCCTTGAATCTTTAAGATCAGCAATGGCAGGTTGGAGAGGCATCTTCTCAACGACCTGTCCAAATATCTTCTTGTTCTCTATGGGTGAGTCTACTGTTTTCTTGCTCATTTAATACTGAGATGGTACCTTCTTCCCAGGCAACCTCTGTGTTTATGGTTCAACCACTGGTGAGTTTTGGTGAGTTTGACCACTGAACTCACCAAAACAAACAAAGAAACAAACAAACAAACAAAAAGACAATTCTACTTAGTTGTATTGAAGCAGAAAGGATCTGAAGAGACCCGTGCCACTCACGAGTCTTATACGCTGTTCCTAGACGTGACGGTTCATTCACTTATTATCTGCACCATGAACAAGGAGGCCAATGAGACAACACTTAATAGCTGTACAGTGAGTGCTTGCCTAGCATACACAAGAGCCTGGGCTCAGTTCTCGGCACTACATTTACATGGCATGGTGGCTGGCACACACCTGTAACGCTAGCACTCAGAAAATAGAAACGAAGTGGCCGGGTCGAAGGTCATCCTAAACTATGTAGTGATTCCAAGGCTGGCCTGGCTGCATTCCTAGAAAAATAAAGTAAAACTCTCTTTCAGAGGACCAAACATAGGTAGGGAAGAGGAATCTCTCCTATTCAAATATAAGTTGTTATTAATCAAAACTATTACCTCACAATTTTCTTTACATGTCCAGATTATGATGCTAAAATTTCACATTGTGGTTATTCAAATTTTGGAAAGAAGAAAATAATAGAAATGCCATAGACTCTTTCTCCCATCTCTTTCACAATATTTCTTGAAACAGTCTATCCAATCTCTCATTTTATCAGACGTAAGCCCATATTAATTCTAGCCTACAAATTTCAGTCCCACTGCCTTCGTTTTTCTGACATCTAAACAGATTTCTTTCCAAACATGTCAGATGTATATAAAAGAGTTATTTCTATGCTTGATCTAACTATGACACGCTCTTTCTAGATTCCTAATAGTTTTGTTCAGTGGCTCTGAAATACTAGCACAATGCTTTTTTAATTCTAAAATACCTAGCACAATGCTTTCAGTTCTGTACTCCACAACTTCAGGCTGGTTGACTGTTTACTTGATCTATTGTTTGGTTTGTGCTGAGCTAGCATTAGATTAGAAACAAATTTTAGGAGAACTGGGGAAAAAAAGATGTTTAAATCTACCTGCCACTACACGCACACTGCATGGATGAAAAAAACTGAGGAATGAAACGGCGTTCTCCAGGCAATACAGCTAAGGAACAGCACAAGTGGCCCAGGCCTTTGGTGTCTAACTTCTAAACCAGTGTTGCCTTCACTGCCGCATTGCATCACTTTGCCATGTCCATTCACTTCCATTATTCTCGGGCGTACTTCAATCCTGTTACCTTGAGCAACCACCTGGCTCCCACCTCACAAGCCCTCCTGCAGCCAATCAGCAGCCGATCAATGCGGCCACCAGATTGCCAGGCCTGCACTCCAGATTTCTTCCAGAAAGTGGTGTGGAAGACCACCTGCTGAGAAATGGGGGAAGCTGCACACAAACGCAACAGACCTTACAACAATCGCCAGTGACAAATGCTGAAGAAGAGCTGTGTCTGATCATAACTTGCCTGGATGACCTTGATGGACATTAGAAGAGAAAATTACAGTTGGCTCCTATTCTGCTTGTTTGTTTTGATGTTCTTGTTTGACTTTTCAAGGTAAGAGTTTCTCTGCGTGGCCCTGGCTGTCCTGGAACTTGCTATGTAGACCAGGCTGGCCTCAAGCTCAGAGATTCACTTTTCCTCTGCCTCCCAAATCCTGAGATTAAAGGAGTGAGCCCCCCGACACGCAGCAGCCCTTTCTACCCACAGGTTCCACATCAACCAACTGCTGATTGGAACAGCCATGAAAAACTTTACATCCGTAAGGAATACAGAGAGACTTTGTCTTGTTATCATTCCAAAAACCCACACTGTAACTGTGACGTGAGTCTGAAGTGTAACCCCAAAGGCTCAGTGGATCCAGGAACTGATAGGGACCGTGAGGGCTCTGACCTTTCAGTGGGATGGTTCCCTGGAGGGCTCACAACTTGATGGACTATTGGCAGGCAACAGAAGCTTTCAGGAAAGGGGTCTACCTGGAGACAGTAGGTCACCTGAGGGGTGTTCTCAGCGGCTACAAATTGGTCCCTCCTCTGTCTTTCTCTCCGCTTCCTAAGAACCAGCTGGTGAGAGGCCTTCCTCCACCATGCTGCTCTACCTCACCACCCAGACACAGCCAGCATCTGGCCAAAGCCTTCCAAATCAACCTTTCCTTTTAAGTTGTGTTTCTGGATATTTGCGTGACCCTAATGACATACATGACGCCGAAGTGTGTACACTGTGCTGAGAAACATATGTGATGCAGGCAGATGACTTGGGGTGCAACCGGAGAAATGCATATGGGTGACCTGTGAATAATATGCCCTTTGATCAGACACTGGACCGAGCATCCCCAAGTTGTGGCACCTGAAGGGCTCCTGGAGCCCTCCCCTGCAGACACTGAAGAACATGCTAGTCACACAGCACTAACAAGCCACTGTCCGAATGCACGCAAAAACGTACAAGTACTTGGGAACCCACCCATCGTGGTTTGTTGTTTCCCCATGGAGAATTTCTGGGAATTTCTGTTCTGAACACTAAGCCGCCCACATTTGGCCTATTATCAGACTAGGAAGGGGTGGTAAGGGCCTACAGAAATGGGGGGGAGGGTTGGGGAGGAGGGAGAATGAGTGGTGAGAAAAGCCCGAAACTGGTCATCTCAGAGCGTTCTCCTAGCAAAGCGTGGATAGCCTGAGGTTGCATGAGGTCATTACAGCTAATTTACAGCAATCCATTCACCCCATATATCCACCCACACTCTAAACATTAAAATAATGACACAAATAACATAATTTGGGCGAGCTTTATGGCTCTTTATATTTTATAGAAACAGGCTGTAAGTTGACCTGTAACTGCCAAGTTCTTTCATTACTGCAGCTGTTTTTTTTTTTAAAGACAGACATCACTGTGCAGATTTCATCTTTTTTTTTAAAAAAAAAAATATCTATCAATGGGTAAAAGATGGTTCCATCGAACAAGCTTGCACTATAACTCTTTGAGGGAAAGAAAAACAAAACAGGCACATTGAGATTATCCCCCACCTAGGCTGTCTTTTGTGTCTTTAAACTCAAAACAAAGGTTAGCCCAAGGTTTCTGCTCAGAAGTCTAATAATGACATTAAAACTCTTCCTGACTTTTGAAAAAACAGAGTCCTTCAAAATCCGTTACATGTTAAAACACTAAATTGAAGAAGTCATCTGTTGGGGGACCTTTTTTGTGTTGTGTTTTGTTTTGTTGTGTTCCCCTAAAAGGTACAGCAGTAGCTTTTTAAACACACACATTCAGTTTTCTTTCAACACCGACACTCACATCTACGTCCTCAATTTGCCCACAATTCAAAATCAAACTCAGAAACCAACACCGTGGATTACGTACAGGAAACACCGTTAAAACAGAATAACTGGTCCTTATGAAGTGACAAATATTTCTTCTTCATTTGTAGCTGCTCTCTTTTTCTGGTGCAAAACTGGGATTGAAGACCCAAGAGACAGCTGTTCCCAAAGAAAGGACCAACCCAAAAATGAAGGAAAAAAAAAAAA
>NW_026596147.1:7836289-7871989 GCF_907164565.1 Psammomys obesus
TTTTTTTTTTGTTTGTTTGTTTCAGTCTAAAATCCTTCAAACTGACACTTTAGGAGGAGGTATCACGCACAAATGTGACTCTCAACGGATCAATTTGAGCATATAAGTTTCAGGTATGGTTTATTCGTGATGCTTGTAAGTTTGCTGCCTGAGCCTGCTTCTAAATTCTCACTATGAACAGAATTACACAAAGCCGGGCCTTAGGAAACTTTAGTTTACTTCCTTTTGGCCACACTGTAAGAAGTACCACATTCCTGAAAACAAAGGAACTCCTATTATTTTAAAAATCTCGATGTTTTCTGAGCTTTGTTTCACCGAAAGAAACTTATTCATCGAGATATATTTAGGTCTGTTTTTGTTTATTTGTTTTGTTGAGGCAAGGTCTCGCTACACAGCTCTGACTGGCTGTCCTGGAACTCACTATGTTGACCAGGCTGACCTCCAACTCACAGAGATCCTCTAAACTCTGCCGCCAAGAGCACCGAGATTAAAGGCGTGTGCCACCCATGCCAAGCTATGCACCCTCTGAATCCTATGGTGATAGGGTTCATTTTAGGTGTGGCAAGTGATCGGAGAAGGAAATCATCAACTAAAGATTTCACTGAAAGGGTATCTAATCAACCGGCCATCTATCGCTAGGTCAGTGTCACCACTAGCCATGTGACTGTATCTCCATGGCGCTCTCTAAACTGAAGATTAGCCTGTCAAAAGATGCAGCTTTCCTGTCTCCATTTCCTTCTTGATTTGGAATCGTTAGAAATGTCTATGGCTACTTCTACGTGAAGGCAACGAGAGAGTTCAAATGGGAGGAGAGAAAAGAGCAAAAACACAACCGCCCAGAGGATCAGCACATCCCCCTGTACCTTAGGCCTGCACCAAGAGGCCGGAGTTACCACACCTGAAATCTCCAAACTCCCTGGAGGACTCCTGCGGCTTGGCAACCAGCTAGATTTTTGTGAATTGGAAGGCAGGTTGGTCTACATGATGAGTTTTAGGCCAGCCAAGCCTACACCATGAGTCCTTATCTCAGAGAGAGAGAAGAAATGGTCATATTTGGAAGAAGAACAAATAAAGATATCCAAGGACAACCTTCACCTTCAAATCCATCTTCAAAGCCATGAGGTCGAAGTTTAATAGTTTAAATAGCCAGAGCTAACGCCTAACAAAGCAGCTCCTGTCCAACAAAGCGTGGTCCCACTCATCACTGACCCGTCATTGTCCCTGTCCCAGTCTCCTGTAAACTGATCTGACAAGCCGTCCGAATTATATGAAGTTCCTCCTCCCCTCCAGCAGCAGGGTTCAGACTTTTCCTTCTCCCAACCTGATACTTCCAGAGAAATTCCGATTCCTTGGAGCTCCTTGTTTCGTAGTCTGACAACCAGAACGATGGCATATACTTTTCCCTAGGATATCCTATCCACCCCAACCCGGAGTTCACAAGTTCAGCCTCTCCTCCCTACCACAAAACAGCCCTACACCTGCTGCAGTGTTCCTCAGTAAAATTTCCCTTCCCACCTTCTGACAAGTGTCACCAGACAACCTGTTTTTTAACATCAAGCAGGAGCACGCCGTTAAAAACCTCTAGCCCACATCAACACTTTCCATATTGTGTTCCTAAGAGCAGGAAATGAGTTGCTTTACTGCCCCAAACCCATCCTAGCCCTTCCCTGCAGCAACCCGGGAGCAGCTATGGGTGATGGCTCGCCCACCTCGCTTCCATAGAATCAGTGACACACAAGTTCAGTATCCAAAAAAAAATCGGCTTGCAAAACAGTGATGTAATCATGAGGTTAAAGGAAGAGAAACCAAGGAGGGTATTTAAATGCTGCAGGGGCCAGGTGTGCTGTGCCATTTCAGTCCAATACGAATGATTTACAAAAAGCTGATGTGTGATTGTTTCCTCTGGAAAAATCTATTGCTTTTTGGAGACTAAAAGATGCTCAGGGGATCGGGAGATGGTTTGGCTGGTAAAGTATTTGCATTCCAAGTATGACGACCTCAGTTTGGATCCCCAGAACTGACAAAAGAGGCCAGGTCTGACCTTGTGTGCCTGTAATCCCAGTGACATCAAAGGAGTGGACACAGGCGGATTCCTGGGAGCTCATGGACCACCTAGCCTGGCCTATGTAGAGAGCTCCAGGTCAATCAGAAACCTGGTCCCCAAAACAAAGATGGAGGGTGCCTGAGGACTGACGCCAAGACTCCCCATGAGCTGTAAAGAAGAACCTGCAACATACCTGAACCACAGGCGCGTGTGCACACGCACACACAGCCACAAAGAGCAGAACACTGCAAATGTATTTCAGAGAGAAAACCAGGTTAAAATGTTCTGTCCAAAGTAGTAAGTGAAAAAAGTATGTGCCGAGGGAAAAGATATTGAAAGTCTGTTTTCCCATTCTGCTTTCTAGAAGGTGGAATTTGTGTTACGATACGATTCCGTACAAATTGCAGAATTATGTATTATATGTTCATTAAAAGGTAAAATCTACAGTATATGCATGGGGTATCAAAATGTCAAAATACACCTGGGCATGGTAGTATACGCCTTTAACTCCCAGCACATACGACTCTGAGGAGGAAGGCAATAGAGGCAAAAGGTATAGTTTTTAGAAAATTACTTTAGCACCCACCCTCTTTAGCAAAACATACAAAAAAATGCAGATTTAAGTACAATACATTCAAGATATAAAATTTAATAATAGAAACTAACACACATCCCATTAAATGACTATTTTTTTCAGGTTTCTGTAGAACATAAAAAACTTCATCTTTATCTGTGAACAATAAAATGCAAGTAAGCCACCTGTCTCTGTGGGTCCTTCATCTGCAGGTGAGACCAAGAGCTGATCTGAAAATATCTTTTTAAGAAAGGACATCCGCTTTGGACATGTGGAGAAAAATGTCTTTCTTGACTGTAATAATACCCTAAACAACACACTTACACTGTGTGACTTAGTACAAGCAATCTAGTGGTGATCAAAACACACGGGGGAGAGTGTCGTTTGCGATGCCACTCGGCCGTTGGCACGAGAGACTGTGGGTGTCCACATGCGCGGATGATTCTGGAAGCACTCTCCTGCCAGTATGGATGGAGACATGACTCTCCATGCTGAGAGTTCTAAACTTCGATACCAGCAACTCAGGTTTTGTGCTTTTCCCATTCTGGTTTTTGTTTCCACTCTGCAATTACGTATGTCACAGAGTCAGCCCTGACTAGATAAAAGAGAAATAATCAATGACAACAGTTGTTGTTTTTTTTTTCCCCCCAAAAAACGTCAACTTCTCTGGGGGGAGGGGGGTTTTAAGAAAAACTCAACTAGGATAATTACTAGGTCAAAGAGGAAATCAAAACAGCAGTTATCCACCTATCAACATAACAAAAACAGTGGAAAGTGCGTACAGCAGAGCTTACGGGATCTAATCAAACCTGCACTTAAAAGCCATTCCATAGCTTTAGAGACCCTGCATTTTATAATTGCACAATATGTCTGCACTGCAAAAATCATGGGACTGAGAAGACCCCAGTTCAGTTCACAGCACCCATAGCAGGCAGCTCACACCTGCCTGTAACTCCAGCTCTCGGGGGTCAAACACCCTCTTCTGGCCTCTAAGATCACCCGAGCACACACACACACACACACACACACACACACACACACGCACATACCTGCGCACAGACATAGAGTTTAAAACCGTTGAAGAAAATCATATCATCCAATTTATTTCTCTCCTAGAACCTGTATCTTCAGTTGTTAACTTTACCTTCCCATGTGTCACCACGCCATAAATTAACTCTTTGTTTATTTCGAGAAATTGTTTCACGTCTAAAAGTTTTATTGCACTCGTCCATAAAAACACTAAACTAGGAACACCCATATTATAGAGCTCAGGACTGGTAATTCAGGCTCCAGGAGCCCCATTGCCCTCTTCTGGCATTAGGCAGCACATACACACAGTAATAAAAATGTTTTGTTTTCTTTTCTTTTCTTTTCTTTTCTTTTTTAAAGCAAACCCCGCTACCAATGCCTCTTTAAATTTTAAATGAGGCAATCTATATAAAGTGCCTGTGGCAGTACCTGCCACACAGAAAGCGTTAATAAAAAGTCCTTCTTTCGCCCTGTCATGTCCCTTTCTTTCCACTCCGAAGTACAGTTCACAACCACTGAATAAAATGAAGACGGAATCGGTGTAAAGCCTAATTTCCACAGGAGAGGAAATACAGAAGACAGAAACTTAAAAAAAGAAGAAAAAAAGAAAGATGTAAGAGTAGCTGACATTTGACTGGGAGCAGACACAGCTCCTAAGGTCTCACCTTCACGCACCCATTCTAGCATTTCACGGTTAACTATTAAAAGACTTTTCCTTAAACTGAGATGTTTTAGTAAATTAATAACCAGGCTCTGGTGAGAGGAAATCAAGCTAGACAAATTATGCTGCTCACAGATTTTCCACTATCAACAACAACAAAAAAAAAAAAAAAAAAAAAAAAATTACTCAGGTCTCCTGAGGTTCCGTATTAACTCAAAAGTTGGCAGGCTTTCCAAGCTTACCCAGACCAAAGGAAGAAGAGCCAGGGGAAGAATTCACAGCAGAACCTCCAGGGCGATAAGTTCCCTTAGAGAAAGAGTCAAGTACCTGGATGAATACTGACAGCATGGTACAACTTTAGAACCAGTGTTACTGTAACCGATCAGGTTTTTAAAAAACCCTGTGTACATATGTGGTATATGTGTGTACATGTCTGTGAGTGCACATGTATTCATTCTGGAGCTGGAGGACAAGCTGGATGTCATTCCTCCTTATTTCTAGCTACCTTATTTCTTGAGAAAGGTTCTCTCACTGGGACCCAAGGCTCGCCGATTCTGCTAGACTGGGTGGTCATGGAGCCCCAGGCGCCCTCCCAGGAGCTGGTATTACAAGCACATGCCACGGTGCCCAGCTTCTCCCGTGAATGCTGGGGGCCAGACTCAGGAGAACTTGACCATCCACTGAACACGGAGTCCTGCCGCCTATCCCATGGGGATTCGAAGGGATGAACCTGTCAGCTCCCTTAATCTTCTTCCTTGCCTTGGCCACAGAGAACGTGCTTGGATTAGAAGGCTAGCGGACTTGAAAGAAAGGGCCTGACCCATGAGAAGACCCTTCCAGTCCGGAGTCACCCTGCGAGGTCACGTAACAGCCACAGTTCTGCTGCTGGCAGGTGTCCCCAGTTCCCATCTTCCTCCTCTTCTGTCCATCTTCACCCTGGCTGGTTTGTTTTGTTTTGTTTTGTTTTGTTTTGACCTACCACAGCAAGCACACAATCTCTCACCACTCCCTCCTTCTCCCCTCTCACACCCTGTTACTTTTCCATTGTATGTTCCCTTAAATCAGTGGTTCTCAACCTCCCTAATGCTGCAACCCATTAACACCGTCCTTCACGTTGCGGTGACCCCCAACCGTAAAATTATTTGTATCGCTACTTTAGAGCTGTAATTTTGCCGTTGTAATGAATCATAAGGAAAAATCTGATCTGCGGGACACCTGATCCGTGGCCGCGGAGGGGTCGAGACCCACAGGTTGAGAACATCTGCCTCGAGCGACTTTAAGGACGACCAACAAGTCTCTGTTTCCATACAGCTTCTTTCCCAAGTTCAAAACAGACTCACCAGGAGACAAACACGTGCTTGGGGTCATAAGAAAACAATGGCGTAAGGATGAGTTGACAATAAGCAATGGAATGTATAAGGCTTTACCAAACCTCTCGGTGACTCTAGGCCCTGAAGTTCCCTCTGAGGATTTCCTCATACTGAAGCAGACACGCCTTTGCTTACAGTGTCGGGGAGCCGGAGAGAGGCGGTTCATAAAAATGTTTTTTACGACTGCCTGGACATTAATGAACGCTTAATTGCATCATTGTCCCCTGTTTAGACTAATCCTGAGGTTTTAATATGACAAGCAAACATCTTCAAGAAATAAGACCGTGTATGAAATTCTTCTGGATTTTTCTACAAGTCTAATCCAACACTCTGCACTTAAATATTCACATCCGCTCACGGCAGAATGGAATCCCGAACGCCTCCACTGGGCTAGCCTTGGTCAGCCTCTCTGACTTTCCCTTCAGTCACTACCGCTAGCTCCCGCCTGCCCCACCATCCAAACCTTAACCCAAAGGAGGCACTGCAGCAGAGATCTTCCGCGCATGCGCTTTAGCAGCTAGCTGGGCCTTCCGCACATGCACTTTAGCATCTAGCTGCTGGGGTCAGTTCCTAGCACTCCCATTTACCTTATTCATATTTCGGGGCCTGGGGGTTTGGCTTACGGGCAGAGTTCTAACCCATTAAGCGAAAGTCCCAGGGTTCAATCGAGCAAAACCCAAATGTATTATCTTTTTTCCTTTAAATTTTTGAATGTCTGTTGGCCCCCTAGACTAGAACTGATTCATTCTCTTTTTTTGCCGCTCAGAAAGAGCCTAGGAAGTAGGTGTTCCAGTCGCTGGATGAATCGAAGTTTTAGAGCAAGTAATTCAATTAATTAAGCAACTTTAAGTTCATCTAAAGTACTTGAGCTATGAGTAGTTCCTATTTTTGTTTTTGAGCGTGCAAGTGCTTTTTGGATTATGCTGCGTTTTCATCCTTTATTTATTGAACGTGCATTCGTGTTTCGTCCGCATGTACATCTGTAGGCTGTCAGATCCCTCGCAACTGGAGTTACAGACAGTTGTGAGCTGCCATGTGGGTGCTGGGAATTGAACCCAGGTCCTCTGGAAGAGCAGCCAGTGCTCTTTGCCAGTAAGCCATCTCTCCAGCCCAGAGTCTACAACTTCTAAAAACATGTTGTCTTCAGCTTTACTTCCGGAAGAAGCTTCTTTTAAGAAAGCAAGGGTGGCATATAATCTCAGCCCTCAATGTAGAAACAAAATGGCCAATAATTCACAGCCACAGTCTGCTAGGCAGCAAGTCTGAGGCTAGCCTGGGCTACATAAAACGCAGTGTTATAAAAGAAGGAAAAAGAAAGAGGGAGGAAATAGGACTGGAGAGATGCCTCCGTGGTTAAGAGCACTGTCAGCTCTTCCAAAGCCCCTGGGTTCAATTCCCAGCACCCACCACAACTGTCTGTAATACCAATTCCAAGGGATCTGACACCTTCACACCAATGCATATAAAATCAGATAAATTATTTTTAATTGCAATATAAACTCTTAACACCTACATATTCTAAACATTTTTTAATGCAAAAGACTGGCTTTAACTGCACTCTAAGATATATATTTAGGTCTTAAAAGTATAGTTGGTCTCAACTATTTGAATATTTAAGGACCAAATAGGGCAGTGTAAAAAGTTCAGCCTCCCTGGGATCTGAAGTTAGAGGAACCCAGGAGCATTAACAGGTAGGGAAAACCCAGGAGCCCAGAGCAAGGGGATAGAGGAACCAACCTGTGGCTCCACACAAAGGCGGAAGAGCCTGTGGCTAAGGCAGGGAGGTACCTGGACTCAAGCAGACAGGCGACATCCTTTAGAGGGCAATGACTGTGGAAGGCCTAAGGTACAGTGTACATAACAGAAACATCCTAATAGGGGACCCATTTGTCCCCATGACTGCAGATAATAATAAACTCATATCTGTCCCCGCCCCCCCTCCCCCGTGCCCATCTGTCACCTTCTCTGAGCCTAGGAACTTTATTAAAACACACATCAAAAGTGTCACTCCCTCTTTCTGCACAAAAGCACCCCCTCCCCGGCCACGCCTCCATTCTTCCACGCGTTCCTCACACACCACCCCGGCTTACCTTTCCCTCACCTTACAACACTCTCCACTGCACACGCACCCACTTCCAAACAGGGCTTGATTGGTGCAGCCCCTGACCCTCACTCCCTGAAAGCTCCAGCTCCCTGCTAGCTCAGAGGCTTTTCTAGCCCCGCCCCGGCCTGGCCCGTCCCCACCCCCACGGACGCCTAGCTCCTCTCACCCCAGGAAACCTCTCCTGCCAGCTCACAGGGCGGCAAGCTCACCTCTCCTTGCTCATTCTAAGCACAGGACAGAGCCCTGGAAGCACCAAAAATACTCAGTTCCTCCAGTCAGAACCGAAACCCCGAAACTGCATGCCTTATCAGTTCTTGTATCTTCAGGAAATGACAAGAGCTGACACTGGAAAACCCCAGCAAACAAACTTAATGTAACGTGTTTTACAGAACCACTTTAAAACATGATATGCACGTTTGAAATTCTCAGTCAGTTAAAAATAATTACTAGTTTCTTGCATCCACACAAACATCCCCTTTTGAGGCGCATCCTAGAGATAAAAAGTGACCTTTCAATTCTATTCGCACACGGTAGGGGAGTTCTAAGAATATTCCAGTAGGTTATTTCTAAGTGGTGCATTTGAACGTGCCAAATTAAAACTACTTATCCTTTGAGCAACTTAATTCCCTCCTTTTTGGTTGATCCTGTAATCACCACCTTGGTGTCCAACCCTCACCGGAAAATTTTACAGCTGGTTAGAACCATATACTTTGGGGATTACAGACACCGAAACGCTTGCATTTTCCAATGTGGGTGCTTCCCACTTCTTTCCAGTAAGCTGTGAAAAAAAACATGGACTCATGGGCTAGCCTCAGCCGAAGCGTAACGGCAGCCGGATAAAGGTAGCAACTATGCAGCCTCTCCTCCACAGTGGCCTGGGGGCACTTGCCCAGGCGATGGGCATCTGAGACAAATGACAGGGCCTTCCTTTCTATTCTTCACCGGGAGAATGCGAGAGAACGAGTTCATTACAAGTTCACCAGCCCTGGAGAAGGCTAAGGAACCTTCTAGAAAACGATCCCTTGTGTGAACGTCATCATGTGCTGTAACAAGAATAAAACGTGAGCCAGCCTTTGGCTGACAGCTATTTCAGAGCCCTGCTTGGTTCAAGTTCAGCAAGTAGGAAAAGAATGCTTCCTGCAATGCTCACTGGTGTCGCTGGTTCTGTGGCTGACCCACATCCATAAAGTAATTAACTAAGATCACAAAATAGCAGGACTCTGATGGATTCAGAGCCTTTCAAAGTTACCAAAATGCTTCTCTTTGGCGAATATGACAGATCACTAATTCCTATCTGCTTATAAATACTCATAATTTCATTTAAAAAAAAATGAGCAGGCTGAAATGATTACAAATGAAACTATGTTATAGAGCATGAGATAGCCACCTCATAATGGTGGAGTGGAAAGGGCATATAGATGAAACATGGGTGCAGTTTGTCAAATTCCGAGCTATATGATGGGTACCTAAGGTCTGATCCACTGCTTTTACATTGCACTGTATGGTACAGGAGAATTTCCAAATTTAAAAAAAAGAAAAAAAAAAGCATCCTGAGATCAAGATTCAAAGGAAACTGTCAAAATGTTGTAGAAAAGTCTTGAAGGTGCACACACATGAGGGAGACGAGCCTCCCCCAAAATGTTCAAGTCCTGCACTGTGACGGTAATAATGGTAGACCAACCCAGAGAGGCAATCATCTCAGCCTCTTCAGCAACGCAGGCAGCTTAATTACAGGGGCTGAGCTGGGGTGGTGGAGGGGAGCGATCTCTGAGACACAGCAAGAAGCACTAGCTTTTTCTAGCTTTCACTAGCTTTTTCTCTGCTCAATTCAAAGAAGTCTTTGTAAAAATAAATCTCTGCTGCGCAAAAATAGATGAAACGCAGTGAAATAAAAAAAATGCTGTTAGTTTACCATCCGTGTAGAAGACACATTAGCAGGTAAAGGCCAACCCTGGGGGGGGGGGGGGGGGGGGCCCACGAAGGCCGCTTTACAGACTTTTACTTTGTTTGAACTTTTGACCTCCTCCCAAAATGTCATAAAAGAATTTTTAAGTCCTGGAACTAGAAAGAATGCTTTCTTTATCGAATCGCTTCATAAAACATCGCAATGTGCTCTATTTGCCCTTAGCCACCGGGCCTGAAGTCCAAAACTAAAAAGTATTCTTCGGGCGAGGTTGCCTGGGATTAAGAAAAACATGTTGAGTAGCACTGCAATAAAAATACAAGTCAGGGCAATGTTGCGGCCACTAAAACCCCACTCCAGCTACCTCTGCTCACTATATAAATATATATATATATATATTTTAATTAATTTATTTATTTATTTATTTATTTTCCTTCGCCACCAACAAACGAAAAGATCAAACTTTTACCCTGGTTCCTCTCTGTTGTCTTTTTTTCCCCCCTCCACCTTCAGTCACACAATACCGTTTGGAAGTTGCACCACAAGCAAAGCATTTAAGAAGAAAGGTACCTTTTGTCTGGTACGGAAATGCTGGCGGGTGGGAGCGGCGCCAACACACCTGAGCCGAGCGACGCGCCCCCTGAGGTCGCCTCCCTGGAAAAGGATGTCCCGGGGACCGAGGCGCAGCTGAAGGGCCGGCCACGCAGCCCCGGTGCCGCCAGAACCCGGCTTCTCCGAGCCTTGCCTCGCCCTGGCCAGGCGCGGAGAAGCTGACACCCGGAGCCCGGACCCGCGCACACCAGCGAGCCGCCGCGCCGCCTACCTGGCCAGCCCCAGGCACCGCCCCGCGGGGCGCGCCACCGACGCCGCCAGGAGGTTGCCCGGGCCGAAAGGTGCCGCAGTACCAAGAGGTCCCCCGATCCCTCGTTCCCCTTCCCGACCAGGATTCGTGGGAAGATCCTGGCACCCCGGGAACCCGGCCTAAGGGCGGGCTCGGCACCCCCCGGAGGCAGGACGGAGCCGGGAGCCCCCGCCGCACGACGGGGCGGCAGCACTCACCCAGGCAGCGGATCTGGAAACCGGAGGGGGGCCGCAGCGCCCTGCGCGTCCAGCCCTCGCGCAGCGCCTCCAGATGCTCCTCCTTGCCCTGGATCAGCAAGACCTGCTCGTCGATCCAGCCCAGGAAAAAAGTCTCGGCCACGGCAGCCGTGACCTTCTTGTTCCAGAAGTGCTGCATGTTCTCCGCTTTGAAATCCGCGAAGATCTCGTAGCCGATGTGGTGTCGGGCGAGCTGTCGGGGTTCGGCGGGGACCGGCGGCGGGGGCTGAACGGCCGCGGGCTTCTTCTCCGCGGGGCCGTCGGTCGGGCCCAGGACGATGGCCAGGGAGTGCGGCGCGATCTGCAGAAACTTCTCCATCTTCCCAGGCATCGCCGGGCGAGCCGCACTCGCCGCCGGTGCCGCCGCCGCCGCCGCGCGCCGCTGGAGGGGGGACCGCGGCTGGGGGACGAGCGGGAAGTTTCGGGGTCTCGCCTAGGGTTGGAGGGGGTCCGCGTGCCTTCCCCACCCGCCGCGCCCCGCCGGAGTCCAGCGGTCCCGGGGCGCAACCCGCGCGAGGGCGCAGCAGGTCGCCGCGCGGTGGCGCAGGGCAGGGACAGCGACGCCAAGCGCGCGGCCCCCCAGGCCCCTCGCCAGTTACCTGCAAACTCCGGGCTACCTACCCCCCGGCGCTGCTCATTTTCCAGCCGCGGCACCCTAGCCTCCCTTTGGCACCCGACAGCCCCAGCAGGGGTGGAGACCCGGAGGAAGGGTGCCGAGGGGGCGGGCAGTTGGCCGCGGTCGGGGGAATTCCCTTGGCTGGACGCGGCCACCGGGATTCCAAGGAGGCCGGTGTCGGAGGCCGTGGAGGTGGCGAGGTTGGCTAGGTAGCAGAGTTTAAGCGCCCGGCCGCTCCGGGCAGATCCGGAGGGGGAGGGGGACGCACGGCGCCACTTGGAAGGAAGGCACCGATTCCGGAGCTGCAGAAGGTCGCTCCGCCCCCACGCTCCACCCCGCCCCCACCTCCCACCTCCCCCCAGAAACAAGTGGATTCGCCGGCTGGTTAATGTACCCTTAGAAGTAGCTTTTCTAAAAAACCTAGTCAACCACGAAAAAAAAAAAAAATTGTCATCAGTCCCTCCTCCCAACTGCGGCGGCCCCTCCCCTGTTCTGTCTCCAGCCTGTCCGCGAGCCTGTTCTGGAAGAAACCCAGCGATTCCTGGCTTTGGCTACGCAGCGGGGACGGTAATGATTGTGTCTTTTTGAAAAAACTTGAAGCTTGTTTCTGTGCGAAGTTCAGATTTGCAATCCTCTCCAAAGGGGCGGCTGCCCTAAGAAACGTTAGAGTGATTGTCTAACTTGAGTGTGGGCATCAAGATCGCCAGGAACACTTCTTTAAAAAAAAACACAGAGAGTGGCCACGAGATGGCTCCGCAGATAAAGCCTGACTACTTGAGTTTGATCCCGGGAACCCACATGGTGGGAGGAGAGAACTGACTCTCTGACACTCAGCGCAGGCGCCAACAGACACACACACACACACACACACACACACGTATTATTAAAAATGAATAGAAATTGGGCGCCACTCCCAGGGTCTAGCTCAAAAGGCTGAGGTAGCGTGGAAAAATGAATCTTACCCACTGGTGATTTTTTTTTAATCACGCTTATTTACTTTGTGTGGGTGTGCACGCAAGTGGAAGTTGGAGGAAATCAGAAGACAGACTGTGCCCCCCATACAGGTCTGGAGAACTGACCTCAGGTGATCAGACTTGGCAGCAAGCCCGTCTACCCGATAGCCATCACATTGCCTCTTCATTCGTAATTTCTAAGGAGTGTCTAGGTGCTGCTGTTGCTGGTTCTCCTTTTGCTTTGCTTTGTTTTGTTTTTCGAGACAGGGTTTCTCTGTGTAGCCCTGGCTGTCCTGGAACTCACGCTGTAGACCAGGCTGACCTTGAACTCACAGAGATCCACTTGCCTCTACCTCCCGAGTGCTGGGATTAAAGGCTTGCACCACCACCACCCGGCTTGGACCAATACTCAGTTGATATGGGGGGTGGGGAGGAGGCAACGAAACTGTTTTCTGATGGTTTCCAGAGAGTTTTTAAAAAATCGCACACTTCGGTGTTACTGAAGGCAACCTTGGCAACCTCACTGAACCTTGGTTTCCCGTGTGCAGAATGGGAGCTGTGTCCTGCCCTGCCCTCGTCATTTGCCTGAGGAAAGACTCCAGCAAGGGTGCTGGAGCTGATTGTGTTTGCACTCCAGGTGCTGCTTGGACCTCAACCCCCCATCCATCGAGGGACCAGGAAAAGGTGTCAGATCCCTGCAACTAGAGTTATAAGTGGCTTTGGGCCACCAAACGAATGCTGAGAACTGAACTCAGGTCCTCAAGAGCGGCAAGTACTGACCACTGAGCCGCCTGCCCAGCCCCTCAACAAGGTCTTCCTGAGACTAAATAAATATCATGTTGCTGCTCCTCAGACTTTTCCCTGACACATGATGTGGACTATTGATTCCAGCTGGGTTTGTGAGGACTGTTAAGGGCTGCTGCTATAGGTCTATTCCAGTGTTCTTTCTGCATTGTTGGCATTCTGCTGTCCTGGCCTGCTTCCCTTTCTCCTCTGCTCAGCCTGTACCCATGGGGAGCATGCATTCTTACCTTATTCAGTAGGTTATGACTTAACTCTCCTTAATTGTATCTCATACTCGGCCCATAGAGTACTCTAAAGCTGGCTTGCTCTAGCTCTAACGCCCTTATGTTGAGCGTATCATTCATTGAGTATCTCCTTACCTTGTGGCATTTCAAGATAACTCTTGATCCAGCCAACCCATCATCTACTCTTTCAAGAGGCGCTGCTTGTTTTTAATGGAGAAGAATGTTTAGGAATCAACATCGTCCTACCAAATGTGCCTGTTGCTGTTGACATGACGTTTGTGTTTGGCTGGTTCGCTCTTCAAGATACTGAACTCCCTGGTTTGTGTGTAACGCCCTCATTTGTCTGTATTTCAGCAGTATCGAGGCGGGGCTTCACTCAACTAGCTGGTGTCGGGGGGGGGGGGGGGATGATAGATGAGGGATCTGGAGCAGGTGGCCTCTCTGAAATGAAGAGCTGTTGTTGCAAGAAGCGGGGTAGTCGTGTAAAATGCCTGACACCTGCTAGGGATGCAGCCGAACATCCCTCCCTCCCCTCCCCCTCTGGTCTTACACGTGTGGGTGTAATTACATACATGTGCTGCCCGATTCTCCTAGAGCCCGGAACACGACTGCACTGCAGTACTTAGCTTTTCCCCTCCACTGAATAAAGTAAAAGCTACCGTTACTAGACATGTGAATTCTGATGCCGAACATTATCACATCTCGCTTTTCTTAGAAAGCCTATTATGATAGGAATGAAGGGACCTTAAAGGTCACCCTGACATAGTTTCCTTCCAGTAACTGACTCCCTTCCAGAACTTTCTTAAAGGGCTGCTGGTCACAGAGGATCATCCCCAACATCCAGTCTTCTCTCCCTGAGTACTTCCAAACTTACGTGCTAGGCACAGACACCATTCATCTGGATGACAGCTCCGTCATTGCTTCCCTCTGCCCTGATCCTTGGTCACAAAGCCCCTCAAAAGTTAACTCATCAGCATCCTGACTGATTATCTCTCAGGTCTCTCTAAACCTCAGCACCTCAGTGTGCCAAAGCAAAGCCTGCTCTGTGATTTAGGCCTTTGTCCTACTTTGCTTTCTATTGCTGTGATAAATACCATAAGCAACTCAGGGAGAAAAGAGTTTATTTCCTCTTACAGCTTTGTAGTTGGTCACGAAAAGAAGTCAGGGTAGGAGCCTGGAGGCAGGAGCCTGGAGCCAGGAGCCTGGAGGCAGGAACCTGGAGGCAGGAACTGAGGCAGAGGCCATGGAGGGATGCTGCTTACTGCCTTGCTGTCCACGCCCACTTGCTCTTCTGTAATCATCCCACATCAATGATTAATCAAGAACTGCCTATGTGCCAATCTGATGGAAGCATTTTCTCAGTTGGGACTCCCCTTCCCAGATGTCCCTGACTTCTGTCAAGGTGACAAAAAGCTAACCAGCCCAGACTTCTCAACCCAGAGGCACCAGTGACACTATTGGTCAACTTGCCTTCAGGCAGCCATGCCTGTACCAGAGGGTCACTACCGTACCAGGTTTATTTTGTTGTCATTGTTGTTCGTTCGTTTGGTGGTTTGTTTTGTTTTGTTTTAAGGAGAGTATTTTGAAATAGGTTCTCTCTATGTAGTCCTGGCTGCTCTGAAACTTGATATATAGACCAGGCTGGCCTCAAAGTTGCAGAGATCTGCCTGCCTCAGCCTCCCAAATGCTGGGTTTAAAGGCCTCTGCCACAGTGTTTCTTTTCCACAAGTGGTGTTTGAGCAAGAATATAGCAACCCCCGCTGTAAATGCAATGCATGCATTTCCCTAGGAAAATAAGTCCTGTTTTCAACACGCTCAGCTCTCGTGTTCTCAACCAGATACTCTTCCCCATGGAGCCCATCCCAGACACCTCCTATCCAAAGGTAGGCTGTCAGGATTTGTGTGACTAAATGGCTTCTTTGAACTATTATCCCAGAGCAGCAACAAGCCAAGTCGAGAGTAACCAAGGAGCCATGCTCTAAAGTAGATGATTCTTGAAAGATGGATTCAATCTTTAAAAAATAAATAAGAGTTTCTACATCCTGCAATTTCTGTCAAGGCTCTGAGGGACTAAAACAAGCCATGTTTCAGTTGAGATTAACATTCAACCTTGCCCTCATCTGCCCCTGAGTCTTCAGAGAGGGATTCTCTCTTCCAAAACAGATGGCTCAGCTTTCAAGGATTGGGTGAGTCTAACCCACTTTCTTAGATAGGGTTTCTATTCCTCCAATAAAACGCCATGACCAAGAAAGAAGTTGGGGAAGGAAGGATTTATTTGGTTTACACTTCCATATCATATATGGCCCATCATTGGAGGAAGTCAGGACAGGAACTCAAGCAAGGCCTGGAGCCAGGAACTTCGACAGAGGCCATAGAGGGGTACTGCTTACTGTTTCCCTCCATTGCTTCCCCAACCTGCTTTCTTATAGAACCTGGGACCAACAGTCCAGGAGTGTCACCATCCCCAGTGGGCCGGGCCCTTCCCCACTGATCACTAACTGAGAAAAGGCCTTACAGCTGGATCTCAAAGGAGCATTTTCTCAACTGAGGCTCCTTTCTCTGTGATGACTAGCTCGTGTCAAGCTGACACACAAACCAGCCGGTACACCCGTATTCTCTTTTACATCTTGATCCAGATGCCATTCGTGGTCTTTCTTCAGCAACAACCCCTCCGGACAATGATGGTAGAGTGAAATTTACTCCATCCAGCGTGTTAAGGGTATGGAAAGGTCTTTCGTTCTTGTAACTGTCTTTCAAGTAGCGACTGCCCATTCTTGTTACATTATGGATGAGGAGCCGGAGGCACGCAGAATATAAGTAATTTGTCTGAATTGCCCGGCAATCAGGCTATAAAGCTAGAATCTAAACCTACAGTCTAGTTCCATGCCAACACCACACAGTCAGTTTGGCTGACCGGCTACTGGCAGGCAGTCTCCCCAAAGACCCTCCAACAGTGCCCATGAATAAGTTGTATTTGACGTCCATATTATTTATCTGTTACTACGTAACAAATTGCCTTCAAACTTTTGAGCTTAGCGCAGCAGACATTTATCATCTCCCAGTGATGGTTGGTCGAGAACCTGGGCCTGGCCGACCTGAATGCCTCAGCCCATCCATCTCTCATGAGGTTGCCTGTGGTCTCATCTGAGAGTTCACCTGCTCTGGGTTCACCTCCAGGCCCCTCACATGGTTGTTGGCAAGCTTGCCATCTTAGAGGATATATTACTAGAACTCAGTAGCAATAAGGCAAGGTAATTCTTTGGGGTCCTAATTCTCTCACTGCCTTCCATTATTATCAACCCCACTGGCACGGCAGGACGGTCACAGCCACAGTCACCGCCACCGTCACCACGGCCAGCTGGTCACATGGCATCCACAGAGAAGCGGAGAGAGAGGGATGAATGACTGTTAGGGCTGAGCTCTTTTTTTTTCTCACTTACAGAGCTTGGTCCTGCACAATTTAGGTAGGTCTTCCACACCAGAAAGTGTAAAGAAGACAACCCACCCCCCAGGCATGCCCAGAGCCCATCTCTTGGGTGATACTGACTTCTGTCAAGTTGATAATGAACATAATCACAGTAGTAAAGAATTGCTTCCTACCCTAGATTTCGTATCTGAGATCTTTATGGCAACCCCAGCAGCCGTTTGAGTTCCTGTTTTCCAAAGGAAAATATTTAACGTCTATCAACTGTTTCATTCTTATATAAAACCTGTAAGGAATTGTAAAGAACAACTGTTACTCTAATTTTCCAAACAGAGAAGTAAGGCTCTATTTGATCACACCAAGATCTGAACCAGATTTGGCTCCAGGCTCAGGCTTCCTCAACGGGCAGGCTGGGTTCTGAAGGAGTTAAAAACCCACCAAATAGACCACTGTTAGATTATTAGTAGGAAATTCTTATGCCAATTTGCTGGGAGGTGGGGGGGGGGAACGTTCTGGAAGAAGGTGAAGGAAGTCTTTGAAAACCCTAATCCCATAATTCCCAGCGCCAGCACAATACTTTGTGGAGAGCATTTCCCTCCGTGTTCCCAAGTCTGAAGTTCGAGGTACATGGGCTTTAATGGGATAAAAGGATTCCTGATGAATGAAATAGTCAGTGCCTCTTGCTGCCTGCAGTCAACTGTAGTCTTGCTGGAAAAGGAAGACTTCGCTGAAGTTACCCTTCTCCAAGGGTTTCAGTTACTTCTTGTCCACAGAGCTAGAACAGAAGCCCAAACAATCAACACCCAAGGAGGCTCATTCCAGCCACGTGCCTTCAGTTTGGAATTTATGGTGGTGAAGGTGTTTTCTAAAGATGGCTGCCATACTAGCTCCTGTTCATGTGCATTTGCGTGATAAAACCTCCATCAGGAGGTACAGTCTGTCTCTTCGCTCAAACACTGTGATTTTTTTAAATTTTTTAAAATTTATACACTTTACTTCCCACTTACAGCCTCCTCCCTCCTGTCTTCCTGGTCCCACCTCCCTCCCTCTTCTCCCTAGCCCCTCTCCCCTACCCCTCAGAAAAAGGGAGTTCCCCACCACCACCCCACCCCAGCACATCAAGTCACATCAGAACTGAGCACATCCTCTTCCTCAGTGGCCAGGCAGCCCCACCAGGTGGAAGCAACCAAAAAGCATGCAATAGAGTCTTTGTCAGAGACTGCCCCTGCTCCCCTTACTAGGGAACCCACATGAAGATCCAAGCCCATTGGATACATCTGTGTAGGGGGCCTAGTCCATGCATGTCTTGGTTGGTGCTTCATTCTCTGCAAGCCCCTTTACACCCAGGTGAGTTGGTTCTGTTGGTCTTCTTGTGGACTCCAAATCCTTCTTTCCTTCCCGCCACTCTTCCACAAGGATCCCTACACTTTGCCTAATGTTTGGCTCTGAGTCTCTGTATTGAGCATCTGTTTTGAGCCATTGCTGGGTGGAGCCTCTCAGAGGACAGCTATGCTGGGCTTCCATCTGCAAGCCTAGCAGAGTGTTGTTAATAGCGTCAAGGTTGGCTCTCTCCCTCGGGTTGGGCCAGGCATTGGCTGGACATTCCCTCAATCTCTGCTCTGTCTTTATCCCTGCATATCTTGTAGGCAGGGTAAATTTGGGGTTGAAGGTTTTGTGGGTGGGTTGACGTTCTTCTCTCTCTACTAGGAGTCCTGTCTGGTTAAAGGGTGACCTCTTCAGTCTCCATGACCCCTGCTACTAGGGATCTCAGCTAGAGTCACCCTCATATCTTCCCAGAAGCCTGTTCTGTCGTAGGTCTCCAGCTTGTCTCAGAAATAGATGCCCCTGCCCACGGTTTCTCTTCTCTCTACAAGCCCTCTGTCCTCCCACCCCCACTCTCCCCACAACACTGGGATTTCTTTAGCCAGCAGAATAGAGCTGGTGGCATACTGTCCCAGATCTGGGCATAGGCCTCAGTGATTTCCTGGCTCCCACTCATCCCTCTTGAGAAGGCAGCTACACACCGGGTGTGCTGCGGCTTGCCTTTAATCCCAGCACTCGGGGAGGCATAGGCAGGTGATTCTCTGTGAGTTCAAGGCCAGCCTGGCCCACAGCAGCCTAGGACAGGGCTGTTACACAGAGAAACCCTGTATCAATAAAACCTATTAAAAAAAAAAAATGAAGGCAGCTACTATGTAACAAGCAACAGTATGAAACTACCATGTAAGAAACCAGATGCACTGATGTATAGCTGTGAAACCAATAGTGCCAAGACGCTCCCATCTTAAAAGACAGGAAGAACCATGGAAGCTCACAGCCCAGCTAACCTGCTCTGCATGGTGAAATTCTAACCAATGAAAGACTCTGTGTCAGACAAAAGGCGGAAGGCACCTGAGGAGCAACACCCAAGCTTCTCCTCCAGTGACACATGCTCTATGCAAGCTGGCACCAGCACCCACACGCCCACCCATAAAGAGCTGAACCGTGGAACACTTTCTCTTTGGCAAGATGCGAATAGAGTTTCACGGGAAGCTATAATTTATGCAAACCTAGGCAGGAAATAATGTCTCAATGATACGTTTAATTATGACATCTTTGAAAAGTTCATTTTAATAAAGAAATAAGATGGTGTGCGGTTTTGTTTTTATGACACAAGTGTTTGAATCTGGGCACCTGGGTCTGTGATCCCCGGCTCCAGTGGAGTCTATGTCAGAACAATGTTGCTCAAACAAACCACTCAGTGAAATGTTACCAGGGTCTTAGTCACTGATCTGTTGCCGTGAAGAGGCATCAAGATCAAGGGAACTTTTATAAAAGAAAGCATTAATTGGGGGCCTGCTTACATTTTCGGAGGTTTACTCCATTCTCATTGGGATGGAGGTGTACAGCAGCAGACAGTGAGGCCTGGTGCTGGAGAAGTGCCTGAGAGTTCACACCCGATCCCCAAGTTACAGGACCACAGGCACCGGGCCTGGTGTGTTCTTTTGAAACTTCAAGGCTCACCCCAGACCCCAAGTAACACACCTCCTCCAACAGGCCACACCTCCTAATCCTTCCCAAGCAGTTCCACCAACTGGGGAACAAATATTGAAACATAGGAGTGCATGGGGGCCGTTCTCATTCAAATCGCCACAGTAGGAGTCTGGGATTTCCACCAGATTCCTATCCCAGAGGGACCATTTGTCCTAAATATGAGCCTTCCAAAGCTTCCTTTCAAGTGAGTCCATCTTTGGCTGTATCTTATCACATACAAAGTATTTAGAAGTTTATTTAACACTTGCCGTCATTTTCTCAGCTACTGAATCCCATGAGCTATTGATGCCTTAAGCTGTCACTCATCTCAAATGAGAAACAGGAACAGCTGGCAATTATACGATGCTCCCTTATGTGTTAAGAGCCATGCTAAGTGTGTTCTGTATCATCCACTTACTTCACACAACGGACTTGGATACACACTGGGTACGTGATCTTATCGCAATCTCACAGATGAGGACATGTAATGTGTGCCAGGTCTCAGCTGTGAAGTCACCATGCCAGAATGCAAGCACAGGCAGCTGAGCGTCAGAGTCTGAATGCATATTCAGCGTCATGACTCACCCTTCATTTTTTTCAGAGAGTTGGGGCGCTCATTACGGTAGCCACGCTTGTGTGAACTGCTTTCTTTTAGGACATTGGCTCTGTACTGGGTTAGAGAACTACTCTGACACTAACCACAAAAACTAATCCCACAATGATCTCTCTCCCAAAACCTGCCGATGACACAACAACCCTCAAAATTCTGACTTTTTAGATTTAGGTTTCTTTACTTTAATTTACATGTGTGACTGTTTTGTCTGCATGCATAACTGTGCAGCACAGGATGTAGGAGAAGAGGGTCGGACCTCCTAGAATGGTGGTTCTGAATGGTTATTAACCACTGTTTGGGTGCAGGGAATTGAACCTGGGTTCTCTGTAAAAGCAACAAGCGCTTCTAACGGCTGATCTCTCCAGCAGATTGTTGGTAATAGTGGGTCTGTTTTTGTTTGCCTGACACACTTTATCAAAATGTCCCAAAGTGGTGCTGGATGCTGGTCTATCTATTCTGATTCCTCACCTAGGTTTTCTTCAGGATAATTCACACATCTCCCCACCCCACCCCCCAAAAAACTGGTAAGATATTTAGCACCACTAGTGTCCACATTGTTAGCTTGTCAGGATCTAACTCTTGAGTGACAGGGAGCTACTAAATCTTGCTAGCATTGACAAGCAATCACATAGTAAACAACTCCTCTTCCAAACTGGACACCATGAAATAACCATGCCCTGCCTCTTACACAGGGATCATTTAAGGAGAGAACTTGTTATTTGTAAGAGAAAACTGATAAATATTCCTTACAAAATGAAACCTAGCCTCATTGCTGCAGCTGTAGAATCAGGAATATACTGGGAAGGAGGAGAAAAAGAAAGAAGAGACAAGGAAAGGCATGGTCGGCTAGAAGAGAGTGAAGGCATGAGGAATGAGAGAAAAGACATCACCCAGAGGGCTGGGCTGACATGACATGATGAATGGTTGGTGTATCTAAAACCCTGAAGTTAAGGACTTGCTGAGAGACGATGTTCGGATCATTCTGTGCAGCTGATTTCCACTGCAAGCACCCATTGAGTTTGCATCACCGGAAAGTATAGTTTAAAAAGTTAATAAGCTGAGGCTGTCACGTTGGGGTCTGGCTCTTTTTAACTTGGGGCAGATGCCAAGTTCCTTTCACCTTCATTCTGCTTTTTGTTCTTGTGCACAGACCATTTGGATTCCTTAAGGAATAAACAAAGGAAGAACGTACAGCCACCGAAGTGGGACTTATATGTGTCATTGATAGTCCGACAGGGTTGTGCTCCATCCAGGCTGTTGGGAGGACGGGGGAGTGGTGGGCTACGGCTACAATCCATTCTACACTGCCATCATCTTCCCAGATGGCTGGCCACGTATGGAGCCTCGGTGCTGCTTCACGTGGCGTAGCTGATAATAACGACAGAGCCACCCGGTAGACAAACACAGTTTCACAAGTTTTGCAGGTGTTCTTCTGCTCACTGCAATACCAGCAGGTCATTTATCCCTTCTGTTTTTGTTTTGCTTTGTTTTGTTTTAATGCAGTTGCCAAATCCTCTCCTTGATTGTATTTCCCTCTGAAAACAAAGTGAACCCCAGGTGTCTGAGATCTCCACCAGGGGAAATTATGGCCTGCCAGCTTGCCCTCAACATACATTCCCTAGGAAAGGAGCCCTCCCTCCTCTGAGATCCCTGGGCATGGCAGATTGCCGAGAGGAAAGAACAAGCCCGCAGAAAATAAACTGATTTAAGAAAACTCTATGGCAAATCAGATAACTTGTATCGGAAACCTGCAGATATCAAAACATTCCAGAGGCAAAAAAAAAAAAAAAAAAGTCATTCATAAAAGAACAGGCTCTCATTCACAATGATGTATTAGAAAAAAAATAACCTCAGAAGCATTTGCATTGGGTCTTCAATCATAGAAAAAGCCAGAATCTCTTAACGCTGTTTTAGGTAGCCTCCCCCACAAGACCCAATCCTCATGAAGTTTTAGACTTTTAGACGTGACTGAGAACAGGGCTTTGAAAAAAAGTCACATGTGCCCAAACGTCCCTGAAAATTGAGACAAAGTCATTAACTTCCAGATATTTATCACATTTGTTCTAGATGGGGAAAAAAAAAAAAGTATGCCCAATTTAAAAATCAAAATAGTTGGGGCTGGCGAGATGGCTCAGAGGTTCAAAGCACTTGCTGCTCTTGTAGCGGGCCTCAATCGACTCTCAGCATCTATATGAGATGAGCCCACAATTGCTGGTAACTCCATCTCTGGGGGAATCTAACTCCCCATCCCCCACACTGGCCTTGTGGGCACAAGGCACATATGTGGTGTGCGCACACACATTCCTGCAAAATAAAAAAATAAATAACTAAATCCTTTTAAAATGTGAAAGTAGTTTAATTTCTAATATGTTCGTACTGTGTGTATGCTAGCCTTCAAAGTTTGTTCGAAAAGGGTTTTGACATAGATTTAAGCACAGGCAGTAAGAGGTAGACCCACGGAATAATAACAGTGCATCCTAGTCGGCGTGGGCTTCTGTGTGCTGCCAAGGGGAATGTCTTGATAATCAAAAAGTGAAAATGATGACCGAGGGTCTGGAAAGAGGGCTCAGAGCCTAAAAGCTCAGGCTGCTCTTTCCGTGGACCTGGGTTTGCTCCCTAGCAGCCACGTTGGATGGCTAACAGCTGTCTGTTACTTCAGCTCCAGAACCCAGTGTCCCGCCCTCCATAAGCACATGTGCCAATACATACACACAACAAAATAAAAATCTAAGACAAAAAAAGAGACAAACAGAAAAAAAAAGGCAGATTTAAGGTGGTTTTTGTTTTGTTTTGTTTTGTTTTTTTTTTTGCTTTGTTTTGTTTTTAGAGAAAATGAGTGGCCTGTGAGTCAGATTGGTCCATGCCTGGAGGAGTTGTTGTGAATCTGAGCATCTTTCCAGCTTGCTACATCTATTTCATTCTGTTTACAGCGATTTAAATATTACAAATTTTCTACTTTCTACTTTCACTGTTTCTTTTTGAGTTTGGGGCATATTATCTTTTCATATTGATCAGACAGCCACATGGTTTACAAGCAATTTCTTGCCTTTCCTTTTCTTAAACTTTTTTTTAACAAAATAAAAAGGTCTAATTTTGACAAAGTCAAATACGCCTACTTTGTTTTCTTGTGGATTGGGCTTTGAGTGAAAGCTTGAGAACATGTCTCCTGAATCTTGTATGATTTTTTTTCTAAAAGTTTTTCGTCTTACATTTAAATCCATCCTGTTTTGGGGTACTTTTTGAATTTATTTTGTTGGCCTGTGGAGGTTCAATTTGTTGAAATGACTGTCTTTTCTTCGTTGGACCACTTTCACACTTTGTTAAAATTAGTCAGGCGTATTATTGTGGGTGTATTTCTGGATTTTCTTTTCTATTTCATTGATCTACATGTCTATTCTTCTGTGAATACCGTAGTATCTTGATTACTGTATCTTTATAGTAAGTATGGAAGTTCTGTAAATCAAGCCCTCCAACTTTATTTTCTTCAAAATTAATGTAGTTGGCTAAATTGTCTGCCGGCTATTTTCACCTGCTCACATTTTTGTTCTGCTTTATTCTCGGGAAGCACAGCTCCTCTGTAAGGTCTTCCTTTTCTCATTGCAGCTCCTACAAATGCTGCTGTGTTTGCTCCAGTCTGTCCTCCAACCACTGCACTAGCCAGCCACAGATACCGCTGACATCTGACTGTACAAATGCTTAGTAAACATTGGAGCCACTTAGTACAAAATGGAGCCACTGTGGATCCTGGCTTCAACCATGTCCTGATGTATAAGGCTGTGAGTCTCCTGTGTTCATCCTAGTCTTCCTGACAGAGGGTCCCTGGCAGCTCAAGCATCCAAGACATACTTTCCCAGCAGTGACCTGAGGAACAGTATGGATTGAACTTCAATTCTCTCATACTCAGAGCTCTTTGGGGTTTGTATGGTGTTTTGGTTAGGGGTTTATTGCTGTGAAGAGACACCATGACCCCGGCAACTCTTCTAAAGGAAAACATTTAATTGGAATGGCTGACAGTTCAGAGGTTTAGTTCATTATCATCATAGTGGGAAGCATGGCAGCATGCAGGCAGACATGGTGCTGGAGAAGCAGCTGAAGAAGCAGGAAGAGACAGTGAACCACTAGTCCTGGCTTCAGCTTCTGAAACCTCAAAACCTGCCCCCAGTGACATACTTCCTTCAACAAGACAAAACCTACTCCAACAAGGCCACACCTCCTAATATCACCACCTCCTGTGGCCTATGGGGACCATTTTTATTTAAACCACCACATATGGATTGGAAGCAAGTACATGACCAGTCTTTGTGGGTTTGTCCTGTATTAAACAAACAAAACAAACAAACATCCCAAAAAGCCTTGATCCATCATCTGCTACATGGCTTGTGTATGAACATCAACATGGCAAAACCAAATTATATGAGGATGGGAATGACACCAGCCAACAACTCTCATGGGATGACCTGTTAGTCCTGCCAACATTTCTGTCTCTGTTGAGGCTGCAGACAACCAGCTGCTCTGGAAAGATTTCTGCTCAATCCTCTCTCCTGTCAGAACGCCCTAAGATAATGACAGAATGAATGAAACATTCTGATGGTCTCCGCCTTTTTGTGCATTTCAGTTCTGGTATAGGTAAACGGGGAGTCACTTCCTGTGTCATCTTCAACTCCCCTACACACAAACCCATCACCTCCCCCTTTTCTGTGCTCAGAGCATGGCTGGGACAAGCTAGGAAAGGGTCAGACTTGAGATGAACTGCCTGCCCCACCCGAAATTCGTGCACCGCCTATACCTGCCTGCATCACCTGTACTGCTGATACCACCTGCCCTGCATGCCCCACCTGCCCCACCTGTGCCATCTGCACCTCCAGCACCACCTACACTGCCATCTCAGTTGGCTCCACTCACATCCTCCTTGGGCCCACTGCAGCATGGTCAACCTGGCACTCAGGCACAGCCTCCCGACCCAGGTACTCAGAGCTCCACCCAGGCCTGGCCTTGATGTATGAGTTTATTTTGAAAATCTTAAGCATGATTTGAAAAGGTAATTAGGCTAGAACTTTATGACTAAAAACTGTGTTTCTATCAGAATTAAAACATGCTGGTAGGAAAATGCAAATCAAAACAACTCTGAGATTGCATCTTACACCTATCAGAATTGCCAAAATAAAAAAAGTGACAACACATGCTGGAGAGGATGTGGAGAAAGGGAAACCCTCCTCCATTGCTGGTGGGAGTGCAAACTTGCACAACCACTTTGAAAATCAATCTGGTGCTTTCTTAGAACATTGGAAATAGGACTACCTCAAGATCCAGCTATACCACTCCTGGTCATATACCTAAAAGATGCCCCACCATTCAATAGGGACATTTGCTCAAATATGTTCATAGCAGCTTTATTTGTAATAGCCAGAATCTGGAAACAACCTATATGTCCCTCAGCAGAGGACTGGATACAGAAATTGTGGTACATCTACACATTGGATTACTACTCAGCTATTAAAAACAAGGAAATCATGAAATTTGCAGGCAAATAGATGGAACTAGAAGAGATCATCCTGAGTGAGGTAACCCAGAAGCAGAAAGACAGGCGTGGTATACATTCACTAATAAGCGGATATTAGCTGTGTAATATAGAACAGACATCCACAGACCTAAAGAAGCTAAACACTAAGGAGGACCCTAGGGAGGATACTTAAATCTCATTCAGAATGGCAAACAGGATAGACACCAGAAGCAGTGGAAGAGAGGAAACAGGATGGGAGCCTACTCCTATAGTCCTCTGAAAGAATTCACCCAACAGGGGATCAAAGCAGATGCTGAGACTCAGGGCCAAACTTTTGGCAGAATGCAAGGAGTCTTATGGAGGAAGAGAGGGGTGGGATTAGAGGGACATGGAGGGGACAGGAGCCCACAAGGAGGCCAACAAAATGAAAAGATCTGAGCCCAGGCGGTCCTGCAGAGACTGAAGCACCAACGGAAGACCATGCATGGAAAGGACCTAGACCCCCTACTCAGATGTGCTGATTGGCAGCTCAGTCTCCATGTGGATCTCTGAGGGAGGGGATCAGAGGCTGCCTCTAGCATGAACTCAGTTGACTGTTCTCTGATCACTCGCCCCTGGTGATGCAGCCTTGCCTAGCCAAAAGGAAGTAAATCCAAGCAGTCCTGATGAGACTTGATGGCAGATGGCAATAGTGGGGAACTCCCCCTTTCAGGGGAAGGGGACGGGGGAAGAGGGAGGGAGTGAGACTGGGGGAATTGAGGGAGGGGGCTGCAATTGGGATATATAATGAGTAAATTGTGAAGAAAATAATTTAAAAAAACATGCTGGTAAAGACAGCATATTTTATAGGGAGCACACTTACTATCAAGGAAAAAAAAATATGCATTTTGACCTTCCATTTCTGACAACAGAACACATTAGTGCTCAAAAAAAAAAAAGTCTTGCTTTAATAAGCACTCGAAATTAAATATATATGCTGAGGCCAGTTGGACATCCCATAACCTTAGCACTCAGGAGGCAGAGGCAAGAAGGGTCATGAGTTTGAAGCCAACCTAGATTATAAAGGGATTTCAAGGCCATCATGAGATATAGTCAGAGACTGTTTCGGGGAAGAGGGCAGAAGAACAGAAGGAGGGGACTCCTAGAACTTATCAGACTCCTGTTCTTCCAGTAACACCTCAGAAAGCTAGATAACATATGAGCAAGTCTGCTGTGCCACACTGCTGAAGAAGCAGTAAGAGGGAAGGTAATAAAATTCAGAGGAGAGGAACATAAGGCAAAGGTCTGAATGTCTGCGCCCACTGACCTGCGGGGTTATACAAGAGGGATTATCCTGAGCACCAGCAAAGAGCTGAAGACCCAGCTTCTGTCCGAGGAGATGGAGGAGATAGCTGGTTCTCACAGGGCGAGCCACGGCTAAAGAGACCACAGGAGGCCCTCATTCACTGAGGGTTTTCTCTCAGAGACAGCCACACAAGAGGAAAGAATACAAACCTCAGATGAGGGTCGGAGCGAAGCTTGTGGCAGCCTCATAGGAAGGGAAGATGAAACGAGAAAAGAACACAACACACGACAGTCTTCAGCCGAAAGCCCTGTCAGTGGGAGAATGCTGACCCAAAAGCACAGTGAGCTGTGTCAAGGGGATAACCCAGACTACAACCTTGTTTTCCTCATTGAACAAAAGAGATCGACTACCAGGTTAGCTGCTTGGCAAGGGAAATAATGGACCTGCTTTGGTAGAAGATAGCATCACCCAGCATTTGGTTAAAAATTATATGGCTCAGCAGTTAAGAGAACTAGCTGCTTTTCCAGAAGAACTGAGTTCATTTCCCAGCACCCATGCTGGGCGGCTCAGGAGAATCCAGCTCCAGAGGGCCCAAGGCCTCTCACCACCTCCACTGGCACTCAAACTCCTGCATGCATGTTCCCACACAAAATCCACAATTAAAAGTAAAATAAATCTTTAAAAGGCTTTTTAAGGACATATTAACATTTAAATATAACAGTAATATATTCTGCTAACTTCCCAGAAAAATGAATGACACGTTAGAAGACAATGGGTTGCCTCTCACATGCTGAAGTTGTCAACCTAGAATTATTATGTGACACGTCTTTCAAGTGGCCTAAAACCATTCTCAATCAAAATTACAGCACTCACTCAATAATTCTGGCCTCTGTGTGTGAGCTGAATAATGATGTTCCAAAGACGTCCGCGTCCTAATTACTGGAGCCTCTGACTGTGCCATATTACATGGAAAGGGGGACTTCATTAAGATTCCCAAATCAGCTGATTAAATATATTTTCAGGCTTGCCTGAATAGTCCTGAAGTAATATTCTATCTGCCCACTGAAAGCAGAAGAAAGTAGCGAAAGGGTAAGTTGGAAGAAGGTGGAAAGGGCTTGCTGGATCTCCTGGGCATGGTGCCACACACCCTTTATCCC
The DNA here is from genome assembly GCF_907164565.1 of Psammomys obesus. Classification (NCBI taxonomy): domain Eukaryota; kingdom Metazoa; phylum Chordata; class Mammalia; order Rodentia; family Muridae; genus Psammomys; species Psammomys obesus. Next base: position 7,864,661 of record NW_026596147.1, read on the forward strand.
TATGCTTGGAAGGCAGAGGCAAGAGGATCTCTGTGAGTTCAAGGCCATCCTGGTCTATGTAGTGAGTTCCAAGACAGCCAAGGCTACATATATGGTGAGACACTGTCTCAAAAGAAAAACTAACCTGACGGATTGCTGCAGCTCTGAACACGGGAAGCCCGTGTCCAAGAAGCAGGTAAAAGGCTCTGTCATCTAAGCATGGCTCCAGAAGAAAGGCAGCAAGGCCAGAGAATGTTTGTCTTAGGACTGAGGATTGGGGTATCTGGTGACCATGAAGACTATGGTGAGGCAGAAGCAGAAGTGCCCAAGCCAGGGCCAGGATGATACTTTTGAATGTTCTAAGGCGAAGGTCAAAGGAATCAAATTATTCTAAATTAGAATCTGAATAGAACGGCTACTTTTCAAAACAGAAAAATAGGCTATAGGGATCAGGAGTGAACTGCCAGCAGCTGGAAAGAAAGTCTTGCTGCTTGCCGGAGAAGGTTTGAAAGCACAGGGATAAAGGCTTTGACCCGTGGTCAACTATTCATAATAAAAATGCCAACAAAATGGAGCAGGCAAGAAATGGTCCTTGGAATGACTAGCGTTGACTCAGCTGGGTGAGTGCAAGCTACACTTCTTCACACGGTATGCAAAGATGAACTCAAATGACCCTAGCCAGCATGTCAGTGCCAACACTTGAACGTTCTTGAAAGAATGATTAAGGTAAGCCTTCCCAATCTCAGACACTTGTCACTGTCATGTGCAAAAGGGAAGAAAAACTGAAAAAAAAAAAAAAGAGTGTTAATTTTTAAAACTTTTGCAATTTGAAGATACTTTCAAGCTCTGTGTAAATGCCTGTGATCCCAGCACTAGCCAGGCTGACACAGGAAGATCCTGAACTCCAAGACTGTAAAAATATAACCAAAAAACATCACCAACTACACAGGGGATATTACATACATGATGAGGAACTTATATCCACAATATATAAAGAACTCTCAAAATTCAATAATTCAAACACAACTAACTTATAAGACAAAATGTTTGCAGAACACATGTTATCAGTTGGCGGGCTTGACTGAACCTGTGGCTATTTAGATATGTCCGATGATGGTTCAAAGTTTGAACTAGTGGTTGTAGACAAGGTGTTAGATTCGCACAGGGAACTGACTTCTGAGCAGTGGATGGCTGCTTGAAGTTATGCCAGGAGAGCAGAGGAAACACACATCGTTTCGAAGGCTCTAATTACGCTCACCATAGGCTGCGTTATGCCTTACTACCGCAAAACGTTCGTTCAGGGTTATCATTTAGCCACATTCCTGCTAATCACCCCCCCAGCTGACGGGATCACCTCTAAAACTGTAACACCTGACAACAAATTTACTTACAGGTCACTCCAGTCACTGTCTTGAAGCCTCTCCTAAACCAGGGCGAATGTGTCCCCTCTGAAATCTGGCTGTTGGACCCTGAGGCCCACGGTGGCAGTATGAAGAGATGACTGAAGGAGGACTCGTGCTCCTCTGTGAGTGGGGTTAGATGTCTTTACAGGGGCTTGTAGGAACTCATCCCTTTGCCCTTCTGTCCCTTCTGCCATGTGAGGGACAATGTCCCTCCCATCCACTGGCTTGGAAACAGGTCAGATCTTCATCAGGGAACCTGCCAGTGCCTTGACCTTGGACTTCTCAGCCCTCAAAGCTCTACTAAAGAATTTTTAAAAATTTAGTTAACTTTTAATGGTGTGTGTGTGTGTGTGTGTGTGTGTGTGTGTGTGTGTCTGTGTGTGTGTGTGTGTGTGTGTGTGTGTGTTTTATAGCTGCAGACTGAGGTGCCCCAGCCTCCATTTACCTTCTGCAGAAGATTACAGATGAGCGATCCACTCCCCACAGACGGGTCCGATGCTTTTCACTGCCAGTTTATCGGTGGCTTGAACTTTAGAGATTTGCGGCCCACCCTGTATGTCACTGATGCCTTCAAGTCTGTCCTAACCATTCCCATTCATAAAAGTAAAGAACAATGAACTGAAAATTCAAAACAAACTCCAAAACTTACTCGGTCATAGTAATGCTACAATTCGGTAATTTTTTTTTTTGTTTTTGTTTTTTGTTTGTTTGTTTCTGTTTTTGGAGCTTTTTATTGGTGGTGGTGGCAGCAGTGCGTTTTTTGGGGGAGAGAGTAGTTGGGTTTTGGGTTTTGGATTTTTTTTTTTTTTTTTGAGACAGGGTTTTTCTCTGTAGCACTGACCTTCCTGGAACTTGCTCTGTAGACCAGGCTGGCCTCAGACTCACTGAGATCCTCCTGCCTCTGCCTCCTGAGTGCTGGGATTAAAGGTGTGTGTCACTATCACCCAGCTATAATTCAGAATATCTTATGTCCTCAAACCTTGGCATATAACTGTCTACACACAGTTTCCTCCTGTCTCTCTAGAACATTTTAGTTATTACCACATAATACAAGTTGGGGAAGAGATTGTGGCTGAGTAATTCTGCAAAAGTGTGGGTTCTGTACATGGTCTGACTAGTCGAAGCACTGCATTTCTAGGAAGAGAGAATGCCTGTATCTGTTGCCAGGCATTAATTAAGGGCAAGGTATTCTTTCATAATACTCGGCTCGGTGGCCCAAGGAGCTAACTGATTACGGGTTGGATTTGATGAGTCAGCTTCAAAGTATTAACGTGTCCCTCCAGGCCATGTCTGTTTCTCGGATCTGCCCTTTTGTGGTATCCTGGCTACAGACAGCCATTTGGGAGCCTCTTGCTTTTCCAGCCCTCCTCTTTAAGGGATCATCCTACACAGAGGCAGGTGGCCTTCTCTGACCTAAGAGGAAAGGCAGGGAAACCTGCAGAAGACACGTGTTGTGGGCAATGTGATCAGAGGCGGGAGTCACCAGCGCCATGAGTGAGCTGCCTACCTGGATTTCTGCCATCTTTCCTCCCATCCCCCTCTTCCCAGCTCTCCACTGGGGAGCTGCCCTGCCAAAGACTGTACCAATCAGCTCTCCTGCCCTCTTCCAGCTGGATCTGGATGAAGGAGTCAATAGAGGCCAGAAGGAGGTGGGGCTGGGGAGAGACAATGGAGTATTTACTCTCCTGGTTTTTTTTTTTTTTTTTCTGGTTGGGCCAGCAATTGGCAGTTCCTTTGCCCCAAGACAGTGGCCCATTTAGGGACTCTTTCTATGATGGCTGGTCTTGCCGGGTGGGTAACCACTCGCTTCTCTTCCTCCTTCAGGCCAGTGGGTGACAAGGGACTGTCAGCTGCTTCCATCCCCTTAGCCTTGACCACATCGTTTAAAATAGATACTTGATAAACTTTCTTCTGTCTGCCCTTTCCTGAGTGCCATCGGTTGGCTGCCTGAAGCCAAAGGCAATGGACAGTAGTAGAAACCAGCCAGTGGAGCCAGCAGCACGAGTAAAGCATTTAACGTGCCATTCGATCCCGATCTGTACTTTCATAATGTTTAAAGATGTAATTAAAAACATCATTCTCGTGTTCTCCAAATTTAAAACTAAGGAATAAAATTAACCTAAAAGTAAACAAATGTATTATATATAATAGTATGTGTCCTAGTTTCTATTCTGACAGAAAAGAAAGCAAACGAAGTGGAGAACGGGGTTTATTTCTGCTCACAATGCCAGGTCGTAGTCCATCCTATCAGGGGAGTCAGTGTTGGAACTTAAAGATGATGGTTATTTCATATCCACCGTCAAGAGCAGAGATTGAGAACACAGATCAGAGATATGAGACCCACAGACCTGGAATGGAAAAAAAAAATTAAAGATAATGAAGTGGCCTCTCCATCATGTGGAGGTGAGTGCCACCATTTTGAAATTTTGGAATAAAAGAGCAGAGTTAAAGTAGCTAAGAAGTGTCCATGATGAAGAGAAACACTTGCTGGCTGCTGGGACCTCCCAAAGCTCATGTGCTGAACTCTTGGATGTTAGTGTGACATTTAAGAACATACCAGAAGATGCTTGTCCAGGAGCTGGGGAAAGGACCCGGATCTACCATACACTGGCCTTGGACTCCCAGCCTCCAGAAGTGTGAAAAGTCCTAGTGCTTACAGGTACCCGGTCTCTGGGATCTTGTTCTAGAAACTCAACTGAGGCTGTTCACAGTGTGTAAAGGGCGAGGCATCTCTCAGGAAGGGGCTACAGTAAGTGGGAATGCTACTTGCTGCCGCCTCGATGGGTAGATGAGCTCATAGCACTGGAGAGCAAGAAATCCGTGCTATGCCTTTACCATCCGTGTGTCCACCCACTCACCCACCAGCACCTGGCGATTTATAGAGCTTAGCTAACGTGTTCCGAAATGGAACCGAAGCCAGGAATTGCACCCAGAGCTACACCACAGAAAGTCTTGGAAGGCAGGTAGAAGATTCTGGAATCCATAAGTACTCCATCACTGCAGATGATCTTTAGGGAAGGTTAGTCTGCAGTACTCCCACAAAACAAAAGGGGATGCATCACCAGTAAAAACCTCTGCCTGTGAAGAGGCCTCTGCTGGGTTAAGCTCCAGGGAAAGGGGCCAGGGAGCCCACTCTAACACCACCATTGCACAGAGGTCATACTACATCCTCATGAGATTCCTACGGAGCCCTCAAGCTAGTCTTTCTCCCACAGGCAACACTGTGTCCATGCTTGGAGAATTACCAAAACATTCACCTAGCAAGAATGCTCCCCTGGAAGAAATTCTAAAACCCTTCACTAGTTACAGAAATGCTGTGGTGTTTCTGATCAGCCAGATACTGGAAGTGTTGGCTACGCTATAGTTGTACTCTGGATAAGGCAGCTTTTCATAACTATAATGAAATGGCTGATGCAAGTAGAACCTTCCAACCTCTGCAGAGTGAGTCTGAGATAGCCTAAGACTCTTGGCTTGGGTGCCTTATGAAAGGTGCTAGAAGTCCTCGCCAGCATCTCTTTCCCCGAGAGATTCAAAAATGACCTCTGTGAGTGCTTCTCATCACATTTACATTGCCCGGGCACCTGTCTAAGACAAGGGTTCTTGTCGATCCAAGACCTGACTTCACAATGCCACACCATGTCTCTTTAAAGCCTGTCTTCTGAGAGAACAAATGGCAGGGATTCATGTGCAGTGAATAGTTTCACCTGAGGCAGACCAGCTCGCCTGCTTACACATTCCAAAGACATAAACCTGCTTTACTGTTGGTTTTGCTGTGTCTAACCAACTTCTCATGCCTTAACCATCTGGGAAAGAAGAAAACAACCTTCAGACCTCTGAGTTCAGCCAACAAATGACTTGAAGCCATGGCAAGCCTAGCCTTTGCTAGCTAATTGGACTTAAAAACTCATTTATACTACGAGTTTGATTCTTTGGGCTTTGGAGTCCTATCCTGCTCTCAGCTGGAGGGCAGTCTGGGCTGCTGTCTGATGCTTAGATGAACTTGACCTGACCTGCTCCTTCTTATTAGGTCCGGAAATGGTAGAATCACATTCACAAGTTCTTCATTTAGCCTTTAGCTGAAGCTGTATCTAGGATTTTGTGGAGGCTGCAAGCTCAAGCGATTATTTGCAAATGAATGAAAGAGTGTCCTGAGCATACCTTGTCCAAACATAAATGAACACATTGTCTCTTCCCACAATGCCAGAATATATAGAATAGCAATAAATCCACAAGGTGTGTTGGCAGCAATTTGCCAAATACTCTCATTTTCCTTGGATGCCCCTAGCCAAGGCAAACACGATTTCTTTTATTCCAATCTTAGTCAGTAATTAATGTTCATTAACCACACGGAGATCACACATTACACATTACATAGAAAATTTTTTATATTATGTATGAGTAACATAATTGCTGTGAAGAGCCAAATGAGCCACAGTAGAGTGTAAGACGTTTCAAAGATCCTAGGGGGTTAGAGAGTCTCCTGGGGCTGATAACTAATTCTGTTGGAGGTCTCTGGAAGGCTCTGCTATGGAGTCAGAGTTGAGCTGCAGTGGGTGACAGAGCCATCAAAGACAAGGGCAAGAACTGATTGAGTCTAGGCAAAGAAACAGGCAGACAGATGGGCAGCAGGGCCAGATGGATGTACGGGTGGAGAAGCAGACAGCAATTTTTTTATGTGTATATATATATATATATATATATATATACATATATATATATTTTAATATTAGTTTATTAACTTTGTATCCTAGCTGTATCCCGCTCCCTCATTCCCTCCCAATCCCACCCTCCCTCATCTCCTCCCTGCCCCTTTCCAAGTCCACTGATGGGGAGGACCTCCTCCCCTTTCATCCAACCCTGGTTTATCAGGTATCTTCAGGACTGGCTGCAATGTCCTCTGCTGCTCCTCCCTCAGGGTGGCGGGGAGGTCAAAAAGCCCGCCATTGAGTTCATGTCAGAAATAGTCCCTGTTCCCCTTACTAGTGTACCCACTTGGATACTGGGCTACCATGGACTACATCTGAGCAGAGGTTCTAGGTTATATCCATACATGGTCCTTGGTTGGAGAAACAGTCTCATAAAGTCCCTGAGCTCCAGACGTCTCCAGGTCATATTAACTCCCCTTTCTTTCTTATGATTCCCTGCACTCTGCCGAAGGTTTTGTTATGAGTCTTAGCAATTTGAACAGACACATTAACGGCAGGGATCAACCAACCATGAATAGCCGAGTCCTATACAGCAGAGCTCTCTGACTGCCTGTCCCTTGTTTGCACACATTTGATGGTCAGATGGCAGGTCAGGGTCATCGCCATCTCAGTGTCAGGTGTCCTTCTCTTTATGAAGTCCAGATGAGGGAGCTGCACCCTTTCCTTAGTCTGGTGTGTCCAATAAGTTCTCAGGCCTGGCTTTCTTGTTATGGCGTTAATACTACCATGCGCTCTTAAGCTCAGTTCACGCCAATCAATGTACAGGGTAGCAGGTTCTATACTCCAGGAATAAATTGCTTACCAGCCTGTGCCATTGGGTGGTGCTGGGCAGAAGGTACCAGGTGAAGAGCCATCCTCCATCTTCCAAATGAAATCAAAAGCTACTTGTAAAGCGGAGTCTCTTGTGGCACAATTGGAAAAAACATTTAAAATAATATGCTAACTTTTGGCACTGATCCCAAGGATCCCCCCAGCCAAGCCTCCCTGCCATTACCCATAGAAGCATCACCCCACCAGGAACTACCCTGCATGCCCTTGATCTTTAGTCTACACTGGCCATTCCATAGACAGTTCTCCTCCAGTCTACTCGCTCTTTTTCAAGTGTGTGCACGCTGAGCATGGGACATAGGTGTCTATAATTTGTCCCACTGATAAGCCTGAACTTGTCCCTTGGGGGGGAAGAAGAAGAAGAAGAAGAAGAAGAAGAAGAAGAAGAAGAAGAAGAAGAAGAAGAAGAAGAA
>NW_026596147.1:7871999-7900539 GCF_907164565.1 Psammomys obesus
AAGAAGAAGAAGAAGAAGAAGAAGAAGAAGAAGAAGAAGAAGAAGAAATGAATATATCTAATTGGATGAGTAACCCTTGCCCAACCCTAAGAAGGCATTAAAAACATGGAGTTGGTGTATAGCACAGCATTAGAGTGTTTGCCTCAAATGCATTAGTAGGGTCTAGGGTTGATCTATGATCTTGAAAGAGGCCTTCTCAGGCTAACCATGAAGTTCACTTCCTGTGGCTCCCTAGGCAGCAGTGGGGCTAGGCCCATTTTCCTCTCCTGCCCCTGGCACTTCCTTCCACCTGTTCTAATCCTCCACCTTTCCATGCTGACTGTGGCACAGAACTCAATAAACTCTTTGTTTGAAAAACTCTCTATACTCTATGCCCAACACTGGGCCATTAGCTCTGTAAATATCCCTTTGGGCTGCCTTCCAACCTGCTTAACTACATGGAAGTCTGTTTCCTCTTGCTCTCAATACTTTCGAAACACTCCCGCTTGTCTTAGAAAATGAACACCAAACAAATAAATACAAAACAAAAACAGATCCTGGTACATTTGATTCCACGTGGATTTAAACCTTAGTCACAACAAGCAGAAATTCAAATCCTCTGAGTTTCATGTTTTCTGGCCATTCAACCAATATTATTTATTGCATGTTTACTAGTGACAGAGATGAAGAGTAGAGCTGAAGGTGTATAGAAGCTATCAGGACAGGATTTCAGTCATGGAGAAGCCTGTGGGCCAAGGACAAAACAATAAGCAAGCAGAAAGTTACAGCCCAGAGTGAAAAGCACAGACGCAGGAGGAAGCTCTAAATGGGGTGCAGTATACAGGCTGGGGGCAGGTTTGGGTGCCTGCTGGAAAGATAGAAAGAGGAATATCCCGGAAAGAGAACAGTAGCATGGGTTCCTACAGCAGAGGGAGCTGGTCAGAACTCAGACCAAAAACCAGAGATGTCCCTCAAGACTCTCCCTACAGAGAGAGAGAGAGAATAGTGAAGCCAGCTGCTGGGAGCAAGGCTTTGTGTCCTTCCATGAAACCCTGGCTCTTTTTTACACGTCAAATTGAACACGAGAAAAACAAGAGCAGCTGTGCTTGGGACCTTAGCTCCTTGGAAACACAGTGGCTTCTGGTGGCGCCGTTCCCTGGAAGGCCTCTCCTTCTCTGACATTGTCCCCTGTCCTAAACTGTGAGTGGGATGACTGAAAAATGGGCATCGTGTCAAAGCAACCTTAACCCTCAGCAGCATGATCAAAATGTCAGGAGTGTATCTACAAGACTAAAGGGAGGACTTACTGTAGAGTGAACGCAGCAGCCTGCGACCCTTCAACCCTTGGGTCTGGGCCATCTTCTCTGACCCTGTGAGTTGAATTCCAATCTTCTGTCAGGGAATCTTGTCTCTTTTCCTCATTGAACACTAGATTGTGACTAAACACATACAAGGGTACAAACACACACATGTTAGCACACACAGATGCACCTGTGGGTATGTGGTCCAAATGTGTGTGCATGGTTAATTTTTTTTTTAATGAAAATGGCAGGAAACTGTGATCCACACTGTGTGTGTGTGTGTGTGTGCTGTTTCTTTTGAGACAGTCTTACTGTACAATTCTAGATAGTGCTAAACTTGCAGCAACCCTGCCTCTCTCTGATCCTGGCATTACAGGCATGAGCCACGACACCCGGCTTTCCTTCTTAAGTAACACAGATTCTGGAGAGTTTGCTGTGACATTCTAATCCATGGAGATGATGGACTTGCACTTTGACTGAAATTTCATGAGCACTTAAAAACACAGTTAAGTTAAGCAAACAAAATGGCCATCCTACACCCACTCCGGAACCTGTGGTCTTTCTTCTTGTTTAGGTGGCTTTGGGGGGTTCTGGGTGATTTTACGTCACCTCTTGCCCTCGTGGAGAAATGTGCTCAGAACTGAATGGTTGCTCATGGGCTCAGCTCCTTAGCCCTGCATCTGTTCATGCCAGCCTCTCGCTGCCCTGACTGGTATTCACGTTCGATCTCCCACGGTGACACAAAGGTTCTGCATCGGCGGACTTCAATATGGGTAAACAAGTGAGGCGTGGAAGGATTGGGGTGTTTCAGGACCACACCCCGTGAGCCCCAGAAGAAGCGGTGCTGGCAACTGGCTTGGTCAGTAGAGTGTCCCTCTTTAAGTCACAGGTCTCAAACTGAATCTGACTGAACTCCCTAGAGATCTGGCTGCTCTTGAGAAGCTTGGCTGTGGTGCCAACCAGGGGCTGGGATAGTTCACCAGGGCCAGCAGATAAGCGCATGGTTCCTAGCCACTCCTGGTTTCAGTCTCAAGGGCTCACTTGAGAGGTGAGGCCCCTAATCTGTGACCAAACCATATGAGCTGAATTGTTTCCCTGCCTTTCTGCCACCTGCCCACCCTTCTGCCCACATCACCCTTTCAGGCCCCTCGTCTCTACCTAGGTTGGACCCTGTCGTTGGAGAGGAAAAAACACTCATGGGCTCTGCTGGCACAGGAGTCTAAAGAAAACAGCAGCTGGGGCGGGGGCATAGCTGGGGTAAAGTGCTCGCTGTACAGGCATGAGGTGCCCCCCGTTCCGGCACCTCCATAAAAGCAGGCGTAGTGACGCATGTCTACAAGCCCAACACTGAGGAAGCAAACACAGCCAGATCCCAGCAGCCTGCTGACCAGCCAGTCTGAGCAAAAGGCAGGCCGGAGATCCAGAGAGGCCTTGTTGCATAAAACACAGTGGAACAAGGCAGAAGAAGACAGTCCAAGTTGTGCTCATGCCCTCCACTCATCAGCAAGCTCACACACACACACACACACACACACACACACACACACACCACACGAAAGCAGAAGGGAGGTGCATACTCTATTTTTTATTTTATTTTTTATTTTTTTTATTTTTAAATAAAAATTGTTTCACCACTAAAATAAAGCAAAATTGTTCCTCCCTTCCTCACAGTATACGTGAAACCGGCTATGGTTTAAGGTGTAGCTTTCTGTTCAAAATACTTTTAAAGCATGTTTTCTGAGAAAACCATTGTAAATGCATATTTCAGTCTAAAAATATAAATGCTATCCTTTCGGAAGTGGCCTCTCCCTTCCCCTCAGCCGTGAGGAAACACTGCTGTTCCAACTGTAAGGGTTTTTTGTTTTTGTTTTTTAAATGGTTGAGAAGGAAGCCTAGTACCCACTAATGAAGCAGCTAGGGCCGAAAAGCCGTGAGGCCGGAGAAACAGCTTTCGTGGAGGCCTTGTCCCACCTTCAGTCTTCTTCGGGTTAGATGTTAAATAAGTCTAAATAAAAATCAACAAAGGGCTTTTTCATCCTAAGACCTGCAAAAACGCAGGCTTCGGGTCTGAAGCCTTAAGTCTCTCCTACCTTCCAGCGGCTGAGCCAGCTGCTGGGATTTGCTTAATAATCCTGCGGAACGGCTTTCATCACAGAAAGTCTAACCCTGAGTCCCATCTGCCCTCCTTTAGAGGGTGACCCCTCTTTCTCCCTCCATGCTCCCCGTGCCCTGACTTGTCTAGAGTATGTGATTAGCAGGAGACCTGAGCACAGCTCCTTGCAGGGGCTCTGACTGTCTTTCAAAGACTTGTTCGAGGGAGAAGCTCTTTCAGAGTGAGCGCTGCTCAGCCAGGAAGAGCTACATGCAGAACTCACCTCGCTCTGAGGGTCAAAGGCAGTAAATCAGTGCAACCTGGTTGTATAAGGTGCCGGGTGAATGCACAGCACCGTAGCAGCAACAGTGAGCATATCATTTACGGACCCGAGAGTTTTATATCTAGTTGGGGAAGATCATTCTCCATAAGTGCAATTGTCAGGCATGGTAGCATACGTCTGTAAGCCCAGCACTTAGAAGATAGAGGCAGATTCATGCATTCAACGCTACCCTGAGCTACGTAGAGAGACTGGGCTACATGAGACTATGGCAAAAATGGAAAACCAAACCAAACTAAACACTCTCGTTCAGACACAGGAGTGGCGGGATGTCGTGGCCCACGCCTTTGATCCCGGCACTCAGGGAGACAGAGGCAGGCAGATCTGTGCGTCTGAGGCAAGCATGGTCCACAAAAGGCCAAGACAACCAACACTACAGAGAGAAACCCTGTCTCAAGAAACGGAAACAGACGGAGAGAGACAGAAAGAAAGAGAGAGACTCTAACCAATTATGCCAGCAGATTCCCTCCCTCACAGGGGCCTTTGGTGCACAGTGGCTGTAAGCAGCCATCTTCTTGGTAGTGTCCACAGCCTGTTGCTTGTGAGGGCTGCACTAACGGCCTAGAAGACCAATTTCTGGTAGATATTCCTATGTGTTTCACCGCTCTTCCCAGTCTAGGCTGCAGACAGGCATTGCGGTGCCTTTGGGAAGTGCTGGAGCACAGACGTGCTTCACACAGGCCAAGTCGACGTATCCATCTATACAGAGCTGCAGACATGCACACACATACGGCTGAGGCCCATCATAGAGCCGAGCTCGAGTTATCTGACCACCAGACAACCCACATCTCAAAGAAGTAGGGCTTCAACAAGTTTAATGCAGAGAAGTTTGAAGCCTGGGACCTGAGAGCCGGTACATCCCCGATGGCCTTGGGTGAAACGCATCCCCAGCTGTGGTCCACTGGACAAGTTGCCAGCCCTGGGCTCCTGAGGGCTTTCACTGTGCTGAGTCCCACTCTCCACATGAATGAATGAATGAATGAATCCCACATCCAGTCTCAAAAAAACAAAAAAAAAATGTGGGTAAGTGCAATAGACTATTAAACTCTGTTCTCCCACCTGAAGACAGGAGCCAGTCTGAGTGTTTGAGTTTGAGGAAGGATTCACACAGAATGCACAAGCAGCAGTTAATACCAAAGGCTTTAACTGGTACCTGTCTACGTCCAGAGCTTGGCTCCTCCGTTTCCTGGGACTTAGGACAAATACGTAATACCACCTTGAATGATGTTTTCACCTTCATTCCGTCATCTAAAACACTGGGCGATTGCAGGTGGGCGTGTCACAAGGCTGCTGTGAAGAATGAATGCTTTGTTTATTTTTTACTTGTCATCGTTTCGTTCCTCACTGTCACGTGAATTCCATGACGACGGGAAGCGTTCTTTGCTGTTACGGTGACTCCACACTATACAGCCTGATTAACCAGGAAATGCATTCCTACTGCTGTCTTTCCCATATGTTATGGGGTTAGAGTAGACCATGTGAGAATTTTGTGTCTGCATGAGACAAGCAAAGATTCAGCCGTATTTGTGCGCTCCCAGGCCAGTGTAGGTTTCAGGAAGCATGGCAGTCTAATGTCCCTGGCCCTCTGACACACCCCAAGCAGCCAGGCTGGGGCTTCCTCATTCCTCATCAGATCTCTTCTATTAGAATTGCTGAGTTCTGGGCCTTGGGGATGTCCACGCAGCTGCTACAATGACCTGTGGTGTCGGGGTTAGAGGCAGAGAGGCAGACATTAGACGTGGGTCCCAGTTTGTTCTCCTACTTCACAGTGTGTCTTTGTTGACCCCATCTCATAGCTAGCTTTTCTTCCCATCCGGGTCTGGTAACCTACAGATACTTTGTTTTCAGATGGAGAGGTACCAGCCGCGCATAGACTCTTCCAGAACCTCCCACGACTGGGAAAAGTCTGTTCTCTCAAATGAATCCCTACACTTCTTGGGTCGAAGATTTTATGGGTGGATTATAAGGATGGAGCAGAGATTGAAGGAGTCAATGACTGGCCTAACTTGAGAGCCACCCCATAGGAGAGAACCATCCCCTGACACCATTAATGTGCTATATTTGAGGACAGGAGTCTAGCATAACTGTCTTCTGAAAGACTTCATCCAGCAGTGGATTGAAACAGATACAGAGACCCACAGTCAAAAAATAGACCAAGCTCGGGGAGTTTCAAGGAAGACTGGGAGGAAGGATTGAGGGAGCCGGAAGGGCCAAGGACACCACAAGCAGACCTACAGAGTAGACTAACCTGGGCCCATGGGGACTCACAGAGAATGAACCACCAACCAAAGAGCATGCTGGGACTGGACCTAGACTCCCTACATATGTAACAGATGCGCAGCTTGGTCATCATGTGGGTCCCCTAACAACAGGAGTAGGGGCTGTCCCTGGCTCTGTTGCCTGCCTTTGGATTCCCTTCTCCTAGCTGGGCTGCCTTGCCAGGCTTCAGTGGGAGAGGATAAGCTTAATCCTTCTTGTGACTTGAGGTGCCAGGGTGGGTTGATACCCCTTAGGGGCCTCCCCTTCTCTGAGAAGAAGAAAAGGGGGAATTGGGGAAGAGGGTGTGAGGGCAAGACTTGGAGGAGAGGAGGGAGAAGGCTGGGATCAGGCTATAAAGTGCTTAAGTAAAATCAATCAATCAATCAATCAATCAATCAAAACAAAACTCTAGTCTATATATATGTCTTGTAGCTTCTTCAATGGAACCTTGATCTATACAGAAGTCAGGACCAGAGGCAGCTCTAGAAGATGTATTGTCTGTGTGAAATGGGTTCCCTGTTCCAATTTTGTAGGCAGCAACGACCTCATTTCCACTAACAGAAGAAAAAAGTAGAGTGAGCAAGATGTGATGATTATGTCTACTGCATGTGTGCCTGGTGCACACGGAGGTCAGAAGAGGGCATTGATTGGATCTCCTGGAACTGGAGTCATGAACTGTGATGTGGGTGCTGGAAACTGAATCCAAGTCCTCTGTGAGAGCCGCGAGTGCTTTTAACCGCCCAGCTGGCTCTCCGGCCCCTCTTGGAGTTTTCCTACTTGGTTGAACAAATCCGAAACCAAGGAGGCTACGTTCAAACTTTAATAAGCAAGAAGGTGGCTTCTCGTATAGAATGAACAGATACAGAAAAGGGAAATACTGGTTTCAAGTATATTCAGTCTGTAAGAATTAGCCAAAGCCTGGGACAGTGGCTTATGCCTTTGATCCCAGCGCTTGGGAGACAGGGGCTCTGAGAGTTCGAGGCCAGCCTAATTGAGTTCCAAAGGCCAAAGCTACATAGTGAGACCTCATCTCAGAAGAAAAAGGGGGGGGGGGGAATAAATTGTTTTTTTTTTTCACCTGTTTCTAAGAAATTTAGTTTTTGTGAAATTGTTCTCACTTTTCTTTTTTTCAAAAGAAATCTTTTTTTATTTCATTGTTTTATTGAAGTTTTTCTTCTTTCAGCTATTTGTTTATTTTTTGTACACCTGCATGCCAGAAGAGGGCATCCGATCAGATGGTTGTGAGCCACCATGTGGTTTCTGGGGATTGAACTCAGGACCTCTGAAGGAGCAGGCAGTGCTCTCTCTTAACCTCTGAGCCGTCTCTCGAGCCCCAGTTCTCATAGGTCATATATCCCAGGCTCGTGCGCCATTTACAATTTTCACCCATTCTCTCTCTTCATAAGGTCTGCGCAGTGTGATTGATTTTAATGAGAGATTCTAGCTGACTCATTTACCATCCGAGCACGAAGTTCCCTGTCCCCTTGCCTTTGTTCTCCCTCTTTGGATTCTCTTGGGCTGAAGTGAGCGCATGCATCCCTCTCTCCCCGGCAATTCCGTGCCAAACATGCCCCACTGTGAGTTTGCAGCTTCGCCGTTTCTGACCCCGATTTTCCTATCTTTGCGTGTAAGGGAAATTTGGACTCCCTTCTCATGTTAGTTTTATTGACATAGCAACAAACCCCACGAGTCAGCGCTAGACAAGGAAGGACAGTAGATGTGCTGGCTCTGGGGTCTTTCTGCTCCTGTCCCCAGAAATGCTCCAGCTCTTGTATGTACCAGCCCTAAAGCCCCTGTGAATCTAGCAATACCTGAATGCTGCCTGGATGCTTCATAAAGGACTAGTCCTTGAAAACTCTTCAGACTCTTCAACTGAGTTTCTGGTTTTAAGTTTTAAAAAAGCTTAAATACTTATTCTTTTTTTTTTTATTTAACTTATATATTTATTTATTACAATTTATTCACTTTGTATCCCCGCTGCAGCCCCCTCCCTTAAACGCTTATTCTTTGCCCTCAAATTTCCTTATATAAAGACTTAAAAGTTGGGGCATTTGGCAAAATCTATATTTCAATCAAATATTAATATTTTTGGTTCAAATGTGTTCCAATTTTTTTTTTTTGGCAAGGGGTGTAGCTACTAAATTTTTGTTAGTGATTTGTCTAGAATTCAATTTTAACCTTCATCTTGTTTTAAAGCTAATTTACCCATATTCCCATGCATCATAAAATTCTAATGTGGAAATCACTGAGTTTCCTGTAATCATGGCTCACAAAATGGAGCTTTGATCGGTAACCAAGTCCATGAAAGGCATTGGTCCTATAAGATTGAATAGTGAGGACATCGTAGCTGTCTTTGTGAAGGTTTATTTCGTGATGTTTGTTCAATGACTAACTCACCTAGTGGCACATTTCTCAGTAAGTAACTCACTTGTTAAACAACCTATGACTGTCTGTCCAAAGGCTTGCACAGCTCAAGCCACAGCATAATTTGCAATCATTCTTATCACCCCAAAAGGAAAGGGTATTGCTATTCCAAGCTATGTAACAACCCAGATGCTTTATTCTGTTGTCCTGGATTGTGATTGATTCCTTTTGTTCCTATATTTTCTGTTTCTGGACATTGCATGTACAAGGCATTAGGCAGCATATGGCATTCCGCGACTGGCTTCATCCCCTTAGCAAGTTTCCAGACTGTACCATACCTGGCTGAGTTCTACACCTTCCCTGGAACCTGGTGAGTTGATACAGTCTAAGTTTGTTTTGCCAAAGATGAGAACGGTGCTTCCCTAACAGACTCAGATCCAGCCTGGTTTGTGTCTCCTTTGACTTGAAAGGTTTGTTATTCTAGATTTGAAGAGTTAGAATCAGAACAATCCTAGTAACACTATCAGGGCGGCTGATGAAGTCACCTGAGGCAGAGGGGAAGCAATAGATAAACATATGGAGTACCAGATTTACCACCTGAAGTAACCAGGCCTTCTGCCCTCTCTTATGCAGGTTAGTTTTTGTTCAGCTTGACACAACCTTGAGTCACGTGAGAAGAGGGAACCTCGACTGAGGAACCAATCCGGTCGATTGTTCTGTGGTCATGTCTCTGAAGGACTGAGTTGATACAGGAAGGTCCAGCTTGCTGTGGGCTGTACCATCCCTAGGCAGGAAAGCCTGGGTGATGTCAGAAAGCAGCTGAGCATGAGCCAGTGAGTGAGCCAGAGAGCCAGCTAGCAAGCAGGGTTCCTCCGAGGTTTCTGCCTCAAGCTGTTGCCTTAACTTCCTGCCCTGATTCCCTTCAGTGAGGGAGGTGTGAGTCAGATAAACCCTTTCCTCCCCAGATTGCTTTTAGTAAGATGGTTTTAATCACAGCAACAGGAAGCCTATTAGAACATCTCTCCTGCCTTCCGGTTGTCTGTCTGTCAGTAGTTCACCTTATGTTGGTTGTCACCCAACTTTCTCCTCTTGAGGCACTAGGAAAGAAGGGTAAGGAAAGCCATGCAGTCCCACCAGAACGTGCACTTGACCTTGCTCTAGCTGCTACCTCTGACCCTAGCACGTGCAGGTCTCAGCCTAGACTATCCGGGAGCTCAAGCTTAGCCCATCTCCTGATGTTAGCTCCTCTCCCCAGAGAGCAGTGCCAACCCCAACGTCCTGGCAGTTCATTCGCCCTACTCTTGGCCTCACTGCAACAAATCTCCGTTGCCACGGTGCACAGACTTTTCTGTTAGATTATGGAAGAGAAAACTGTACCGATTCAGCCAACCTCCACTCCCAAACACACACACACAGACACACACACATACACACACACTCCTTTCCTTGTACAGCTACTTTTTGCCTTCCTCGGAATTCTAGAGGATTTTACTTTCTTAGTTAAGTCACACAACTTTGCTCCTGAGAAGGCGGCTTCCCCACAGGAGGGGTTTGAGCAGTTAGACTCCTCGCCACCCCCTCTGCCTTGCGTGACAGGATGCTGCCTGCATGCCTGACAGAATCCAGGACACCAGCCCTCACCCCTCTACTTGTTAAATATGTATTTTGAACTCGATGTAGCTTTCAGCTTAAGCTTTCGTCACAGCTGTGGCCAACATCAAGAACTGCCCCAGAGGGCCTTCCTCTCACACTTCTCTCTCCCACAGAGAAACCTGCTCTAACCCCACAGAACACGCTCAGCTGGCGGAGGGAATTTTTATCACACGAAAAGAAGAAAAGTACTAACGACCATTGTTCCCCACCAACCCCGGAAGAGAGGTCAACTTGAATGAAGCACTCCTCAAACACACCTCAGAGGAGACATGCTGGGCTAATTTGTTCCAAAAGCTGGGTTTCTCGAGGTGTTTTATTCTGGGTGTTCAATCAACTTCATATTCCAAATATTTATGGTTCCTGACAGCAGGCTGTCTACTTTGCAACATGGCTGCCCTGAGGCAGCATTCTTGCCTGTCTGAAGTTGAGAGAGTGACAGACAGGGCAATGGATGGGACTCCTTTTGTGCTGTGGGAACAATAAGCCATATTCCTCACCTGAGGTGCCCAGGACAGCGATGGCGGCCTTCAGAAAGGAGCTGCTGTCCTGGGTGGGGTGACCCATACCTGTAATCTCAGCACTCGGGAGCTAGAGGCATCAGAATCACAAATTAGAAGTCAGACAGAGAGGGCCTGTCCAAAAAACATTTTCTAAGAAAAAGAAAGAAGACCCTTCCCTCTGGATCTCTCTCCTTAAGCTTCTGCTTGGACTCCTGACCAATTTAAAGAGGGAACATGATTATCGCTGTACAAATTAGATTTTATCATGTTAACAAACTGCACAACAAAAGGAGATTAAGCTGTATGGTAAAAACTAAAGCTAAAAAGAAACACCTTTTTAAAAAATGAGAACTATACAGCTAGTAAAGACACTGGCTGCCAGGCTTGACAGTCTGAATTTAACACCCAGAACCCACATGGTAGAAGAGTAGAGAACCAGCTCTTTACACATTGTACACTTGGCACGTCCACGACCTCCCTCCACCAACACACACACACACACACACACACACATGTAGTTTAAAAGATGAGAAGCCTATGAGAAGCAAAATATGACAACATTGCACGTTCTGTTACGTTGATGGGTCGAGATGAGGAGTGAAGGTAGGGACTCTCCCAACATCTGCCAGCTAGCCCAAACATACAATTATTGCTAGATTTCCTTTCCCCCGAGAGGCCTCTTGTGAGGCACAACCAACAGTTGTTTTAACAACCTCTCCATTCACCCTCGTGGGCAGGTGACGCTCATAGTAAGCAAGTCCCTAGGAAGCTAACACCTGAGTTCAATGTACTGAAGGTGTTTCTTGCCAATGCCCAGGACGCCATAAAGTATAAAGATGCTAACTGAGGTGGAGGGGAAGGCGAGGAAAACTGCATTTGGGATATAATATATGAGGGAAGAAG
The DNA here is from genome assembly GCF_907164565.1 of Psammomys obesus. NCBI lineage: Eukaryota > Metazoa > Chordata > Mammalia > Rodentia > Muridae > Psammomys > Psammomys obesus. The sequence continues at coordinate 7,883,391 of NW_026596147.1, forward strand.
AAATAAAAAGGTAGAAAATGCTAATTAAGGCATGAATGGTAAGAGTTTAAAGAGACCTTGTAAAAAAACAGCAAATGCCCATGGTGAACATCCCTGAGGATGGACCAAAAGGGCTCCCTAAGCCCTTCTGGTATAATGAAGTCTTGGGTTCAGCTGGTGGAACCAAAGCAGTAAGATGTTTTGCGGTGGACCATTCACCAAGCTGGCCTCAGGATGGAGTGCAGCTTTGCTATGGAGCCACTGGGGGACTCTTTCCAAGCACCTCTGCTGTATATGATATGTATATCTGAGCATGTGTAGACACACGTCTACTCATATCCGATAAGGAGCCGATGACAACCAACATACAGATTCCAACGACATCCAGCTTGGCGACCCAAAGAGTTTTATTGGGGTTATAGTGGCAGTTTGACTAGGTCTGGCCTCCACAGATCCATGGTGCCAGGGAGTGGCACCATTTGGAGGTGTTCTTATTGGAGGGGGTGTGGCCTTGTTGGAGGAAGTGTGTCACTGTGGAGGCGGGCTTTGAGGTCTCCGGTGCTCAGGCTCTGCCCAGTGTGAAAGAGAGCCTCCTCCTGGCTGCCTTCCGATAAAGATGGAGAATTCTCGGCTCCTGATCCAGTACCATGTCTGCCTGCGTTCTTCTATGTTTCTTGCCATGATGGTAACGGACTAAACCTCTGAAACTGTAAGCCAACCCCAATTAAATGTTTTCCTTTGTAAGAGTTGCCTTGGTCATGGTGTCTCTTCACAGCAATAAAATCCTGAGAGAGTTGCTTATAGAAATGTAGATGAGGAGTTCCTCAGAGGAGCAGAAATACTCAAGGACAGCTCAGCATAGATGACAGCTCATCAAAGCTGGAAACCTGGAGCTCACTGCCCATTCCGCAGGCAGTTCAGCAGATTGAAGGGTGCCCTTTTCCAGTGCTGCGGTTGGCCTCAGCCTCTTCCAGTCGCCGTAGCTGGTCTCAGCTTCAGCTCAGTTTGTCTGGGAGTGTCCATCAACAGTCCTTCCACGTTATGTACACCTGAGGAGGCAGGAGAGTAACGTGCAGCTCACTGCCATTCCTACGGGGTGGAGAACCTCATCTCCCCTTAGAAGCAGCAGTTGCTTCACTTGCCTTTTAGCATACTGCTTCATAACAAAGCTTGCCCCCAAGATGGCGGTTTATCTGGCAAGAAATTGCTACAGAACAGATGTCTATGTATGCATACACACACTCCTTCCCGCACGTGTACGCGGGTATCCATGTATCCCTTTACTAAAGCAAACCTGTGTTCCTCTCTGTAGAGTTACTGCAGAATCTACAAGCCCGTGTTGGGCTGATCAGTACCCAGCTCAGCTTTGAGGAAACAGGATCTGGGACAGAGCCAATGTCTTCAGAGATGTAATGTTCTAGAGCTTCAGGTTCAGCTGGAGAGAAAAAAGCTCCAACAAAGACCTGCTGCAGAAAGAAACTATCTGGCAGGAGGAGAAATCAAATGGAAGGTACAGAGGCGGAATTACAATTTTACCAGCAGTGAGCCTAAAGGTGCGATGTTGACTTTAAACGGCAAGGTGGCTAAAATACACTCCATGAAAATGGCATCTCCCAGTCTTTTTCCTTGAAGAACTGATTGCAGGACACAATGAGGTTAGCACTTCAATGTCTAGAAAACTCTGCATTTGCACATTTGACTCTCCACCTCACTGGGAATTTAAACTTGTGACTTCCCTTTTGTTGGATCCTGGCAGAAAGGAGCCAGAGGTTAATGCACTGAGGAATCTGAGCCTCAGCAACACAGGGATTGTCCCTTCCATTATCATTTGAGCTCCCGCACACTATCAGACACACAACAGTCCACTCATCTCCATTTCTCCTACCCAGCAACTATGTATGCAGGGATCAGGAAGACAGAGAAAGGGTCTCCTTACGGGGCTGAAATGAAAGCACTAGTAAAACTGTGCTTGGCTGAGAGAGACCAGGACAGAAAACCAGGGAGACCGGTAGTTCCCAGCCTTCCTAATGCTGCGGCCCTTTAATACACATTTTATGGCGACCCCACCCATAAAATCATTTTGTTGCTACTTCATAACTGTAGTTTTGCTGCTGTTATGAATCCCGGTGTAAATATCTGATACTCAGGAAAGCTGCTATGTAACCCTCAAGGGGTCGCAACCCACAGGTCGGGAGCCACTGAGTTAGACAACCATGATGGCTGTGCTTCCAAAAGTCGACAGTTAGAAGCTGGTGAGGAAAGATCCTCCCCTAGAGCATCATAGGGAGTGTGGCCCAGCACAAAAGCTCACATTTCTAGCCTCCAGAACCGGGGCCAAATGATAGTCTTTGCTTACAGCCTCCCCAGCTTGCGGTACTTAAGTTTTGACATTCTTGGAAGCCAGTACAAGGTCTTGTTCTGCCTGTTTCATTCAGCTAACTCAGGCAGCTGCTTTTGGAATTACTTTTATGTGTTGAATGATCATCATGTGTTAAACACCTTTCTTTTTGGGTCAATTCATTTAACCAATACAAATGACTCTCTATGGTGGATATTGTTATCAGATGAGAAGATGCTCATGAGTTTTGAAGCTCCTTTGTCACAAGTGGAAAAAGAGGGGTGGCAAAGGAAAATGTGTGGGTTCACTCAGACCATGAGTGTTGGGGTAAGAAACTGGACCTAGCAAACTGGCTCCACCAGAGTCACGTTGCCTCTTACAGAACACACTGGAAGCCTGAAGACTTCTCACGCTTCTTCCATAGAGCAAATGATCCTGATGATTTGCTTATCTTCTTGTGGATTATTCACGTCAAAGGTCAACACAATGAAAACACAATGAACTGTGTGGCTCCTTGGTGATTCTCTGCATCGTGATGCTTGTCTTTCAGTCATCTGTCATATAAGACTCTCTAACTCGTTGGCACTTTGAAAGAGCTATTTTCTGCGACATTTTTCTTGCTTCAGGCATTTTAAAAGTTGCATTTAGGGGCTGAAACGTGGCTTAGCGGTTAACAGCATACTGTTCTTGCAGAAGGCCTGCGTTTGGCTCTCACGTACACCAAACAGCTCACAGTGTGCCACCTGTAGCTTCAGCTCCAAGGGATCTGCGGCCTCCATGGTAAAATAAATCTCCAAAATAAGTAAATAAGTTTTATAAATGCAGCTTTTCATTCACGTAGCATCTCACATACAATATCATGGTTAAAGGCATGTGCATTTAAGTTCAGAGTTTCATGAAACAGGAAGCAAGAACTGATAGAACTTCCAGGAGATTTGGCAAACCTGTAAGTATAACTGGAGTTTTTACATTCCAGTTCCAGCAATAGAGAGAACTATCAGACAAGTAGAACTATTCGAGGAAAAAACTGACCACACTCATCAGCCACCGGTTCTAGATGACATGTCTACAACACTGTACCCAATTACAAAATATGTAATCGTTGCAGCAAGTAGAAAAAATAGGAAATGTTCATCAAAATGGACTGATCCTGTGTCATTACAAAAACCTTTACAGTTCAAAGGAACACACAAAGTATGTTTCTGGTCTATAACAGATTGAAGCTATGAAGAAATCCAGACTGAGTATTCTGAGTGCTTGGAAGCAAAAGTGTTCCAAATTTCATTTCGTTTTAAGTCTGGAATGTTTGCTTTTGCATAAAGAAATCTTTTTGGTATAGAGCCCAAGTCTACATACAAAACAGTTCACATTGCATTCATATAAACAGTCTGAAACCAATGTTATACATTAATAATGTTACGTGTTAAACAGTTTCACAGTGTTGAATTTTTCATTTGTGGCATTGTGTCAATTCAAGAATTGAAGCCATTTGGTATTTCAGGTGTTTTGATTGCAGAGGCTCACCTGCAACAGAAAAATAGCTGGAAAATCCCCAGATGGCTGGAAATTAAACATTGCACTAGTACCTCTGTAATAACCATGTCAAGTAAATACTATCCTCCTCCTTGTTTTACAAGTGAGAAAATGAGTCAGGGGGATAATAAAGAAGTTCAGGCAACTAAGAGTTTAGTCAAGAGATCTCAGAGACTGGCTCTGAACTTATGCCCTACTGCCCACAGGACACACTGTGAAGATTAAATTATCCAGACCCATGTGTCTTAGTTACTTTTCTATTGTTGTGATGAAACACCATGACCAAGTCAGCTTATAAAAGAGAGCACTCAATTCAGGAGTCCCAGAGGGTTGAAGTTCATAACCATTACGGTGGGAAATATGACAGCCTGCAGTCAGCTATGGCAATGAAGCAGTATCTGAGAGCTCACATTTTGGTCCACAATCAGGGAACAGAAACAGAGAGCACTGAGAATCCCATGGCATTCTTCTGAAACCTCAAAGCCCCGCCCCAGTGACATGCCTCCTCCAAACAAAGCCACGGCTCCTAATCCTTCCCAAATAGTTATGTCAACTAAGGCTCAAGCATTCAAACATAAGAGGCCATTCTCTATGGAAGCCATTCTCATTCAATCCACCACACCATGCCACCACTGATTTAGGTCTCTGAGCTTTATTTTGGATTCTTTAGGACACTTTTTATTATTAAATCATTCTAGGTTGCCAGGTTTGTTTTTTTTTTTTCGCCACTTTTGTAGGCACTTTAAAGATTTCTTTTTCCTGTTATTTTCTTTGTTGTTTCTGACCATTCTCCACCTATATCTAATGCCCCCTTTTCTCTTGGTTGTTTTGTAACTTGTTTTGGCACTTTGCCAATGCTTTGCCTGTTGGGGTGACTTTCCTTCACATTATGTGAAAGTATGTCTCTGTATTTTCAATTATTAATTCCGTAACAGCGGAGAGCTAAGTGCCGGCAGGATTTTGGTATTGTAATTTCTATGGCCCATCACCAGCTTGGGAAGTAGAAGCAGGAAATCTTTACTTTTCTGAATGTACTTCAGTCTGACTTTCTCCATTTGTCTTCAGTTTCACTTGCCTATCTACAGTTAAGCTATCTTACCTAGTTCAGATTTTCTGATCAGGATATCCATTTTTAAGCTGTCATGAAAGAACGTCATAAGCCTCTCTGTGACCTTTTTACCTGAAAAAAATTTTACAAGACAAGTAAATAGGTATACAAATCAAACAGTTAATGGAAATAAATCATAGAGAAATTCATTTTCCCAGTTCTCTGCTATACATACATGCATATGTAAACATATTTATTCAAATTCACCATTTGTTTATTAATTATTTCTAGATAGGACTGGTTGTGCACACCTTTAATCCCAGCACTGTGGAGGCAGAGGCAGATGGCTCTCTATGAGTTTGAGGTTAGCCTGGTCTACATGATGAGTTTAAGAAAACCAGAGCTACATAACAGAGCGATTGTGTTTGTCTCAAGAATAAAAGAAAGAATGTTTTTATTTAAAAAATCATTTTATTTGTGTATGTTTCTATATCTGCGTTCACGTGTATACAGGTGTCCATGAATACCAGAAGTGGGCACCGGATTACTTGAAACTGGAGCTACAAATGGTTGTGAGTCACTTGATATAGCAGGAGCTTGGATTTTTACATAGCATTTCCATCAGCCATTGGCTAAGTACTACTGGAACTGGAGCTAGAAGTTAATCTTTCCCTATGTTTACTCTGTGGTACTAACTTTCTTGAGAAGAGCAGGCTTTGGAGCCAAAGACCTTGGGCAGTTTGAAGTCCTGCAGGAGGAACGACAATGAGCAGGCAGGACGTGGATGGGGTACTTTCATCCGGTCACACCCATTCATGACAAGAATAAGTGTGGATTTGGGTACACACTTGATACAATGCCAGGCTCACATAAATATTAGCTTTAATAATCAATAAATCAGAGGTCTGGAGTCAATCCAAACTGGGTTTACTTTATAACCCCTTCTAGTTATGAAAAAAATTACTAAATCTCTCTAAGCCTCCTCAGTTCCCTCATTTATAAAAAGGTGCAAAGGTGTAAGACTGACGAGAATATAAACAAGGTTGTGCCAGGCACAAGCCAAACAGAAATCAGCTTCCCATCCCTTCTTCTGGCTGGAAGCCCAAACAAGAAATTATGGAATTTTCAAACACCAGTCAACCGGGAGGAATTTGTGTAGGGGGCACAGGAAAGGGAGAGACGGACTTTCTGGCATCACAGCCTGGAAGGACAGTCATTGTCCTGCTCTTTGGGTGGGTACTCAGGAAAGTAATATGTGATTGGCAGGAAGGGGGACACTAGAGAGAGAGAGGTCATTTCAGTGCAAGGATAATGAAGCAATTCAGCCAAGTATCCGGATATTTAATTAAAGTGCTAAGAATCTAAATATTGCCTTCAAAGTTGGGTGATGCTGCGTGCCTTTAATTGAAGCACTTGGGATGCAAAAGCAGGTGAATGTCCATGACATTCTGGTCTACAGAGTGAGTTCCAGGATAGCCAGGGCTACACAGAGAAACCCTTTCTCGGAAGAAAAAAGAAAGAAAGAAAAGAAAAGAAATCTAAATGTTGCCTTCAATTTTGACAACTTATTGGTTCAGAGGAAGCATTTCCTTCCAAATCAATTTATATTTTAATTTAAATCATTAGATCTGAATAGAAAACAATTCCAGTTTTAGCTGCAGTTCTGCCACTTATCAACTACAAATGGACAAAGCATTTGATTCTCGCTGGCCTGTTTTCTGCCCTCCCTCATAAGCAGACCAAGTAAAAGCTACGTAAGATACAAATTGCTATCTCGGCCACTGTGGCTGCCTGCACAAGATCTGCCGGCCCAAATCCCAGCACAGACGGGATGATCTCCAGGCCCCGGGGCTTACCGAGGAGCTGTCAGCGGTGGATAGCTGCTGGCGACGTGAGAATCATTCTTTTTTTAAGGATGTGGCCACTGGTAGACTCTCCAGGCTCCAGTAGAGGGGCTCACAGACAAACACATAGGGGGAGCACTAACTACTTACTGGGTTATCAAAAACACAAAGTTGAAGGGAGAGTGTGTTGAAGGAAATATGGGCTGGGAGGCATTGAAGGTGTAACTGAGAATAGTTACAATCAATTTCATTGTTTACTTGTCTGAAATTCTCAAAAACTAAGAAAAAAAATTTAAATATGAAAATGCTAATATCAATAAAGTTAGGAAATATTTCTGGGGACTTTCAGTCCTGGCAAGAACCATAATAAAACTTTGCAAATATCACCAGAAATAAGTAAGAGACAGAGTTTACCCCTGCGGAACCCAGGATAATTTTGAATAGAGTCAAAAATGTCCAAAACCTGTCCAGAACCTTTGTAGGCTAACAGCTGGGTGAAGAACAATGAGGAAAGAGGGATGGAGACAAGATGGTAAGGGAGGGCAAGAGTGATTCTTTGTGGCACAGAGGGCCTGTGGTATGATGACCAATCAGCTCTCTCAAACAGCCAAAGCACACTGTGACTATTGGTGTCTGCTAGGCCTTGGGGTATAAATTCTCCTGTGCTGCTAGGTTTTTTGTTTGCTTGCTTGTTGTTGTTTTCTTCAACTTCTCACAAACGAGGGTCTTCTGGGAAGATGGACAGTAACTGAGAAACGCCTCCACCGATTGGTGTAAGGCCGTACGATGAAGTAAACCCCTTCCTCCCCGAGCGGCTTTGGGTCATGCTTAGTGTTTATGGCCGTGATAGAAAGAGGACTGGGACGCCTTCCAGTACAAGCGCTGCTGATTCGTGAAGAGCCGCAAGTCAGTAAGTTTGATGTAGCAAAGTCAACCGAGAGCTTTCAAATCAAAGTTGCTGAGGGCCTTAGGTCACAGACCTTGCCTTCAAAAGCCTAGCCATCGGGCTGGCAAGATGGCTCAGCAGTTAGGAACACCAGCTGCTCTTCCAGAGGACCCGGGTTCAATTCCCAGGACCAACATGGTGACACGCAACCATCTATAACTCAAGCTCATCTGTAACCCGATGCTGTCTTCTGACCTAGGTGGGCACTGTACTGGCACACTCACATACATTCAGACTAAACACTCACACACATAAAACAGAACTAAGACAACCTTTCAATTAAAAGATAGCCACTGGGAAATTAAGAATTGGCTGGGAAGTTTAGGGCAGAGACCTCAAAAGCAGCACTTTCAAGAATGCCCTTTGAAAAGTCTCAGGCCAGGAATGCCAGAGGAGAACTCTGGTTTCTCATCCTAAGTCAGCACCCTTGAATTTGATTCTCAGCACCATGAATAACCAAAAATTACATTAAGGGAAGTTCTAGTCAGGGGCTGAAGAGATGGCCCAGCAGCTAAGAACACTTGCTACACATCTTGAAGTCCAGAAGTCCCAGCACCTATACAACAAGCCAAGCACCCTACACATTCCAGTAACCCCAGCTTCGAAGTGGGTAGAGACAGAAAGGTCGCTGGCTTCCAGCCCAGACAAGAAAATGTGAGTCTCAAATTCAAGGAGAGACCCTGACTCAAAGAAACAGGAGTGTGATAGAGACACAGACACTGGACAAAGGTCTCTGGGCCCCAGCCCTTCCCCGCCCCCCAGTGTACATGCATTCACAGGCAGACACACCAAACAAAATAGATACACTTTTGAACTTCCAATCAGAAAAGAATGAAAAGCCGACATGAGGCAATTGTTTCACTGAAGAGCACGCACAGACAAAAAAAAAAAAAAATAGGTACAGCGAAAAGACGTTTGGTACCTTTACCTGTGAGAGGAGGACGCAAGACCGTCACGAGCTGCTGCTGTTGCTGCACACCCGTGCTCCATGGCCATGTTGGAATAAGCCCGGTCGGAAACAGCCTAGGTGGATGGAGGCAGCAGGCGGCGCTCAACAATGCAAAGGAAGAAATCGTGAACTCGGGCAACAACTCGGATGGGCCTTCAGGGAACTGCCCCGTGTGGAAATTGCCAGTTCCTCTGAATCTGCACATTGTCTCGATTTTTTCATGTGTCTTGAAATGATGAAATCCTCGTAACGGAGCACAGATTGGTGTTGTCAGAAGTGAGGAACCCTGTAGGCCCAAAAGGGCAGCATGAAGTGTCTGTCTGTGGGGGAGGGGGCCTATTGTGCCTGGATTGTGGTGATGGATAAATGAGGCAACCCACGTGATACAAAAGCCCAGAACTAAGCACACACACACACACACACACACACACACACACACACTTGTAACTGGTGAACCAACCGTGGGTAAGATTTCTGAACTGTATCAGTGTCGATATTCTGTGATGCTCTGGTTACAAAGGAATTCTAATATTTCTTACAAATAAATGCATATGAATTCTTTTTTTTTCTCAAAATTAAAATGTGATTTGGATAAGGACACTGTTTGTGGCTAGTCTTTAAAACTCAATAGCCGGCTTGAGGACAAATTCGCCCATAATGATGAAGGTGATGGTGGCTTGGCGGTGGTACCTAGCTGCCAGTGAAGGCTGGAGACCTACCTGGCACCTGCTCAGGATGACTCACTGCAACCTGTTAACCAAATAAGTGCTGGATACTTGGTAGTAAGCTGTGACTTGAATAAAAGATTTCGCAGTTCTGCAAAGCTTCTGTTATTCTCATGTTTCAGATGAGAAAACAGGAACCCATGGTGTTTAAAAAACAGCCAAAGGTCAAACACAGACGAGTAGAGAAGCCAGGGTCCGCTCAGCACACATCTATAAAACTAGTAACTACATTAGTCTCCCAAAGTGCTGATGTTGCTTCCACAGCCGTCATGAATATTCCCTATTTTAGCAGTATGCACTCCGGCGGCCTAGCGTCGCTCTGTGCTGAGAAGCCCCTGACAGTTCTTATTTCAGTGTGTATTTATAGTGGTGCCTCACCAGCGATCCTCCCCTGCCTATTGTTCTCAGAACATCACCCGGGAGATTATTATTAGTGCCACTGAGGGTGAAGAGGCCTAGTCACGTGTGCTCAGAAGAGCTACCGAAAACCAAGGCATTTTTTTTCAAAACGTGTTGGGGAACGCTGGGAAATTCTAGCGGCTTCTGGGATTATACCTGGGACCCTTTCGTGTGTGCTTGTATTGTTTTTATATTATTTACACTATATTTATTCCCAAGTAAGTTGTCCACACACAAATCCACAGACAGTCTACTGTGGGCCTGAGAGAGAGTTTAGAAGTGTAGCGGGAAGATGGCAGGAAATAAACGCACACGGGCTGGAGAGGTAATTTAGCGATGGACTGCTTGCTTAGCATGGGCTTGTCCCTCAACCCTGTGAAACAAAACAAAACAAAGTACAACAACCAATCAGCAAACTGCTAATGACAGCCAGCTTTTGTGAAGAGGAAAAGCCAGGAGAAAACTTTCTAACATGCCCAGGTTTTTATCAGTTAGTGATTGTTTTAATTCTCTTTGTATTTTTCTGTGTTTTTCAGGGTCAGGGTCAAAACCTTTTACAAGGGGGTTGGAAAGATGGCTGCTCAGTGATTAAGAGCACTGGCTGCTCTTACAGAGGACCCAGGTTGGATCCCCAGCACCTACATGGCAGCTCACGGCCTCCTATAATCTGACACTCTTTTCTTACCTCCATAGGAACCAAGCACTTATGTGGGGAACATGCAGGCAAGCCACTCATACAATAAAAATAAATAATATTTTAGGGGGCTGAAGAGATAGCTTAGTGGTTAAAGAGACTGGCTGCTCTTCCTGAGGACCTGGTTCGATTCCAAGCGCTCACACGGTGGCCGATAACAAAACAGCTGATTTCCACGGACCAATAATGCAATTGATGTAGAGAAAGCCATGCAGGCAAGCAAAAAGCTAAAACACGTTTAAGAAAAAGAGACGGGGAGGGAAGAAAAGGAGAGAAAGAAAGAGAGCAAGTAAGAGAGAGAGAACAAACTTGAAAACAGAATTCAAGGAATTCTGCGATAAGCCTTTCCTACCCCAGGTCTGAAAACCAAGGACAAAGTCAAAAAAAGTATACTAACACTTTATTGAGAGAGTGGTCCCAGGCGGCACAGGCAGGGAGGGAGGGAAGAAGGGCAAATATTTGCACATCTCTGAGCTCTTCAAAACACAGCTAACTCCTTGCCTTTCTTTTTTTGTTGTTGTTAAATTATTTCTTTGAGATTTTAATGTGATTGCATCATTTCCATCTCCCCTTTTCTCCATCCACCTGATATACCTCCTTGCTTTCAAACCCTGTTTCATTAGTTTTTATATGTGTGTGTGTTTCTAAATACAACCTGCTCAGACTGTACAATGTTACTTGTATGGATGTTTTTATGGTGCTAGATATCCAATTGGTGTGCTTTTCCCTGGGGGAAGACTATTGCTCTAGCTCAGCATTCCTTAGTAGCCTGTAGTCCTTTGGGTCGACCTGTGGCCTCTCATGAGCGTTAGGCAGCCATGTTGGAGACATCGTGGGTACAGCTTCTGACATTTCTAGGAGACACATCTCACAGAAATCCCCCCGTTTCTCTGGCTCTTACAAGCTTTCTGCCAGCTCTTCTGCAAAGGTCTTCTGCAAAGCTTTAAATGCAGGAGCTGCTTTGTAGCTGCCTTAGCTAGGACTGAGCTCCACAACTCTGCGTTTTGATGGTTGTGCTTTTCTATACGGGCCTCCATCTGTGGCAAAAGAAGTTTCCTTGAGGAAAGGTGAGGACCACTTAACTGTGGACATAAGGACAAATATACGAATGCACTTAGGGGTTATGCTGGTTTGGGAGAGTGGCAGTGTTCTCCTCCGAGATCCATGACTTTGCTATCCCCATACTTCCCTAGGTTTCCAGCACCAGACATGGCTCCCCTCTTGTTGTCTCAGGTACAACTAGAGAGCTATTGGTTAATGTCATGGTATGCATGTTACCACTGTACCCTTAGGGTGATCTGGCATGCTGGTTTTTGTTGTGGTTCCTAAGCATCAGAGCTGGGTAGGACTGTAGTTACTTCCCTACTTTGGAAGCTTGCATGGTGCTTTCTAGTACCATGAAGCATAGTCCTGAGGGAGGAAGGCAGCTTTCAGATCCGTTCCATCTCAATGGCCTCTGGGCCCTGTGTAATAATCACACAGTCAACAGACCTGGAATGAAGAAATTTATTGTGCAGGGCTGGGGGAGGAAAGTTAAAGAGATAGAGACACAATGGAAGAGCAAGCGGAGAAGAGAAAGAGCAGCATGTTGGCCCCCCTCCCAGAGAGGAGGGGAGAGACGCAGAATCAAAGAGAGAGCAAAAGAGAGAGATACAAGGTGGCAGATTGGTCCTTTTATACATGGTGCACAACTTCCTGCCACACACCTGGCACCTGGAGGCAGCACGTGATGACATCACAGGTTGCTAAGCAACTAAGGAGTGGGCTAGTCCATCAGGTGTTGTGACCTAACACCCATGTATAAAATACATGGTGTCTTCATTAGGGCCTTACCTTCTGTCTGAGCGTTTTGTTGCTGTGAAGAGGCACCGTGACCACAGCAAGCCTCATAATGGCGAAGATTTAGTTGGGACTGGCTTAGAGGTTCAGAGGTTTAGCCCGTTATTGTCATGGCGGGAAGCATAGCAGCAGGCAGACAGACTTATGCTCGAGGAGTAGCTGAGAAGTCCACCTCTGGACTGGCAGGCAGCAGAAAGAGTGACGTTGGCCCTCAAAGCCCACCCCACAGTGACACACTTCCTCCAGAAAGACCACCTCCACCCCAACAAGGCCACGCCTCCTAATAATGCCACTTCCTTATGGGCCTGTGGGGGCATTTTCGTTCAAACCACCACAGCTTCCATCTCTGGAGGGCAATCAACTCTCAAAAGCAAAGGTCTTCATGTTTTGGGAGCCTCTTGGAACATCCCCGGTCAACAACTCAAAAGAGGGCTTTTTTGCCTGGTGTTGAAGTTTATGTTAGTTTGGCTCTTGGAGGAAGCATTGTTATCACTCATGATGGGAGATATTTGTTTAAGCTATGTATGCATATTTATATGTGGGTGCTGGGAATCAAGCCTGGGTCCCCTGCAAGCGCAACAAGAGCTCTAGACTGCTGAGCTCAAAGAGCCTGCATTCTTTTTTTTAATTTTTATTTTTTTATATTACTTTTTTATATTACTAAAAATATATTTTTATTTTATATTGTATCCCAGCTGTAGCCCCCTCCCTCATTTCCTCCTTGTCCCTTTCCAACTCCACTGCTAGGGCAGGACCTCCTCCCCTTCCATCTTACCCTAGCTTATCAGGTATCTCCAGGACTGGCTGCCGTTCTTTATTTGCCTTCCCAGTGGGGTTCTTCAGATACCCACCAGGAAGCCTGGTTCCAAGGCAGTATTGCCAGGGTCTCCTTGCTCACCCTCAAGCTTCGCTTCAGGAGCCAGGCTGGCTAGTGTGGGCTCCACGAGTTTTCCCGGGAGTTCTCAGGAGACCAGTGCTATACGGCATGCCCAGGAACAGAAGCCATGCCAATAGCACCACGACAACCCAGTGGAATGTGAGCAGGGAGATAGCGTTGGCATCACTGAGCCCAGCACATCGCCTTCCAGCTGAAACGGAGTCATCTCCTTGGATGTGCGGGCTGCTTGGGAGTCAGGGACCGGGCAGCTCTCAGGTGTGTGAACACAGTGTTCAGGGTCAACAGCAGACCCTCTCCAGGCCTCAGAGGACTGAGTGGCACACACAGAAATCCTCGTGCTCTAAGTACCTCAGAGGCCCCAGCCTTGTGTGTTGTTTTCACTGAGAAAATATGTTTGCTCTGTTGTTTGGGGAAGAGAAAGTAAGAGCGCAAAATCTTGCAGGTAGCTTTCACCGAGACATAGACACTTTAACCTGGACTCCACGATGCACATGGTTGTGGCCCAGACCTAGTGGAGCCAACTTTTCTCCAGCCATGACCTTCACCAAAGAGTCTATGTGATGTGATGTGGTGTGTGTGTGTGTGTGTGTGTGTGTGTGTGTGTGCGCGCGCGCCGCTGGTCACTCAGCTCACTACCTCAACAGGGGAGACAGGCTCCAAAGGTAAGAAATATGAGTCTCACACAGTGGAATTCTGGAGATACCGGCCAAGGGGGAGCAAAGACAAAAGAGTGCATTCCATCACTCCGCCGTTGGCAACTGCCTCTGTGCCTCAGGCCTTGGGCACGTGACTCAGCTCCTAATGCGGCTGATGAAAGCACTGAAGACGTTTCTAAAAAGAACATCATCCGCACTACATTTAATCCATCTTAAAATTTTTATTTGTTTGTCTGTTTTGCCTTTTGAGGCAGGGTTTCTCTGTTACACAAAGCTCTGGCTGTCCTGAACTCTCTTGGTAGACCAGGCTGGCCTCAAACTCACAGAGATCCGCCTGCCTCTGCCTGGTGTGCCCCATCACGCCCAGCCACATTTCTTCCTCTTTAAAGATCCTCCCAGGGCACTCAAGACGATATTGCCGTCACCGCTGGTGGGCGGGACACAGAAGCAACCTGGTGACAGAAGGGTTGTTGCAAGTAGGATTTGTCGTCCTGTGGGGTCTGAATTCCAGAGGGACACGTTTGTCTGCACAGGAAGATTCCTTCTTCTCATGTTCCGACAGACGTCACTTATCTTTAAGGCACATTATGAATGTCACAGTCTCGAGTTTACACATAGCTGGCAACAGAATAAAGGGCGCCCCTGAACCCTTCGTGCTTTGCTTTCTGCTCTCAAAAGCATCAATAAGGCTGGAAGGATGGTTCAGTCAGCAAAGCGCTTGCCGTACAAGGACTCACATAAAAATGTCAAGTATTGTCAGGTGTGAAAGCTCACACCTCAGAGGCAGGTGGATCGCTCTGTGAGTTTGAGCCGGTCTGGTCTACAAAGAAGAGTTCTGGGTCAGCCAGGACTATCTAGACCCTGCCTGAAAAATAAAGTAAAAAGCATGAACACCCTTTCTTTTTTTCTGAACACTTAAGAGTAACCTTAGCACTTTGAGTTTCCCCAACATTCTGGGCTTCCTTACTTTCTCTCCTGTGCTTGCTTGGGTGCTGCTGTGGGTCTGATGCCCATGTCAGCTTAAATGACATGGCTTTTTTTTTTCTTCTCTTGTCCAGTCTCCTCTGGTTTTGTTTGTTTTCCTTTTAAGTCTAATGAAATTGTGCTGGAACTTCCATTTGAGTCCATTCCCAGGAGGGGCCCCTGATGTCCTCTGCGTCAGCTGGTGACCATGAAGGGCCCAAAAACTCCAGTAACCACAGCTCAGTCTATCAGTACAGGGTAGGTAGAGGAGGCCAGGTCTGTTCACTAGCACCTCAGAGCAGCCAGGAGACACACGCGAAAGGGATGCACTCCCAATATCCCCTTCAAGGGTCCCACCGTAAGGCCTGACCTCTTAGGGTTCAAGCATTTCAGAGAACTTTCTTAAATCCAAGTTACAGCCAACTCTTGAGGCAGCTTTGCAAAACTCTAGTTAAGGCACATTGCAGTATTGTCTCTTGTGCTTGAAGCAGGGTGTGTGAAAGGCACGTTCCAGGAAGTTGCCATAACAACCTAAAAGAGCCTAAAAGGCAGTAGGGCAACCTCCTTATGGATGGTGGTTTTCCTTTGGGGCCCAGGACACCCCCTAGGGATGCTATACCCCACCTACTTCCTGACGCCCCCCACCACCCGTTCAGGCCTGGGCTTGCAGACCTGGCAGTGCCGCCCGGGTGCCGCCCAGCAGGTAAACCATTCACCCAGCCGGCTTGAGTCTCTGCAGCAGCACTCCCCTGCCCCCCAAACATGTGAGAGTACAAGAAAACCTTCTCCGCTTGTCACAGCTGGGGTCCATTTTTTTAAACATAAAAGCTCATTGTGCTAAACTCACCCAGCTTGTCTGACCACTTTGGAAATTGTGATTCTGCACGGTTGAACTTGGAACCGGCCACTCCACACCGTCCTGGGGAGGGAAACTCACTGTTTATTATTCGTGCATGAGAGCGTGACAGGGCAAACCTCGGCACAAAAAACAAAACAAAACAAAACAAAACAGCACTCTATGAACAAGAAAAGCAACACTTAAAAAGCAACGCTTGGGCGAATGGGGCCATAACCATAGTACACCCAGGAGGAGCAATCACCCCAGAAAATTCAAAATCAAACTGCAGTTAGCAGTCTGCATGTGTTTAGGGCTGGTGCGTGACACAAGCTCCCTTCCTGAGTGATTAATGGGAAATGCCTTTTACAGACAACCTTCCCGAACAGTCAGGTTTCCTCGGGACAGTGCAGGTTAATATTGACTTTACGTGCGCGATTAGGTTTGTGTTGATAGCCGTCTTATTTTTTTTTTTTTTTTACCCGCACGGCTGAAGATTTCTTGTGAACTTTACTTTGCAAAGAGGAAGGATCTCAAGGGAGTTAGAACTCACACCCCAAATGCTGGGAAGCCACTGAAACCAGTCCAAGATCCTTGCCTGCTGGCCCATTACTTATGCTCTTACTTCATAGAAAAGAAGTTCTGTGTCTTAGAGAAAGGAGCACGCACAACAAAAGCTGTTCTCTCTCTCTTTCTCTCTCTCTGAGACAGTCTCTCACCATGTGGCTGGCTTGGAGCTCACTGTGTAGACCAGTCTGCCCTCGAACTCACAGGGATTCCTCCCAAGTGGTGAAATTAGAGGCAGGTATCACCACACCCAGCTTGAAGTTCTTAATAGCTTTGGAGAGCACATGGGCACCAACTCTCTCTCTCTCTCTCTCTCTCTCTCTCTCCCCCAACCCCACCTCTTGAAAATGACAAAGAAAAACTGCCTCTCATAGGAAATGCATTTCAAGGCAAGTGACTATCCTTAGTGAATGAGAAGGAAAGATTTTCCTATGTAGAATTCTAGCTGAGCTTAGTTAGAAAGTGTTTTTGTTTTGGGGACAGGGTCTCATGTAGTACAGGCTGGCCTGGGCCTGCCTATGTAGCCAAGGATGACCTGAACTTGTAATCCTCCTGCCTCCACTTCCCAAGTGCCAGGATTACAGGGGTTTACTAACCACATTAGACTTACAAACTTTGAACTCTCCCCCCAGTCTACTGGAAATACTAGTGGTTAAAAAAACAAAACAAAACAAAACAACTAGTTCTACAAAAACCCCAGAATAGCAACTGGCCAAATCTACAATGTTGAGTGTTATACAAGTGACTCCATTTCTTCAACCAGATTTCATGGTATTAGTGTGGAGGTGTTGTGCCCCAAAAGACCGCCACCAGGAGCCGAGTCCGTTGCAAACCACAGGAGGATCTTTTTATTACAAATCACAAGCGGCAGCTCGGGCTCACACACGCTCACACACACACACACACACACACACACACACACACACACACACACAC
>NW_026596147.1:7900549-7937532 GCF_907164565.1 Psammomys obesus
CACACACACACACACACACACACACACACACACACACACACACACACTGCCGAAGCCGTGAGAGCCGAGAGCCCAGTGCTCAGGTTAGTTGGGTGATTTAAAGATTCTGGTCCCTCCCAGCATGCCCAAGGCAGGGGCGACTCCTGGCTGGCCAGCATCTATTGGTCAAGATGCTACATTTTGAATTGATTGGCTATAGGAAGGTCCCCAAACCATTAATGATCTGGTGTCCCTCACTAGGGGGATGGGCCACTTTCCTAGCAACTAGTGGGTGGGGAAAGAATATAGTAAGGCGGTTCTTCCCCTCAGGGCATTACTGGACCTCACCCAGCTAGCCTTAGTTCAGGCCTTAAACTTTAATAACTGCTGATTTTTAATCTTTTGATGTCTCAGAGGAAGTCTTGGGCCAGTGGATGATCAAGCCAACAATAAGTACTACAAAGGACTGAGTTAAGTGGAGTGTCAGGCAAAGCTAAGTATGACTGAACTAAATAAGATCTTGAGTAACAAAAGCCAATCGGTGTAAAAACGCTGCTTTGTCATTCAGCGAATATTGCATGAGCTGGGAATGGTGTTGCTCTCCTGTGATCCCAGCATACTGGAAGGCAGAGGCAGGTGGATTTCTGTGAGTTTGAGGCCAACCTGGTCTACAAAGTGAGTCCAGGACAGCCAAGGCTACACAGAGAAACCCTGCCTCAAAACACCAAACCAAACCAGACCAACCAACCAAACAAACAAAAACCTCTATGTGAATAAAGTGTATTATACAATTTCAAGGAATTACTGATTTATCAGATATAATAATACATGGTCATATTTAAATATTTATAGGTGAAGTGATTTAAAAAGGAGAAGGATGAGAAAAAGTGCCAACATATTAATGGCTGAAGCTGACTACAGTGTATTTTGAGAAACTTACAATAAGAATTAAAATAAAATGATGGCACGCTGAAGGGGAGAAATATTGTTAATATAGTCTGGCCATCCAATGGTTGCAAACACCTCTCACTTGAAAACATTGTCAGCTGTGGTTCACAGCTGGGATCCCAGCACCAGGCAGGTAGAGGCAGGTCTGGAAGCCATGGAGCAAGTTCCAGGCCAGTCTAAACTACATCTTGAGTCCCAATCTCAAAAACACACGACACCACCAGCTATCTGATTAAAAAATAACCAGAAAACAAAAAAGCCCAAGAGTCTACGGTGGTGCCTTTCCCACCCGGAGCTTAATCATTCAGCATTTCCCTAAACAGTGGACTTCTGGACTTTTTATTTTTATTATTTTTATTTTTCCTATTAGGGATAGCATGTGGATTCAGTCCCTTCGTGGCCATTGAATTATCAACCAAGATCAGATATTTTTCAAAATACAAGTTCATTTAAACAAACCACGACTCAAAACCCAAAAGTAAAGCCTTGTCCTTTGGCTGACATGTTGGGGTACGCAGTTGGGTGTGAGGGGTGAGGGGATGACAGCTGCCAGAGCTCTGGGGTTTGGGTTTCACCCTCCCCACCCCCAACCGCCTTATCAGGGAACACAGATCTCTGGGCGAGGGAACCCTGTCTTTAGTCAACAGTGGACAAGCCTACAATTGGAAGTCTTTACATGCCTTCGTTCTGCCAGGAGTGGATGCCAGCACTCCTTTTCATCACCTGAAATGTTCTTCCTTGCTCTGTTTATTTTTACAAATCTTTATATGTGCTCCAAACCTTAGCTTGCACATTATCATCTGCCCATGGGTGATGGAGATGTGTTCTCATATAATCAAAACATGGAATCATTTTCTTATGAACATCAAGGTTAAAACAACTCCCCTGCCACTCCCTGAAGAAGCCCTACCTCCCTGCTGGCTCTTGACTCTCCCCTGGGCTTTCTTCCTGCCTTTTATTTTCATTATGGAAAGTTTCAAACACATCCAAAAGGAGTCTGCCTAGTTTAACGAACCCCCAGACAACCCCTTCATCTTTAACACTTCACAGCATCGTCCATATTTTACGATATCCTCCTAACCGGTTTCTAGGTTTTGTTTGTTGCTTTTTGATTTTTGTTGTTGTTGTTGTTGTTTTTGTTTTTGTTTCAGTCAGGGTCTCACTGTGGAGTCCCAACTGTCTGAGTGGCCTGTGTAGACTAGGCTGACCTCAGACTTGCAATGATCCTCCTGCCTCCGTCCCCAGAGGTGCTGGCAACAGAGGCACCGTATCTAAGTTTTGGTTTTGGTTTTCGAAGAACTTGAAAGCAATACCAGCTATAACATCAGCTTGCCAGTCCTTATCCCACACTTTACTGGAATTCAGTCGCCTGGCATTTTCTCCTACCAGCCACTGGTTGTCAAGAATGGAGCCTCCTCTACAGCTTAAAAACCAGCACCATAAGTGGTTTATAAGAAGTCAACAATGGGGGGCTGGAGAGATGGCTCAGAGGTTAAGAGCACTGTCTGTCCTTCCAGAGGTCCCAAGTTCAATCCCCAGCAGCCACATGGCGGCTCACAAGCCCACTTCTGTCATGCCGGTATACATGTAGATAGAGCACTCAGCTGTAAAATAAAAAAATAAATCTTAAAAAAAAAAAAGAGCCAACAATGAACCCTTAGAATCGAAGCACAATTAGGAGTAACAAATTTACTATCACAGTCTTAAGGCTGGTTCTTGACTCTTAAAATGTATGACACTTTGATCATCAGATGCCATTTTTTAAATTAGTAACAACAATGTCGTTATTATTAATGATTCCAAAACCTCCTAGAGGCAGAAGCAGGAAGACAGGGCAATGAAGAGAAAAATCAACACAGGATTTGGAGTGAGACCTATCCACCGTAGGCCACTTATTTGCTGAGTGGCCTGGAGAAACTCAATCAGCCACAAGTGTACCTTCGTTTCACCAGCGTTCCCCAGGATGAGGTGAGACACATAAAGCGCATGGTACAGAAGCTGATGTATCTTCTCCTATCTTCACCCCTCTTGTGTGTGCATGCATCCAGATGTGCAACAACAAGGAACCAGAGGCTGAGAGTTTCTTCCTTGCCTCGTTCCTGTACCCTGCTCAGGTGACAACCCTAAGTGACACTGTATTTATGGCAGGAGACCAAGAACCCTTCTCTAGATCATTCTTGCTGACCTGAGAGCCTTGGCTGAGAGCCGCCCAAAGGAGCAGCCATGTGAGTGGATACTGCTGGCGTGGACTCGGCCATCTAGCTGCTGCCAGCTGCCCAGTCTCTGATCCGGAGCCTGGCCCTGATGCTGCACTGAGCAGCTCCCGTTCTGCTGCTGTCTGGGAGCCACAGCAAGGATGACTCTGTAAATGCCCAGTAAGTAGTATATAAGTAAATGCGCAGGCAGCTCAGGCAGCCCAGCCCACAAGCTGCAGGTAGACACACACAAGCTTACACATGCTGTCTGGCAAACATAAAAGGCACACGTCTTCAGGTCAGCCTCGAGGCCATATTACACAAAACTTAAACAAAAGTGGAATCGGAATCGCATAGAGAAGTTTCCACCCTGTAGAAAATGCACACAAATCAGTCAGTTCGGACTGGTCAGAGAAGGCTTCCAAGATGGAACCCTGCATGGCAATGACACTGGTTAGGCGAGGATTTACGTAAGAGGCAAACAAGACAAAACAGCAGCACGTGGGTCCTGGTAGCTGTGTCTCCCTGTGTTCAGAATGGCCTTTCTCCTGGCTAAACATCCCTGAAGCTGGGTAGGTTGTTCCCACCATATTGGTCTTCTGGTCCTGGTTCCGGTCCCTGTATCACCTTGGCAACAGTGCGCACCCCTCATCTGGTTCTGTTTGCCACCTGCAAGATTCAAACATAGCTCCGAGAAGCTTTGCTTGTCCTTCCATGAAACAGCCCCTGACGGGAGGTTTGAGGGGGAATGGGCACTGACTGTTGCCTCCCCAGAGGCAGTGTCCATCAGATGCATTTTTTAACTCAAAAACTATTTAGGACGGAGCAGGAGTATGAAGCAGAAAAAGCACCCAGGAAGCTGAAGCAAGAGAATCACCATGGGTTCAGGGCCACCTGAGGCTTTGAGGTGAGTTCCAAGACAGCCAGAGCCACAGGTGAGGCCCTGTCTTTAACACAAAACTATATACCATTCTGAGTAGGGTTTTATAAGAGTCAGGTCTGAAGGCAGGCACCTGCAATCACAGCTATCCGAAGGTGGATAAACGTACACCCTACTGGGCACACTCAGTCAGTGTTAGCAAGTATCACTTGGGGAGGATAGACAACTTTAGCAATCCTTTGTATTTTACTTTTTATTTTTTGTGTATGGGTGTTCTTCCTGCATTGGTGTAAGAAGCCAGAAGAGGGCATCATATCCCCTGACACAGGAATTACAGATGTCTGTGAACTGCCATGTGTGTGTTGGGACCACACCACGGGTCCAGCCCAACTTTAGAAACTCTTGACCAGTCTCCCATGGCTGTCAGCTCTCATTTGTCATGCGTGCTGAAACATTTGGGCAAGGATGTGCTTCAAACAGACACAAGATGTCAAGCTCAAGACTGCTCTGAGTTTTGCATGCCTCCAATGACTGAGACAAGACAGCTTCAGGGATTGCTCAGGATGTAGTCTGCATGGTACACAGACCCTGAAATGGAGGCACACTTGGCAGTTGTGAGCAGATCTTTCCCTCTGGTAAAATGTGTTCCAGAAAACAAAGACAATAAAGGGTCCGTGCTAACCTGCTTTTGACTCTGGCTTACGTCAATGGAATGGAAAGGAAAACTGTTCACAAGTGTGATCTTTGAGGGGAAAATGAATACAACTAAGATTTTTTTTTCTTTTTCATTCAAAAACGGGATTTTGTATTCATTTAGTGAATTTTATGGAATTCTTTAAATATCTGAAGATGGCAGTTTGCTTAAAAGTGAGATGCTAAGAGTAAGATGAAGCACTGAAGAACGTTAAGGCTCACTCTAGAAATTTCCAAAACAAAATAAAAAAACATGATTAATCTTTACACAAAACACTAATATTGTGACAATAAAGGTCACAATTTCCGCTGATCCTCCTGCCCTGGGGTTCTCAGTCAGCAGTCATGCATAGATGGAGAGGATTAGGCCCCACAGGTGGGAGCACAAGACAAGGACAGGACAAGAGAAAGCCCACATTTACATTTGGCATGGCGCATTTGTTTGGCAGTCTCCGGCTGTTAACGGTATGGATAGCTGTTTCTTGATGATTACAGTCATGACAATTTCATTAAAGAATATAACTCATTACTATGTAGTTTTCAAAGTAAGAATTGGACTGGAGGGTGCCAGTCTGGGTTTTGAGGTCAAGAGAGGGAGCTACAGAAAGGTATTTGCTGGGACTATGTGCCGGCTAGTTTTATGTCACATCGAGGGAAAGGACTTTAAGTGAGAAAATTGCCTCCATAAGATCCAGCAAGAGGCAAGCCCGTACATAGGGCGTTTTCTTAATTAGTGATGTTGACAGCCCAGCCCATCATGGGTGGTACCACACTGGGCTGGGGTCCTGGGTTCTATAAGACAGCAGGCTGAGCAAGCCAGTGAGCACCACTTCTCCGTGGTCTCTCTATCAGCTCCTGTCTCCAGGTTCCTGCCCTGTTAGAGTTACTGCCTTGGCTGCCCTCAATAGACTGGGTTAGGGCACGTAAGCCTAATAAACCCTCACCTCGCTCCCCAAGTTGCTTTTGGTCATGGTGTTTCATCACAGCAACGGGAAGCCTGATTGAGACAGACTCATGGACTCTGCCCTTCAAAGGGCTGAATTTCCCTCCACTAGTTCTTTGCTTTGAAAGCACCGCCTCTCCCACTGCAAAGCTCATGTGGAAGCTACAGCTCAGGACCCCTTAGAGTCACTGTTCTGGAGAGAAGTCACAGGAAGGAAGACTGTTCCTGGTGGTGATAACACGGGCTATGAAAAGCTGACAAACTTAAAACAAAAGCAGTCTTCCCTTCAAACAACACACACGCATTTTAAAAACCTCACCACAGTAGTCATACTCCGCAAATGCTTTCATTGAGTGGTTCTCAACCTTCCTAATGCCGTGACCCTTTAATATAGTTCATGTTATGTGACCCCCACCATAAAATGATTTTTGTTATTTCATAACTGTAATTTTGCTACTGTTATGAGTCATAATGTAATTATCTATGTTTTCCGATGCTCTTAGGTGTCACGACCCACAGGCTGAAACCACTGCTTTAATTCTAAGAATTTGAGGACAAGCAGCCAAAGATGGTGTAGGGAATCGGAGCTGAGGAATAGAAGTTGAGTGTCTTGCTCTAAAAGAGCAACGTGGTAACATCTGGATTCTACGCTGGTGCTCACAGCAGCGTCTGGAGCCACGCTTTTGCACACACCTCCCAATTTACGCTGTCCTGGCTAAAAGCTACCACGCACGGTGTGCACACGGGCAAACAGCAATGCCAGGAAGTGAATGTGACATGATGAATGTGACAGGAGGCAGACATTCTCACACAGGGCAGAGGTCCCAGGTGACATGATGGAAGAAGCTGGTGAAACAACTCTTACACCATTACAACAGGTTAGGTTTTTTTAACCCAAGGTAAGTCACAAGCTTACGTTTTTCAGTTTTAAAAAAAAAATTCAGCTTCTAAATAGGTCAATAGAATATATGCACAGTAGAATTTACAATATGGGACAACTCTTGGGTGATAAATTTTTTATCACCAGCCATTGTATGGAAGAGTAAAAAATAAAAATACTTGTTTATTTGGTAAAGCAGACACAACTAACACAGTTAAGATGCCACACTGACATCAGGGCTAAATTTAACTATACATCCGTGACTTGTCTGCTACAAGCGTGTATCTTAAACTTGAAAACATCAGTGTCAACACATGGGACTTTATTGTTTGCGCACTGCATGCGAGTACCACAGAGTCCACAGGGGCCTTAGAGAATGTCATCTGGAAGTTTAACTTCCAGCTACATCTGACCAGAGGTCATGGGATCAACCTGGCAGCTTATAACGGAGAATCCAAACAAAACACTAGGATACAAAACAGGGGCCAACAGAGTACAGGTATTTCATGAAACGTGTTTACGGTTTATATTAAGGACGTATGTTTATAAACATGTACACGTTCATTTACATATTGCACTGTGTACAAGGAATGACAAATCCACACAGATGTCAGGTCAGGTCTTAACCACGTCTCTTTAGGAAAACTCAATACACTGAGCAAACAGTCACTGGCCAGCCAGCCGTGCGGGTGAGATCCAGCCCCAGTCCACCGCAGGTCCCCCACAGAGCCTGTCGCTGTCTGAGCCAGAGCAAGTCCGGAACACAGAGCACTTCCCACGCCCTGCAGTCGCCTGGTCAAGTGTTCTTCGTAAAGGCTGCTGCACACACTGAAATCAAACCCAGCCAAAAGCAATCAAAGATACCTACAAGCAGGCGTGAAAGGGAACATATTTATTTACATCACTATTTCCTTTTTACGATATGCCCGCAGTCTACATAATACAAATTAGGTAGCTTTAAATTAAGATATTTTACAAAGAAAATGTTCATGAAAAAAAAAATGATTTTTTTTCATTTATGTGAATTTAAAGGGCGTTCTAAATAGCACTTGTGAAATTATGCCATGTGACTGAAAACTCTTAATGACAAAAAACTTACTCAAAAAACTTACTTTAGGAATTATGTTTATAATCAGATCCTTCCAGGAATATGAACTTGTTTCATAAATGATGTACATGTGGGTTGTAGTTGGAAACTTTCTGATGGTAAGTAAACAGATGACGCCCTTCAAATGCTTCAATTAAATCCCCAGCAGTCTGTCTGTACATCAGGGCCTGAGCTGCTTGCTGCGTGCATGCGCTAAGCACGCAGGGAACTGACGAGGTCGGCCACCTCTAGGCACAACTGGCTGTGGGCACCTCCTCTGTCCAGGCCCTCTTGGGCCTCTGTTTCTGCAAGCCCTGTACATCCAAAGCACACCCCTTGGGAACATCAGGCCAACCATGAAAGGCCTTCTAACAGCAGCGATGACTTGACAACCTTTCACAACACATTGACAGATTTCAACTTTTATTAGTGAAACTAGAGATGATTTTCTTAATATTTTAACCATGAGTTCCTCTGAATAGCTGGGTCTTATATCCATTAAAAAATAGGCAAGATTAACTTTTCACCATGATCGAAGCTACAGTCACATTGGGTCTCCGGGGTACTCTGTTGACTCCTCTGTAAGAACACCGCGGGCTGGGCTGGACATCATGCAGCAGCAATGGAGGTGTCATCCAGGAGCCGGCCCTGAGGCTGCACAGCAGGAAGGAAGATGGGATTACACAGCTGCAACAAGAGAGCCCTGTTCCTGAGAGCACTGTGGAATTTCCGCAGCTACTTTACAAACCGAAACACCAGCTGTGCGTGTACCTCCACCCGCAGATGCACCTGGGTGGGCATCTCTGCTAGCCCTGCGCTCCTGCAGCTCCCACAGACGCGCACAGCATATGAATTGGGAGCTGCTTACGATGCCGGCCCACCATGCAGGCTCAAGGCCCTCCTACATCCCAAGACCTGAACTGACACAGAGCTCCTTTGGGGCATTCAAGATCTTCTAATCTCCTATTTGGGAAATACATCCATCCATCCACCCACCCACCCACCTATCCATCCATCCACCGAATTCATCCACCCACCGATCCATCCATCCATCCATCCATCCCTATATCTCAAGAATAAAAGCAAACATGTTCCCTTTTCTATGGCTGCTGACAATAAAACGTAAAACACTACACCACAACAGTCAATACTAAGGACAAATAAAGACATCACAGAGCTAAGGAGATGGCTCAGCTGGCAGAGTGCCTGCTCTGCACGTCCGGATGTCATGGGATAAAGGGCACTATGGCACATGCTTGTGATCCCAGCAATGGGAAGAAGGCAAAGATAGGCAGATCCCTGGGGCTCACTGGCTCCAACATGGTTTACTGACAAGTTCCAGGCCAGCGAGAGCTCCTATCTCAAAAAGCAAGATGGACAGTGCCTGACAAACAACATAAGGTTGACCTTTGACCTCGACACATATGCGTACATGCCCACGTGTACATACACGCAGACACACACACAGCATTAAAATTTTGCTTTGTTTTCTAGTGTTGAATATGAATGTAACTGTTTCAGCTATAAAATTCCTAATAGGTTATCAACACACGAGAGAATCATCTAGTGGTAACTGATTCTTATTTTTAAGACAGGGTCTCTCTCTGTAACCTGGATGTCCTGGGAACTCCCTGTGTAGACTTTGACTAAACTCACAGACATCCTGCCTCTGCCTCCCAAGGGCTGGAACTAAAGTGTGCAGCAGTCAACTTCTGTAGGGGAAAGCATGGGAGAGTGCTCAGAAAATGAAACACGATGCTACAACTGTAAAACTCAAAGGCTGCCCGCTACACCCGAGGCAGCACGGGTGTGTATCCACATATGTGGAGGAGCACACGAGCATGCGCATGTTGTACGTGCGCAGCCGGGAGTATACAGGCATGCGTTTGTATGATATGTGTGGACAAGTACACGCAGATATATTTCTGTAGCGCGGATGGGTGTTGAGCACAGTCCAAGAATGGAGTCGCCTGAGGAGAATTCTGAGTGTTTATGAAGAAACCCCAAGAAAACAAGACCTGAATCTGTGACTTCAGTTTCTTCAAAAACGTGAATCCTTCTTGGAATGTGCTTTCGTGTCCTCCTCCCCAAGGTGGGACAGACAGGAGTGAGTTTACTTCAGAGTACTCATCACACCTGGCTATTTTTACTACCTCTTCATATCCCTCCATGGAGAAACATGCTTTCGCCTCGTGTGGCTTACCCTGTGTTTGCCCACTTTGCTGAGGTGACTCCTCACGGCTCTCAGGGTATAAACTGATGCTCGGAAGGCGGCTTGCTATTTCATGGGACTTTACCTCACTCTTAGGCTTTATTCTTCCGAGTTCAACTGCCTTTAGAGTCGCAAACACACGGGTCTTTAACATTTACAATGGGCACCAAACATTGAATACATTCCTATTCCTTTTTTTTAAAGATTTGTTTATTTATTATGTACACAATGTTCTGTCTACATGTGGACCCGCATGCCAGAAGAGGGCACCAGATCTCATTATAGATGGTTGTGAGCCACCATGTGGCTCCTGGGAATTGAAGTTACCATCTCTGGAAGAGCACACAGTGCTCTTAACCTCTGAGCCATCTCTCCAGCCCTCTATTCCTTACTTTTACTTTTTATTTTCTGCTTACTTACGCCCAGTCAAATATACAGCTTTGCACGGTACACTCATAGGAATGTATTCACATTATGCAACTAACTGAATCTAATTGTTCAAAGAAAAACAGTGACCAACTCTGCTTTAGAAAAGCCCTGTTCAATAGGTGGCTAATCATAGTTAGCTTCTGAGCTTAATGCAAACAATGAGCATTCTAAGTTTAATTTAATTTCACTTAAATCTCAATAGTGGCAAGTAGTTACCTAACTAGATCGACCAGCTTAGAATTATATAAGGGTACAGTAGGGTATAAAATCTCACAATCAAAAGACTGTGACAGCCATAATTAGAACTAGGTTTGAGTATATAAAGGAACAAAAGAGATTAGCTGAGGAGCCCAAATCTCTTTCCTCGGTATAATTATGCCAGTGTCTGAAACAAGTTAGCCCTAGGTAGCCAGAATATGACCCAGTGTGTGTGTACTCACGATGAAACTAGTACTGCTGTGTTTAGCTACAGCAAATTTCCAACAGCCAAACAGGCAGAGACCTCTCACCCTCCCACTCTTTCTCACCAAGGCATGAAACACTGTCCCCTGCAGGTGACGGCAGACACAGGAACAGCAGGGTGCATGCCTTTAAATGGGACCAAATAAAAAGGTTTAAAAATCCATCTAGCATACGGAGATCTGAAGTTATAAGACTATTGTTATTGTTATTATGGTGCTGGGGATCAAACGCTTGCTCTCATGAATGCAAAACTGCTCACATTCTTAAAACAAAACAAAACAAACAAGCAAAAGAAATAAAAAAAAAAAAACCAATGAATTTATATTGGAGCTTTTAAGACTACCAAAAATACGTGTTTTCTGATGCTCACCCCACTGGTTGAGACCTGCTGACCTACAGGAACGACAGTCTTTGAAATCAGATTCTATAAGATAGTTCCATAGCAAAGAACAGAACTGGCAAATGTATATATTAACAGCAAATGCTATTATCGCTAGCCTCCAACTTCACTCGATGAAGCTTCTGCCTGTTTTAAGGCGATGAGTTTAAAAGGCGGGCAATGCCTAAGCCTTACCTTCACAAAGATGCTGGTCGGCATAAAACGTCTGAGCAGCTGGTTGGTGAAGTTGGGAAATCTAAGCACGTTGATGCTGAGCGATGGCAGCTGCTGGTACCCAGCCATCAGAGGATAGAAATTATACAGCATTTCCTGTTTGGTGCCAGGTAGAATGCGTAATCGGATCTAGTCAGAAAAAGCCAGAGAAAAGCAGTCACACACACAGTTTCCTACATGAATACACATGTACTTACACAAGCCTCAGTTACTGAGGAAGGACAGAGCCGCTGGTGAAGGGCGCACGTCCTCCTCCGGTCCGTCTTCTGAAACACAGGGCTGAGTAAGTGCAACGGGACACATGCTACTGACAGAGGCGTCATCACTCAGCTTCTACCAAGATCTGAGGGCAGCAGATGCCTTCTTAAGAACTCTAGTCAGGATACCACTTTGTGTCCTAATCCTCAAAAGATATTACATAATAATTTGCCCAAACCATATCTCTGTATAGGTATTTTTCAACAACGTGGAAACTATTTGGTATTGGTTATTTCTCTCAGGGATTTTTATATTCCACGTCAAGATAGACAGCTTCGGAGGTGGGGCTGGAATCTTTACTAATACTTGAGGGGTCAGCAGACAGCTCAGCAGGTAAGGTGCTTGCTGCCACGCCTGACAACTTAAGTTCAATCTCAGGGTCCCCACATAGTGAAAGGAGAGAAACGGCTCCCACAAAATGTCCTCTGACCTCCACAGGCACACCCTGACGCAAATGCACATGGCATTCCTACACACATTTACATAAATACTTAAGTATAATAAAAAGATTTTATACGTCAGAAAAATACACACTATAAAGTTTTGACATTTTGGGTGGAGAGATGGCTCGGAGGTTAAGAGCACTGGCTGTTCTTCCAAAGTTCCTGAGTTCAATTCCCAGCAACCAACAAGGTGGCTCACAACCATCTATAATGAGATCTGGTGTCTTCTTCTGGCGTATAGGCATATATGCAGACAGAATAATGTAAAAATAATAATAAATAAATAAATCTTAAAAAAAAGTTTTGACATTTCATCCTTTCTACTTGTAAGATGAGACCTGCAAACAGCTTCTGTATGTGAGAAGACAGTGTGAGCGTATGCACAACGTGCCTGGGACAACACAGCACAGGCTTTCAATGTACTAAAGCTAGGCTATGTAAAATTTTATGCCACAAATTTGTAATGGTGCATGGCGATATTACATAGTGCATATTTAACTCTCTATTTCACAACAAACAGAACGCTGAATATGCAGGGCAAACTGGTTGACTTGTTCAGGGCAGTCTTGTGCATTAAGACGTTTGTTCCTGTCATTATAACTGTCCTTTTCTAATAAGAGGTATTTGCTGACAAATATGAGGTGTCTGTTACCATTCTCACTCTTCTCGGGACCATGTTTTTGACTGACTTTTGTGTTTACTCATTTTAAAAATCGATAAAGCTTTTCCATCCGATTTGACTGAATAAGAAAGAAAGGTTTAACAGGCAAAAACTATATGAACATAGCAGAAAAAAGTAAACTCTATGCAAGATCAAAACCTATACAAGTCTTCAGAAAAGAAAGCAGGCTTTAACCTCAATGTAGCTGCGCTCCAGACCTCAGGCCAGGACACAAGGCAAGTACAGAGGAGGTTTACAGTTCTCCGGAATAATAATAATAATAATAATAATAATAATAATAATATTATTATTATTATTATTATTATTATATAGTCCAGCAATTGGTGAACTGTGCTTTATAAGGAGAAAGAACCTGTCTGATCTTGAAGATGTGAAAGGGTAACCTGCCTCTGCAGGAACTTTTTAAACTTTAAAAAAAGCTTAAAATTTTACTGCTAACAAAACACATAGCCCAGCTCCCCAATTCCTGATCACACCTCTGAGGTCACACATACAGCACCAGCAAAGATGACCTGTACCTGTTTCAGACCCGAGAACATGAAGGCATCGCTGGGCTCCACAGAAATTTCCACATCTTGAACCAAGTCGGTCTTATTCTGTAAGTGATACCTGACAGGCAAGGACTCTCTGACGCGCCCAAACGATGGCAGGTCTACAGAGAAAGAGTGTGGTTCTCTTGGTTAAGTAGAACAAAAAGCTCATCACTCACGGTCTTGTATTAGTCAGTCACAGTGTTGTGCAAGTTATCTTTGCTAGTATGAGCTCCTTTGATCAGACAAAGGATGCTGATAGGAAAATCTGCTGAGAGGGAATTAAGTCTGAAAATTAAGTCTGACACTGAAAGAGAGTCTGGTTACCATGAAGTGAATTTACAAATAACTTTCCAAATCCACAAAACATCTCCCAAAATATCGATCATAGCTCCTAAACGAGAATAAACAAACACTGTGTTTTACTGGCAGTAAAATTTCTATTCCATTCATCCACTCATTCAGATGTGCCTTTTTTTGGGAGTTCTGCAGACTTATTTTTACTGACATGCAAAAATGGAATGTTTCGTGAATTTGTGACCATCCCCGCAGAGGCCATGCTAGTGCTGTCTGTGCTGTTCCAGTCACAAGCAGCTCTGCTTAGGCAAGCATTGCAGGAGGCTATTTTTAAAGTCACCATAGACACGGTAGGGGCTGATAAAGAAATGTTTCTTGATAGAATTATTCAACGAAGAGAGAAGAAATGAGCCAGGCACATAATGGTGCACACCTGTAAGCCGAGCACTTGCAAGTGAGAGGGAGAGCGAATAATAAGAGTTTAAGGCCAGCCTTGGCTATACAGTGATTCTTAGGCTAGCATCAACTATATATCTCTCTATCTTGAAAAAGACCAAGAAAAAGAAAGAGAGGGGGTGGGTGTAAAATATGATAGATACTATGTGCCTCCTGGCTAGCTTAGACTGTGTGTGATCCTATGTAAAAAGGAGAGGGGGCAGATTTTGTACCCATCGAAGGGAACATTAACTGTGAAGCATTCCTAACAAAAATTTAAACCTGACTCTCATCAGGTCTGATGACTGTCAAATTACAGGGATAGGAAAAGACTTAAAAATGCTATCATACAGTTAACATACTCCAAACTGTTAGAAATTCTACCAAATGGTGTGGTTTCTTCAATCAATAAACAGGAAGAGGACACGGAAAAGGTGGACATAGGAGAGGAGGTGGGCGTGAGTATGAAGACTAGTACTGAAAAGAATGATGGGGATTAACAATAGGAGGAGGAGAGGACATGGGAGACAGGGCACTAGCCTAGCCTACGAGAGTCAGGTACTTACCAAAGACTTTTTAAGGTGAGGAACACTCAGCCAACCAAAGTTTCAACAACAGAATGTGGTGATGCTAAGAATCTATTGCTAGTCTGGGCATAGCGCCACACACCTTTTATCCCAGCACTCAAGAGACGGAGGCAGGAGAATTTCTGTTAGTTTGGTCTACTTAGCAAGTTCAAGGCCATGGAAGACTATATAGTGAGATCATGCCTCAACCACCCTCCTACACAATCCAAGAATCCATTGATAATTTTAAGTGACAATAATGAAACAATGAGGTTCATAAAAGCCATGCTCACAATCATTTTATAGATGAAATGGCATGTGGGATTTGGCTGATAACTGGGGTAACTGGGGTAAGGGTAAACATATAAAGTTTAAAATGTTAGCCATCAGCAGGGTATCAGCAGTAGCTGAGACTCACAGCCAAACTTTAGGCAGAGTGCAGGGACTCTTATGGAAGAAGGGGGTGATAGAAAGACCTGGAGGGGACAGGAGCTCCACAAGGAGAGCAACAGAACCAAAATATCTGGGCCCAGGGGGTCCTGCAGAGACTGATGAATCAACCACAGACCATGAATGGAAAGGACCTTAACCGCCTGCTCAGATGTAGCCCATGGGCAGCTCAGTCTCCATGTGGGTTCCCTAGTAAGGGGAGCACAGTCTGTCTCTGACATGGACTCAGTGGATGGTTCTTTGATCACCTCCCCCTAGCAAGGTGATCAAAAAGAAAAAGGATGTAGCCAGTCCTGATGAGACCTGATAGGCTAGGGTCAGTTAGTAGGGGAGGAGGACCTCCCCTATCAGTGGGCTAGGGGAGTGGCACAAAAGGGGTAAGAGGGAGGGTGTGATTGGGAGGATATGAGGAAGAGGACTACAGTCAGGATTTCAAGTGAATAAATTGTAATAAATAATAATAATAAATAAAAACATTAGCCATTTTGCATAATACACTGTTTAGAAACTAAACTCTTAAAAGCCCTGTATCAAGTAACATCAGAATCCTGCTACCTGCATTCACATGGAGAGGGATGCTTTCAACAATCACGTGAGGCAGCGTGATGACGGTCCTGATGACAGGGATGTTCTCCATGCCTGAGGTCCTACGGTACAAAGTTCATTTTTGAAACTCACACTTAAAAAATGTTATTCAACCAAATACAGGAATATGTTTTACCAGCTTTAAAACAATATCCGTCTTCAAAAACTCCATCAACAGAGTTTTGTCCAGAAGGAGCTTTTTGAATCCCACTGTTGTTTTGAACATTCCATGAGCAGATGTTATAATCCAGGGCTGCTGTGTGAAACCACTGGGAGCTAAGGCAGGAGCTGTGTCTGACTGCCAACACTGAGGCACACCACTGTGTCTGGGAAGCAGGCTTTTCTCAAAGCAAAAGTACTGCAGATTTCCACAGTGATCAAATCCCTCTTCTCTCACGGGATGCTGCTGAGGTAGGCCCAGACTGCGTTCAGAGGGCATAGTTAGACCCGTCACAAGCACACAGCAAAAATGAAGAATTAAGACATTTTACTATCAGTAGAAAGTGAGGTACTCTAAGATCTACTGAGATGAGGTAGTAAAACAAGACTGTTCAAGGTCCCCTTTGTGTTAGAGCCTGGTGGATCTGCAGTGGGGGGGTGTCACGGATCCCAGGGAGATCTCTTATACAAACCCCTGCACGGGGGACCTACTAGAGAGCAAAGCCAGCACAAGGCAGGCACTAGGTGATCACCAGTAAGAAATCACCTTACAGGATTACAGCAGCATGGCAGAAACACCAAGTGCCTTTCAGTTCATGCCTAACTCCCACAGCATATAAATTAGCCATCAACATGTGGTGGTGTGAAATGGCAAGTTGGGTTTTTATTTTATTTTCTTAAGGTTTTTAATCTTAGTAAAATGACCTATTTTTCTATTCTCACTTTAAAGAATTTCACCTGTAAGTTCCAATATGGAAGATATTGATATGTATAACTCATAAAACCCCTTCATTGTTTTCAGTGACTTTTCAAAGTGTAAAGGTGTCTGGAAATCACTGGATTTGAGAACTACTAACCCATGGCTTAAAGATGCACCTTGTCAGACCCACAGTCTTCAAGGAAGGGCTGGGGATGGACTCCAGAAGCGAAGTACATGCTTAGTGCGTGCAAGGCCATGGATCCATCCCCAGCACTGGAAACAAGACCAGAAACAATTGCTGGAGACCTTTCTGTTTCGTATTTGATTTCTGACATGAGAATAATGAGGCCATGGAATTACACCTACTTTTTTTTTAAGCTTAAAGGCAACTTTTAATATTTTCTTTACAGCTATTGATTTTATGTTTAAAACTTTTCTACTTCAGTTAATTCTGGAAATTTGTAAAATTTTAAAATTTGTAAAAATTTTAAATGATTGTATCAAACACTTCCTTATGGGCCAACTAGAAAACTCAGCAGGTAAAGTCACTTTGGCCAAACCTGATGGTCTGAATTCAGCCCCATGGCCTACATGGGGAGCCATGAGTGATTCTTTGGTTGGTGATTTCCCAATCACTAGTAAGACTGAGACTCTCTCACTATGCCCACTGGCCACCTGGCTTCCTCAGCTCGAAGCCCTTCCCACTTTTTCACAGGTGAGCTGTCCATGTCTTAGGATACCCAGAGGTAAGCTCTAACCCTTATCAGTTACGCATTCTACAAAGATCTTCACCCATTTTACACTTTATCTTTTCATTCTTTCTTTATGATTTCTTTCCACGAATTGGAAATTTTACTAGTTTCTAGACTTATATATTTTATGTGTGTAAGTATTTTGCCTGAATGGATATATGTGCATCACATGTGAGTTTGGTGCCTGTGAAGGTCAGAAGAGGGTGATGGATCTTGTTCGTAATGATTCTGAGCCAACATGTGGCGCTGGAAACCAACCCTGGGTCTTCTTAACTGCTGAGCCCTCCCTCCAGCCCCAGACAACACCTTTCTAAGATATGCCGCTGAGAGGCTTGTTTCTGACCGATAGAAACACGACTGAGCTTTGTACAGCAACATTATATCCAGTAACCTCCAGCCCCCAATCCCTAATCCCTTGGGTCATCTTCTTAAAAACTCCATTTGCATATGTTTAAGTGTGTACGTGGGCATACCTATATTTGGGCATGTGTGTGCCACACCGTGAGTGTGGAGGTCAGAGGACAACTTATGGGAGTAGCTTCTTCCTTTCCACCATGTGGAGTCTAGAGAACAAACTCAGGCCGTCAGGCTCGGCAGCAAGCGCTTTCAGCTGCTGAGCCATCTTCCTGGAAACTCCTCTTGGGTTTTCATGTAGACAATCCTACTGATCACCTGAGGGCATTCTACTTGATGCTTTTCACAGCCCTACCTTCAGATTTGGTTTGACTAAAATTTTCCTGGCATTTTAGCCAGCAACTGTGTCAAACAGAGCTTGATTTATCGTCCTCGTCGTTGTAATTTAGCACGGTGGTCACACAAACTGCTGGACCCTCCACCCTGCGCTTCAGCATGAGGAATGGGAACGACAAACAGTAAAGCTATTACGACAAAGACACTGGAGGAGCCCGAGGGCCGATGCGATTTTTTTTTTTTTTTTTACCTCTTCCAGGAGATGATGTAATGTCCTGTGGCCACTCCACCTTCCGCCTTCCCAGCAGACGGGTAGCAGAGACAGAAGCATTCACTAGCGCTCTCTCCCGTCTGTAAGACAACTACAGGAAAGAATCCTTACAGCCCACACCGTACATTCATCCACGGCAGCATCCCCTCAGGTGGACAATAAAGCATACCTTACAAGTTAACTCTTTTACAAACTTAGAAACCAATGCTCAGAAATACTATGTTACTTTTTCTAGGTCATGAAAGTCCAGTATTTGGGCTAATCTATCAATATTTGTTGCAGTTGCAGTAAAAAAAATGGGGGAGGGCTGGCGAGACGGCTCAGAGGTTAAGAGCACTGTCTGCTCCTCCAGAGGTCCTGAGTTCAATCCCCACAACCTCACGGTGGCTCACAACCATTTATAATAAGATCTGGTGCCCTCTTCTGCCCTGCAGATGTACATGCAGAAAGAACATTGTACACCACTAGGGGCAGCTGGAAAGAGAGCTGGGTAGGAGGTCAGATCTCCAATGCCTCTAAAAAGCTGGGTGTGGTCCCACATGCACCTGTAATCCCAGTGCTGAGGGGAAGGGGAAAAGAGGTGCCACTGGGGCTTTGTGGCTGCCAGGCTGGGTCCAGGTTCAGTGAGCCTTGTCTCAAGAGAATAAGGTAGAAATGTAGCAGATATCTGACATCCTCTTCTGGTTTTTGTATGTGCACATGAATGTATGCACCCACATACTTTTGCATGCACACACACCACCACCACCACCACCACCAACGGTCAGCTATATTTCTGCCACAAAGTAATGAATGTGGAACTTGAAGAAACAGTGATACCATATGGTAATTTAGTTTCCTTTTTCCAAATTATTTCATGGCAGAAAGAAAGAGAGAGAAATGAAGGAGAGAAAGAGAAAGAAAAAAGAAAGAAAGAAAGAAAGAAAGAAAGAAAGAAAGAAAGAAAGAAAGAAAGCTGTTACTGATAGTATTCACACCGTTACTCTTTTTTACTCACTACTGAACTCACTCTAACAGAAAGCAATCTCCCTCGCTCAACTCTTCCCTTGCTGTACACATCTCTTTGCACAGGAAGAGATCCTCTTGGCAGTTGTATAGTAAATTCCTTAATGATAAACATCTATCTAAATTAAATCTCTACATCTCAGCACTTCACAGCCACAATGACAGTCTTTAAATACAAGTGGTGACAGGTTCTAGCTAACAGAATTTTAGCAATCAGTGGGCAACTACAAAGTAACAACATTCCTAAACACCTTAGTATTTTTATGGTTACCCAAAGAAGATGGCTGTACTAGACAATGGTTATCTGATTGTAGACAATCCCCAGAGAGAAAGAAAGGGGCTGGTCAATTCTTAAGTTTCTTCAAGTAAACTTAAAAAGTAGCAGACAACATTGCACCCTAACACATTTTTAGAAATGTATCAGTTCCAGCCTTTGGAGATGGCTTTTAAAAAAAAAAATCCTGGGCTAGTCATAACGCAGTCTACCAAGGTTCTCCTTAAATTCTAAGTTAGGGAAAATGACCATGATGCCTATGAACAAATATCAGTGTGGTGCATTTGTGACCCAGAAGCGCTGCACTGTTGGTTATGAATACAGAAGAAGCCATGAGGCAAAATGCGAGTGGCCCCTACGAGATGGGAGAGCCCACAAACCTGAGTCTCCCCTAGACCCTGAGAAGGAACTACCCACAAGACATTGTTTCTAGAATTTCTAACCTCCAGAACTTTAAGACAAGGTCAACTTCATGGTCACTGTTACACCAGCAATAAGACACTGAAATACCAAAGGATCACACCAGAAATCATTCCTCAATGTAATATATGCTCATTAAATCATGTCAGCCATATAGAGATGAAAAAACATGGCTCTGACTCTCCAGAAACACAGTCTCCTCAGGGAGCTATATGTAGAAATGGATAATGCAGTATCATGGGTTATTACAACAGAAGTATGGACAACGTGCCATGGGTGCGCAGATGGAGTATGAAACCTTCGTAGGAGGGTCAGAAACTCTACTTGTGAGTCATACATAAGGAGCAAGCAAAGGTGAAACACATGGAAAGAGATGTGAGAGGGTTTTGGACGAAAGTGATAATCCATTCAAAAGTCCAAGCCATGTCTGATAATACAGCACATCGGCCTCAGTTTAAGTGGGAGGGCAGCAAGGGAAAGGAAAGAGGCTGGTGTAAAGGATGCTGGCAAGCTTCATCGCGGCCAAGATTGCTGTGTAAGTAGGAAAGACAAGATCAGAATGGGTTTAGAGGAATCAGATTCCAGCAGCACACACGAGGGAAATAACAGCTGGCAAGAAGGAAACAAGCCAGGATGGCGGTTAAAGTGGGACTGAGAGGCTACTCAGGGCACAGACAGAGAGTGAAACTCAGCGTGGGCTGAGCCAGGTGCAAAGGAGGTTTCTCCCTCTGTACACCGAGTCTTCTAGCCCGACTAGGGAACATGGGCAGTCAAAGGTTCTGTGGTGGCTGAAGGCTTCAAGAAAGGAAAGTGGGAAACCCAAGCCAGGCTCTTGGAAATGCTCAACATGACAAGCAAACCAGCTGTGTCCAAACCCTGCAAGCACTGGTGAGTGCCCACAGCTAAAGCAGTAGACAGTGTGCTTCTTTTGCTTTTGCTCACTATGCTTGGCCTCAGCATCTACTGGGGGATAATTTTGCTTGCATTAACACTCACATTAGCTTTTTTTACCCACAACACTTTATGAAAGTACACTGAACAGGAAAGGTGTCACCCTGGGTTTGAATCTGCCCTCTGGAATGCTTTAGCTTGAGTAAGCAAGCAAATTTGTTGTCCATTTAATAAACACCTTGTCCCTTTTCCAGTTATAAAAACCAGTAAACATTAATTTCAAATTAACAAAAAAAACCTTCAAATTTCGAAAATGAAAATCCTATTTTACTTTCAAGTACATTTCTCAAAATGTTACTTCCTTATGCTGAGCATAGTGGCACATGTCTGTAATTACAGCACTCAAGAAGTACAGGCAGGAGGGTAGGAGCTCAGGGACATCCTCAATGATCAAGTTCAAGACTAGCTTTGGCCACATGTGGCTCAAAACACAACAAAGCAAAACCCAAACATGATCTTTTAAAATAAAGTATACTTAAGCATATTGTAAATACTAATCCTACCTTAACTCTAAATGCACTTACTTTGGGGAATACTATGTCTCAAGTTCCCTTATTTTGCAAAAATCTAGCCATTATACTGCTAACTTATGAACACACACACACACCCAGCATCTGTGAGAACAATGTATTTTTTACCTTTCTCCACTTGGGACTCCAGATGATCCATTGAGGTCATAGCTGGAGCAAGCTGTAGCTCACTGGACACAATTGTGAGGGCCCAAGGTGAGGCACTTAAAACATCCGTCATCAACAAAAAGGGGATGTCCGCATAGACTCTTTCCAGGTGCTCAAACTGCCACCAAGGAAGAGAAAAGGTTGATCAGCAATTACACCAATCCACTTCACTTTTTTCTCTTAATTCCTCTAACTGACATGTCCCAGCATGCATCATGGACCATACCTTTGTGGAAACAAATCTGACTGCGACATCAAATGGAAAGACAGTTTCTATTGTTACAGTTTCATCCTGCAAGAAAACATAAGGCGCACATTCAACGGCTTATCTAAACTTTTAACATAAATTTTTAAAGTTAGAAGGCAAGAGTGCAATTTAGAATTGCTCAGTTGAAGGAGAGAACCAATTCCTACTATTGTTCCCCAGCTTTAAACACTGTGGAATGCACATATGTATGTGCATGCAAACACATTTGTTGGTGTAATGTTC
Source organism: Psammomys obesus (assembly GCF_907164565.1). NCBI lineage: Eukaryota > Metazoa > Chordata > Mammalia > Rodentia > Muridae > Psammomys > Psammomys obesus. Next base: position 7,922,506 of record NW_026596147.1, read on the forward strand.
TTGTGGAATGTATACAATTTACCCTTGTTCATGCAAATGCTGATTTCTGTAACCCACTATCTGGTTTCAATCCAGACATTGCATTATGATGCTTATTCTGAGCATCACCTTTCTCAAGGTTGTGTAAACATGCCACCATTTGTTCTCAGTAACTGTCAATTAAACAACCAGCCAATGCTGCCTAATAGAGAGAACAGGATGGGACATCCTGATCTGGTGGGGAGGAGAAGGAAGCGAGTGGGAGGACTGGGAGAGCAGAGATTGCGAAGAGAGGACTTGGAACCATGAGGAGAGATGAACTGGACCTAAGATATTACTAAAAGCAAGTATAATGGGTGAAATCTGAATGGAAGGAAACTATGCAGGCTTGGAGGTTTAGGATGGAGTAACTATAGCCCAGCATTGTGCTCTAGGTTAATTAAAGAAATCCTAGTCTCTGTGTGGTAATTTGGGTATACAGCTAGTTTAGGAATAACCACTGTTTAACTTAAAGATCAATCAATAGTAAATATTAATATTCAACAACACATATGTAAAATAAACAAATATAAATGGAAGGCATTGGTTAGAAGCTCAGGCTTAGGAAAGTCACACACATAAACCTAAACTCTAGGTCTGTTTCCTAATGCTCAGATGTGTTGGCAAGCCAGGTAGTGGTGGTGCACGCCTTTACTACCAGCACTCTGGAGGCAGAGGTGGGCAGAGCTCTGTGAGTCTGCGCCAGTCTGGTCTACATAGCAAGTTCCAGGACCGCCAGGGCTCTGTAGAGAGACTCCATTTCAAGAAACAAATGGTTCACATAAAGTGTGGGGTTATGCGCCCATCTCCTAAGTCCTATCGAAGAGGCTCTGAACCATACCAGGCTACATGAAATTCCTGGCTTTCTTCTTAACTAGAAAGCACTGATCACCCTTTCAACAACCTTTTCTCTTCCAATAACTTATCAACAGCCCACGGCCCACAACCTCTGCAAAAACCACACTATAGTCCTCAATTCCTGGGCTTTTGCTTCTGTTGGGCTGAGAGACCAACCTATAAGATAATATATTACTGCCAAGACAAAAAAGATGTTCAAATAACACAAAGTAGAAGTGCTTCATACGTGAAAAACAGTCATTTAAAAAATACCTTATGACACTTGCAGATAATTTCTTTTCCTTCAACAGTTGTATTGATCAGGTAAGAAACATAGACAAGGAACATTCTGGAGCCCACCGTTCCGCAGCGAACATATACTGTTTTTTCTAGCTGCAACACAGTAAGTATTGTGATTGAATTACAGAGACTTCCAGATATTCTAAGACAATGTTCCCATTTAGAGATTTCTGGTTAGATACCTTTTACAGGTTGTTAGAGTTTAACTGATTTGACTAATGAAAGCTCTGCCCCCAGCCACTGGGAACACTGAGCTGACCCTCCATGAGATGATCATCCACCTTTTTTATTCTCTCCTTTAACGTCTCAAGAACTTTTTCTATGTGATTTGGAAACAGAAGCTGACTGAGAAGTTACTGCCAGTTACAGACACCCGCGATTTCACTAGCAAAAGGAAGTCCACTACAGAGTTGCTTGTTCTAAAACCCCTGCATAAAAACAAGGCTAAGTGTGTAAAACACATAGGAGATGCTCACTAACTCAGGCACTTTCCCAGTGTTCAGCTATGCTATGCTACTTTAGTTGCAGATGAATGAATGCCCGCTCCAGTCCCTGCTGACCAAGCTCACCTGCTCCCCTGGATTTAAGTCTCCCACAGGAATGTCAGTGAGTAAGGCTGGGTAGGACTCATCACAGAGTTCTGTTCCACGAAGTGTCACATGAGTTTTCTGAGTCAGGTTGGCATCCTGCCCTGTGAAGGTTGATACAGTGATGCTTTAGGACATTACCATGACAACAGATACAAACACTGTATTATGCCACCTTCTAAATGAATATCCTATCATTGGCATGATGCTGTTTACCTTGTTACTATGTTGATGCAAAGGGAACTGAGGTTTCAGACCATGCATTTTAATTCACTGTAACTGGGCTCACACATGCATCTTTATGAATCAAAGTTGGAACTATTATGAGCAATATATTTTTGCCAATGAGAAAGTTGTTTTATTCTTATAGTGTAAAAATCTGTGCTTTGGGATTGAACAAACTCCTGGCAAGCAGCTGTACCCTGCTGGCTGTGGAAGTGTTTTCCCGGCAGCATGTTGTGGAGATGCTTAAAGTGGGAGACGCAGGAAGCGTTTAGCCACCACCAGGACAGCAAACAGCAACCGCAAGCTTTTGTTGGTGCAAGTCTGTCTTTGCAAAGTGCTTTGGCGCTGCTTCTCTGTCCAGCCATGAGCTGGTCATTGCCAGTTGTTCATTCAATCCGTTTGCTCTCACTTCACCACCTGAGCAGAAAAGCAGTTTGCTGTTGTCCCAAATAAGAGAGCAACAGTTTGAAACCTTGAAATTTTTCTTTTCAGTCCGCTCACGGCGGCATCTACTGACGGCATTCTGCACCTTTCCCACTGGCCTCAAATGATCATGGAACAGTCCATGAGGAGTTCTTTGGCAACTTCTCACATAGGTCAGCAGCTTTAGTGGCTGCTCTCAAATGGTGAACGAGGGCTGGTCACTGAGCTTCAAGAGTCTGCAAGACTCTTGTTTTCTTTCCAATGAACCACTACCACACTGTGTCTGTTAGCAGGCCAAATGTGCTGCTGATGCTGTGAGCTGTCTCCAACACTTTTTCACCCATTTTTAACTTGTTAGAGAAACTGCTCAGTGGGTCGGCAGTTAGAAGTACTGGCTGCCAAGGCCGTGACCTGGGTTTAACCCTGAGTTTGGTCAAAGGAGAGAATCAACGTCCACAAGTAGTCCTCTGACTTCTACAGGCATGCTATAGTAACCCACCCCTAAATAACTAAAAATTTATGCAATTAAAAAGTTTTAAAAAAATAATTCAAATTTGCTTTTTCTGTAACACAATTTTCATAGTATAAATATAAAATAAACTAATAAGTAATTGTGAAAAGACATCACAAGATCATCTTAAAACCATGTCTAATGTAACCACGTTTATTAATGTATTCTAATACCAAATGGCAAATTTCAACAATACAAAAAACCAGAGACTTCTGCACCAACATAATACACTGATCACACCTATAAGACGAATGTTTACCTGGCTTTAGGCCAGCAGTGAGCTTCACATCCCTGATTTGGGACTTTTCATGAGACTGAACAGTCACAGCCAAACAATACATCTCATTCATTAGGGCAGGAGGCTCGTGTCGCAGGTGCACAGAAATGTTTGGGACTCTGGAAATGATCCTTTGAAAAGAAACAGCTCAGTAAGCAACTTAAAGAAATAATACAGTTGAGTGGAGTGGCTAGAGTGAGGGAGATGATATTCAATTTGTTCACAAAATGCATTTACATTGTGCTGGCCTGGATGGTGATACTGTCCCAGTGGACCTCATTGTCAGGAAGCTTCGGCCGCCTTCTGAAAGACCTTGAGGCCTGCAGGGCTTCCTGGGAGGAGGCAGCATCCCCTCCTCCTCCCTGCCAGCTTAAAACCACGCACCTGCCCGACTCGCTGCCCAGAACCAGATCCACAGAGGTGATCTGAAAACGAGAGGTAACCGGAAATGCCATCATGTTCTCGCTTCTCATCGTCCCCTGTCAACATCACAGTGAGGTCGATCACACCTAACTTTCGCCTAGTCACATGCAGGAGGAAGAAAGATGGAACACCTGCCATTGGACTCTCTCCCTGGCCAGGCACTGACAACCCTGACCTTCTGAGTAAGAGCCTGGATGTAGGGGTAGGATACTGGCACCACCCAGCACTGGACAGAACAGATGTTCACAGATGTTCACTGAAGGAAAGAGGAAGTACCACTGGTAAATTTACAAACCAGTGTCTAATCCCACAAACGTTTCTGCTGAAAGTACTGATAGTATTAGTCATGAAATGTTGTGTTAACTGAATATTACTTTCAAAGAACTCCATTAACAAAAGGACCCAGCACAGGATTATTAATTATCATCATAGGTGCCCTCACATACCAAGTAAAAACTAAAACACAGCTCTAGGTGTTGGAACACAGTCCAAGAAAGGAGCCATGCTAGGGGAATTCTGGCTGCTTGTGAGAAAACTAAGCAAACAAGAGTCCTGTGAGCCCAGTTTATTCAAAACCATGGAACTGTTCTTGGAATATGCTTTCAGGCCGCTTTTGGTGCAGCGGATAGGAGTGAGTGTACTTCAGATTATTCATTAGAACCTCCTACAGTTACTTGTTTATATGCCTCTAGGGAAAAGCTTGTTTCTGCCACGTGCAGCTTGTCCTTGCAAATATACACAGCATGAACTCATGAGAACTTTTACTCATGGTTTAAATGGTCTGATGCTCCGAATAAAGCTGGCTATGGCCTGAGACTTTAGTTTGCCTCATTTTTAGGCTCTGCTGTCCCAGGTTCATGCTGTCAATTGGAGCAGTAAACATCTAGGTGGATTTGGTCAAATCATGAGGGACTTTAAAGTGGAAGAAACTAAAAGTGTTGGATATTAGTCAATAAGAAATCCAATTACTTTCCAGAGGTTGCTACGCAAATGTGAGTAGTACAGCCTTACGTACACGCATTTTCACAATGGTCCCGAGGTTGAACACAGCTAGCCACTCTTTCACAAGTCATGGAAAGCAAGCACTCAGCGACTGCGTACAAGGCAGCACTGGCACGGACTGACAGCCCCACAAGCCTCCAGGATCTACTGTCGCCATCCCCATCTTACAGACGAATGCCCTGAGATACACAGGTTAGAATGCCTAGGACCACAAACGCCACAGGGCTGGGGCTGAAGATCTGCAGCTGGGTCCAGAGAGCACACAGCATAAACCTCCATTTCACCATATAGCTCCCCGGGGCTTTTCAACTGTCTGTACTACAGCAACCTGTTAAAACATCTATTTATCCTCATTCTTTTTTAATATGTGCAAACAGCAATGTTTGAAAAAGATAAATTAGATCCTGTTATATAAATTTGCTGTATTATGTAATAGAAACTGTTGAAAACTCCCCAACTGAAAAAATTTGCTCATTAAGAAATGAGATGGTCTTAATGCACTAAGAGCAAATAGTGTCTAGTTACACTACTGAGTGAACAACAGCCAGAAGCGGAGTGTGATGCTCAGTATATCCCTACTGTCTTCCAGGGCTGAATCCAGGACCTTTAACATGACAGGAAGCATTCGTTCTACCACTGAACCACATCCGTGGGGCGCAATTCTTTAATAATTGTAAAGAACAAATGTTGACAAAGAGCATAGGGAAGGAAACCTACCCAACTACTATGAATGCATCATTTAGAATTTTAACGTAAACATACACTGCTTTTGTCACTGAAATTATTTTAAAGCAAATTTTATAACTAACCTCGATTTTCTTTCCAACATCTTCAGTTTTTGCAACAAATTTAAACAACAACTTTCTCGTTTTGCCAGGAACTAAGCACATCTTCCCTTGAGTCAGATTTTCTAAGACTTCGTTTGCCTTGGTTGCTTCTTCTAAGACACAGAACTGGTTGTAACCCTGAAAGAGAGGTGAGCAGCGCTATCATTGGCAAGCATCAGCTAGCAGATCGTTTGCTACACTGAACACCAAGTGATCTGAAGCACATTTAGTTCTAGCCCAGGGATTCTCAACCAGAGGCTGTGATCTCTTTGGGAATTAACAGCCCTCCACAGGGGTCACATACCAGATATCCTGCATATCAGATATTTATATTACGATTCATAACAGTAGCAAAATTACAGTTATGAAGTAGCAACGACAATAATTTTATGGCTAGGTCACAGCATTAGGAAGGTTGAGAATCACTGGTCTAGCCCAAATACCACGGATGCATAACAAAGTGTCTTTTATATAAGAATTACGTTGATGCAGAATTCAAGTATTTACCTATTCACTACTGACACAGGGAAAATGAAACATTTTGGTTTCTGAAGTACTGAAATACCAATTTGGAAGGAGAAACAAAATGTGTTCTTTGTTACACTGGAGATTACATCTATCACTCTTTGCTCTTTTAAAAGGAAACTTATTATTTATGTGTGCCTGAGTGTATGTGTGCATTCATACATGCCTGTGTGTGTGCCTCTGTGTGCTTGTGTATGAGTATATGTGTGTTGCCAGAATCACCTTTCTCATCTATTAACAGGCGTAATAGCTTCCAAGAGCCACTTCCCAGCACACAAATTCCCTTCACAGAACATCCTTATGAGGCTAAAAGTTATATATCCTCCCTAATTCTCAGTTCTGGCTGATGCTATGAAACACACATTCTCCTTGTTTCCTTGTGGTCTGCAGCTTGAATTTCAAATTAGATATAATCAGAATCCAAGAAAAATTTAAAGCTGATATTTTATTCTACAATAACATTCATTTTTAATTATGCAAAAAGCTTATGCTTCTTATTTAAATGGACTTGGAGGCAATTAAGGAAAAGCAAGTAAGAGTCCTGTACTGACCCTCTAATTTCACACAGAGTGTTTCACAACGATGAAAGGAAAAACAACAACAAACTATCTGTCCATGGATACTAAAAAGAAGCAAGCAATTGGCCAAAATGTTCACACAGGTGGCCAGCCACACAGCAGCTGCCCCCTGTACTGGGAAGGGCCTGGGGAGCCCTGTGAGAGACAATGAGGGCTACAGGAATCACCGTAGTCAGGGGAGGTTGGCCTCCCTCAGCCATTCCCATCTTTTCATACCTCATGACCTCGTCTCAGGACTTCCTCTCTTGTTTGTCCTGCCTACTGTAACTAACTAGACTCCAGCGCTTGGCTTTACTATACCCCAGGTTAAAATGCTCGTATGCACACAGTATGAAACTGTTGCTCACATGTGCACAGAAAACACTACACTGTAAGGAGTTAGCAGGGAGGGCCTCTGGCAGGGCAGGACTTCAAGGGCCCACCTTCACTGTGCACGTCAAGTCCATCTATTCCGTTCCAGTATTTCAAAGCCAAACATATAGCACTTCTAAAACAGAAACTCACAGTGGCAAAACAAACAAAGCAAATGATTTTAAAAATTAAACTGGGTTCACGTGAAACTGGGTTCTTATTTGAAATTCAAGCTACACACCGTAAAAATTAAGAATAGTATTCTTGGTCTACTTGAGCCTGAAATGAAAACAAAAATTAAGAGTAGAAAAAAGCATATTTGAACTGTGAGACATTTGGAAATACAAGTACAATTATTTTTAAATAAGCCTGGCCAAAAACACTGAATAACTACAACCCAGTAAGATCTAAGGTTTACTAAAGTCACTTTACACAGCTTATTGAGCGCTACAGTGACATATGCACATAGTGGAAACACATTAGTGATACACTACCTGATTATTAAAGCTGACACAGAGCTTGGAAAACCTAATGGGGTGTGGACAGTCGGCTTTCAGATAAACGTCAAACTGAACAGGAACATCCACATGAAAGCTCGGAGCGTGAAACTTGGCTTTGCACTGGACTGGAAACCAAAGGAGAAGGGCTGAGTCACACAGCAGCAGCACTGAAGCACACAGTCCTGGAGTCATCTCCCCACCATGCACTCATCTCCATCTTACTGCCTTCTTGCTTACAGGGTCCTCACAGATGGCGCTCTTCAGCACACACACACAGAACGCTTTGTGAAAATAAGCAAACATAGCTTCAAAAACACTTGAGAGGAGCTGTTTGTTTGTTGTTTTTGAGATAGGGTTTCTCTGTGTAGTCCCCGCTGTTCTGGAGCTCACTCTGTAGACTAGACTGGCTTCAAACTCAGATCTGCCTGCCTCCGCCTCCCGAGTGCTGGATTAAAGGTGTGCACCACCAATACCCAGCTTCAAAAACATTCTTAGTTTTAAAAACAGACTTGTCCATAAAATGTTCATGCCAAAACTTAAAAGAAAACAGAGCCATTTTGAATTAGTTTATTTCAAAACATTTGCCTAGACATTAAAGCATAAAACTTTTAAAAAGCTATTTTCTCAAGGACACTTCATATAAGACTTGAATTATAAATAAGCAAAATATATTTTAATAAGTAAGTATTTGAATAGGGGAATATTTCAGAAAAAACCTTCCCCACAGAACAATTATTTTTAATTCACTTTTTCTAAGTGGATCACTATAACAAATGTACACAGCATCAAATCATTCTATTGTAGTGTTATTTAATATGTAAACCAGCAGTTCTTAGCCTGTGGGGTCCACATCAGATATCCTGCATATCAGCTATTTACATTACGATTCCTAACAGTAACAAAATTATAGCTATGGAGTAGTAATGAAATAATTTTATGTGGGGGCCACCACAACCTGAGGAACTGGACCAAAGGGTCATAACATTAGTAAGGTTGAGAACCGTGGTTTTAAACTATATTGTTATATAGTTTATAAACTATAGGTACAAAATAAAGCATGGTTTTAAGAAAGAAAGGACAAAACTAGAGAATGTTCTTTCTTGTGGTGTTTTAAAGTAACAATGAGTGACATTAAGGCCCTCATCGTGCACATATTTGTTCAATAAGTACTTGTTGAACTTAAAACATTTGATAGCTTATCGTTATGACGCTGAAGAAAACAGCAACAAGGCTCGTGATTATCCGTGAGATGGCTATATTCTGACTACTTGCATATTTATTATGTATCATGTCAGACGCTGGCATTCTCTGAATGTGGCTGTTGGCTACACACCGAATGGCACGAAGTCCTGTAGTCCTATAGTGAAAACGTTGCTGCCAGCCAGAGAGACCCGGTCCGCCCACAGCTTCTGAGCGGTCTTCACTGCTAAGACATCACAGTCAGGTTCAGGGTCGGGGCTCTCATTCTACAACGAGAGTTCAAGATCTGTTCAACTAATGGGAAAACATACAGTGATGCAGATCTGGGTATACTTTCACAAAGAATTAAAACCCACCATCAAAACGTTCATGAGGTTCTTTTCTATCCGAGATTTCTGGTCATCCTTCAGAGTTGAAGCTGAGATAGGAAGAGAAAACAGAGCTGTGAGACAGGCAGGTCAGTCCATCATCCTACTGCAGGGTTACAGGCAACTATGAACTTCCCAAGGGTACTGGGACCTGGACCACCACTCCAGCCCCAGCTAAAACAGATTCTTTATGTGCATCTCCTTTGACACAGTGTTGCTCATTGCTGTGAGATCAGCAGTTATGACAAACTGACTAGTCAGGAGCTTGGGGGATCTTCCTGTGTGGACACTCCAGTGCTGGGCTTAGAGGCATCGACCACTGGGCCTGCCATAGACAGGGGACCGGGAGCTGAACTCCAGCAAGCACTTTACCAAATGAGGTATTGTCCCAGCCCCTTAAGATATTTTACAGTAACTGCTTCTAAGATGACTAAGCATAGTGAATTTTACACGATAAAAGTGCTTTTCTGGGGGCTAGAGAGATGGCTCAGTGGTTAAGTGCACTGCCTGCTCTTCCAAAGGACCTAGGTTCATTTCCCAGCACCCACATGGCAGCTCACAACTGTTTGTAATGCCAATTTCAAGGGACCTGACACCTTCACACTAATGCACATAAAATAAAGTTAATAAAAAATCTTTATTGAAAAGTACTCTTCTGTGTGTTTTTGAAACAGGGCCTCTACACAGCCCTGTACAACACACTACGGAGACCAGGCTGGCCTTGACCTTACAGAGACCCACCTACCTCCCCCGCCTCCCGAGTGCCGGGATTAAAGGTGTGCTCCACCACACCCAGCATAAAAGTACTTCTAAATATTTGACAATGAAATATTCCAATTAAAAAATATTAATGACGCAAACAAGTGTGTAAGCTGGGCTTTTACAGAAAAACATCAAGTTACCTCTTCCAAGGAGTTCTAGAGAATAAGTAATATAATCTTTTAACTGGGCCATAAGGTAGGAGCACTTCAGAGCTGTTGTCAATATAGATGTGAGCAGAGTCCACCACCCCTCGCTCCGGTAATCACACATCACATAGTCCAGCAGCCTGGGAGAGCGAGAAGAGACACTGAAACACCTTCTCCAGAAGGCTGAAAGATCCCTGGAGAAACTACACATGCTTTTCACTTCAGATAAACACAAAAAACTTCTACTGGGATGGTTTAACAGATACTGTTCACATTTAGTTAAACCTGAGGTTACCTAAAAACTTTAAGGAAGGATTATTGCCAGCAGAGGACACTTGAGAAAATATCACATAACTGGAATTTAATTAAGAGACACAGTAACAGTGAATTCTTCAATATAAACTTCTATTACAATTTCATTGTAAGACAGAATACTTGGGAAAATAGGACTCACTTCAAAGCTTTGGTGTAGTCCTTTGCATAATAATACTCCTCTCCCATTTGAACCACTGCAAAGGAAAAGAAGGTTTAAGCGATCTGACAGTACGCCAAGCAGCCCAGGAGCACAGGGTGCTGAAGTACGTACTGAGATGGCTTTTCATGCGGGGACACTTGTACTTCTTGAATTGTGCAACAGCATTGCTCAGAAGGGTAATGATCATTTCCTGTTGGGAGAGAGAAGGTGCAGGGCACTGCGATGAAAACAAGGTCCCGTTTTACCACAACAGTGTCCAAATAGTTTATACTGGGGAAAGTGACTCACGGAGTGGACCACGTTTCTCTCTTTCAGCTGGATGGCAAGAATCCCTGCTTTCTCTTTTTCAGGGTCGGAAAGATCAAAGCCTACGTAAGACAGAAAGCAACCCATCTTAGCTCATTTAACAGAACTCTCCACGCGCACTCCCTGGAGCCTTCACTTGAATCCAGTGCACATTTAAGGCTTGTGAGCATTCTAGAATCTTACCATTCTCAGAGACAGCTTTATTGACATGGAGAGTTCTCTACAGCCTCTGTTCTGCAGAGAACACTCCTAAGCCCGGTGTTCTTTTCCCAGCTGCCGAGCGCTATCCGCTCACATCAGCTCCATGGGACACTGAAGTATGTCATGCGGTAGCACTCACGGTGCAACTGCTCAAATCAATTATGCATGGTAACGCCACTTTAAGATGTTAAATAAATCACCAGAGTTAAAATCCTTACATACTCAAATGTTTTCATCACAACAATACCTTTAATCGTAACTCTAATACGTAATGAAGAGAACTATTCTAAAAACTAAAAGCACAAATCTTAAACAGACAGACCAGGAACGCACACTTTATAAAGAGTTTGGAAAGCGTATGCATGATTTCAATGTAATTTTCCTCTGGTTCCATGAGGCATTAGACAGCATGACAGACAGAGCTGCCTTCTTGGAATAAGCGAAAAAGGAAGGAAAATTATTTACTTAGTATTCCTTGTCTCCAGGGCCTCTGTCCATAAAAGTCAAGAACACCTGTTTGTGTTTCTAAGGGATCAGGACTGGGGTACATCACAGAAGCCTGAAATCGAAAGAACAAATTTAAGAAGAGTTTATGTTATCCACTCCAATCAACTCTTGGCCAGTCTGTGGCTAAACAAAGAAATACCTGTAAAGATAAATATCAAGTACTTGTTTAAAGGACACCACTATAAATATTGTACCATCCTTTACTAACATGTAGGGTCTTACAAAAGGGGAAGTAGGTGGTAGTGGCACTCCCTCTTTTGGTTTTTGTTTTTTGATTCAGGGATTCTCTGTGTAGCCCTGGCTGTCCTTGAATTCTCTTTGTAGACCAGGCTGTCCTTAAATTCACAGACATCCACCTGCCTCTGCCTCAAAAGTGCTGGAATTAAAGGCGTGCCCCACCACCATCCAGCTCATTGGCTCACACAGACATAGGCAGGTGGATTTCTGTGAATTCAAGGCTAGCCTGGTCTACAAAGATAATTCCAGGACAGCTAGGGACACACAGAGAAACCCTGTCTAAAAACCCAAACAAACAAACAAACAAAAGGAACGGGGGTAAGGGGAGGAAGAAAGATTATAAAAATTGCTATCTCTGATTCTGACTTTACAGTAACTGACTTTTTCATATATTTTTTTCACCTTGCTATAATAAACCAGTGAAAGTTTTACAAATGATGGTTACTATATATTTCATAAATAAAAATGTCTGTGTGAATAAAAACATTACATGGAGTCCTAAAAAAAGAGCCACTTCTCTTCATTATTACTTCTACTTTAGTTCTGGTATTGTTAGAAGGGGGTATTTTTTGGCACTAAAAAGAACATATTTATACTACTTTTTCTTCCTTTTGTGTCTAAAACTAAGATGTAACATAACTACATTATTGAAAAATTATAAAAACACCCAAAGGAAAAAGATAAAATTCCAATTACTAATAAATCTACTGCCACTTGTTAAGGATATATGCATTATTCTTACATGCTGTCATGCAAAATTTTAGTTGTAACCAATTAGCATAATTTTCAACCTACTTTTTCCATTTAAATACTTTGTACATCTCATTTGAACACTTAACTATTCCTCTAAACATTTGCTTTCTCGTGTTTCCCTGCTGTTCCATGTTTTAATAAACTTCTATAACATTTAGATTTTTACAAGGCTGGAGAGATGGTTCAGCTGTTAAGAACACTAGTTGCTCTTCTAGATGACCCAGGTTCAATCTCCAGCGCCTACACGGCACCTCACAATTGTCTGTTCCAGTTCCAGGGATCTGGCACCCTTGGAAAGACAGGCATGCAGGCAAAACACCAACGCACATAAAAATAAATAAATCTTTAAAAAAAGAATTTCTGTTTTACAGTGCAATTGATAAGCCTACAAGATCTTCCTAACTACCCTTGGTCCTTACCCTTGAGGATCTATCATCTAATTTCTGAAAATGAAATTTTATGTCAAGAAATCATGCTTGGGTTTAAGGTTCCTCAAGTTACTTTTTAGCAGAAGAATTACTTTATATTCTATTGAATCTTATTTATTAATGCCGCATTTCATATATTCTTTAGAAAACCTAGTTTTAATCATCTATTAAAATACTATATTCAAATTACAATTAGCCAAAGCTTAAAATCTTAACACATGTAAAACATAAAGATAAATTCTCTTCTCATAAAATATTTGGGTTAAAACTTCAAAGTCATAATTCAAAAGACATTCAAAGACAAAGGGAAAAAGTCAATACCATGAGCCCTAGCTTCTACATGAGCCCTAGATTCTCTTAAAGGAAGGTTAATCAGAGTCTGGGACTTACATCATGGCTACAAAGGGCTTTTGCATGCTGTTTCCGCTCCTGGGCATAGTACGCTGCCTGCTGATAGTAGAAACCAGGGTTCTGTGTTTGAATAGCTGTCAACCCCAACTTAATGGCTTCATCAAACAAATCTCCAAAGGCCTGGAATCTTACAGAAAACAAACCAAGAAATAAAAAGAATAGGTGATAAAAGGAAGGAAAAAGCAGCTTACTTCTAACAATTACCCATTCTGGAAACCATAAGCTCAACACACCATGTTATTAAAATAGAACTATTGAGAAATTTATTTGTAAACAATAATATACACTAGTGATAAACTATAAACAAGTTCTTTAAGTCATCTGTGATCACACAAGTCCATAATTACACCTTTTTATTAGATCTTAATCCTTACTCTTCAATTATATCCAAGTTTCTGGAAGTAAATTTATTTTGGCAATTTTTAAATAAACACTGTCCTGGATGGTCTTGTTGTTGTTAATTTGACACAAGCTAGAGTTATCTAGGAGAAGAAGCTGAACTGAGAACGTGCTTCTAACTGCTTACAGACAAGACTATTCGGCATGTTCTTGATTAATGATTGATGTGAAAGGGCTCATCCACTGTGGGGTGCCTATTCCTGAGCAGGTGGTCCTGAGTGTGTAAGAAGCAGGCTGAGCAAGCCATGAGGAAAGGCCAGCAAGCAGCGTTCCTCCATGGTCTCTGCTTCAGTTCCTACCTGAGTTCTGGCCCCGATTTCCCTCAGTGATGAGCTGTTACTTTGAAGCGCAAAATGAAACAAACCCTTCCCTGCCCCATAAGCTGCCTTTGGTCACGGTGTTTTAGCACAGCAGGAGAAAAGCGACTCTTCAGAAACTGGCACCAGGTTCATGGGATAGTAGCCTGCGCGTGCTACCATGGAAAAATTATGAAGACTACTGAAATTTTGGGCTAGAAAAACTATAGATTGTTCAGCACTTATTGGGCTGTTCTTTGGGCATTTGAAAGATAACAGTGTTGAGAGAAATACAGATGACAGAGGTGTGGCTTGTGAAATTTCAGAGGGAAGCAAAGCTTTTACGAGGGCCATTTTGTGTGACATTTTGTATTAAGGATCTGTCGTGTCCTGTCAGCTGGAGCTGAACACTCCAACAAGGGAACAGCACCACTGAAGATAAACCTTTGCTTACTTGGACAATTGATGCTGGTCAGCTGGTGCTGAGAAATCAGCCGTGATTACGAGGAGACAAGCACCACTGAGGCAAAATCTTCTAGGAAATACTCCCTCAGGGTCACCTCACAGAAACTGTGGTCCAAAGGAGGCCAAGGCCATATCTCAAGCTGGCAGCCGAACTTGGCAAAGTGAAAAGTTTACCAGGTCGTACTGCTTTTGAGACGTGAAGGAGCCGTGGAGAGCCACTGGACTTTGCACAGCGGAGGCTGGAAGAGGCTACTGATAAAGGTGCAGCCCAGGTGTGCAGAGGCCCCCGTATTTTGGAGTTGTCAGGATCACGGGTCAACCACCAAGAACAGCAGCTACTATGGAGTGGAGGCAGCCTGCGCCTTTGGGACAAGGTCTGTGTGCTGTGGACGGCAGAAAAGTGGCGTTGCCCAGGCCTGCGGACCCCTGACACCAAGCACTGCACTCCTTACACTGTTGGGGTTTCAGTTTGATTTTAAGTTGACTGTGACTCATCTGACAGTTCCTTAGGATAAGATAGTATTAACTTTTTTCTTCATAGGAACCCACAGTTCAAGAAGACTTGGCTGTTTTAGAGAGAGTTTGACTTTTTAAAGAGACTTTGGATTCTTATAAAAGAGATTACATGTTTGAAGTGTTTGAATCTATCTATCTATCTATCTATCTATCTATCTATCTATCTATCTATC
>NW_026596147.1:7937542-7954337 GCF_907164565.1 Psammomys obesus
ATCTATCTATCTATCTATCTATCTATCTATCTATCTATCTATCTATCATTTTGAGAGAGGGTTTCTCTGTTACACAGAGCCCTGGATGTCCTGGACTAGTTTCGAGGACCAGGCTGGCCTTGAACTCATAGAGATCCACCTACCTCCGCTTCCCACAATACTGGGATTAAAGGTGTATGCTAATTTTTAAAGAATGTGGAGCTTTTAAAGATATTTATGCTTTATATGGTAGTATTAACATAAAAAAAGAAATGAAAGATTATAATAGTAATATTGGTGTGTCAAGTTGACAAGGAGTCATTTGTCTTGGTTTTCTAGTTAACTTGACATAAGCCAGATATCTGGAAAGAGGAACCTCAACTGGGAAAATACTTTCATCAGTTGCCTGTAGGAAAGTATGTAGGGCATTTTCTTGATTAATGGTTGATGTGTGCAGGGTACCCACTGTGCGTGGTGCCATCCCTGAGTATGGTCCTGGGACATAGAAGGAAGCAGGCTGACTGTGCTACAAGGAGCAATCCAGGAAGCAGTGTTCCTCCCTGGTCTCCACTTCAGCTCCTGCCTCCAGCCCTGACTTCCCTTAGTGACAGACAGTGACCTGAAGTGTCATAGGCAACAAAGCCCTTCCTCCCCAAATTGCTTTTGGTCATGATGTTTTATCATAGCAATAGAAACCCTGACTAAGACAAACACTAAGCTACAGGAAGTAGGAATTTTGCTTTGTGTTCCTATAATTTCAGGACGTAAACGCAAAGTGGAAATCCAATGAATACATGTTGAATGTAAAATGATGGTACATAAATTACCTGGCTTCCATCAAGAAATTATACCAATCAATTTTATCTACTGTTCCTGGATACATACCTAGGGTATGTTATCAAAACCCTACTTAAGAAGAGAAGAACAACTTAATTCAGTTTAGAACCAAAGCCTTTGCTAATGTCATCTCTTTAAATCCCACATTCTATTTTTAAAATATTAGGAAAACGCAACTTAAACATACTGTTTAGACATCCATGCAGCATGCTCAAATGACAGCTCCGCGCTTCCAATTTTTTTCTTACACAAATCAATGTGTTTTCGAAACTGAGCAATTGCATCCAACGGGGTATTGTGCTGAAAACACAGCCTACAGATCTGAAAGAATGTAAAAGTCAGTCCCCAAATAGGGGGACATCTAAAGATACAGTCATGCATATTAAAAACATGTTAACTTTAAGAGACTGCAAAATTCCTTCTCTAAAGTTCCCTCAATGGATTGTGACCTGAAATATTTAAAGCAAATCAACTCTGGCAGTGGTTCCCAGTGGGTCTTGACCCCATTGGGGGTCAAACAGCTTTTTCACATGGGTCACCTAAGGCCATCGGAAAACACAGGTATTTATATTAAGATTCATAACAGAAATGCATAGCAAAATTACACTTATGAAGTGGCAATGAAATAATTCTATAGTTGAGGTCACCATAACTCTATTACAGGGTTCCTGCAGTAGGAAGACTGAGAGCCACTGAGTTATGGTCATTATCAGAGCAATAGAAACCAAACTAAGACACACAGCTACCACTTCTTCTCAACTGATGGAGCTGCCCCATTCTTAACTGTATAGCTATTAATGTTCCATTCAAGTTTATATAACCAACCACCTTTTGGTTTATTTCTAATATGTTCCTATTAGAAAAATACAGCAAGTATTCATAGATTTTGAGTTACAGATATTACCATACCTGGCAAAGAAATTTCCTAAAAAGGGTTGCCAGGTAGGAGAATATCCACTTCTGGGTTTGTGCTCACCACAAAAACATTCTATACATCACCCACCCAGGGTCAGACATCTTTAAAAGATGAGTGGGGAAACAGTAACAGCCTCCTAGTCTGCTGGGAAGCAGGGAAGGAGGGGACAGGTCATGACATAGGGATGGAAAGGGACAGATGGGGACAGGACAAACAGGATCAACTCTACAATATTAGCTCGGTTTCCTCTGAAGTGAACTGGGCCAGCAGCGGTGGTGTACACTGCACTGCCAGTACCCAGCAGGCTAAGGCAAAGGATCACTGAGCCCCAAGTTCAAGGCCAGCTCACGCAGCCTTGAGACCAAGTCTCAAACAAACAAAACAACAACAAAATAAAACAACCCACTAACGTGAACAATTGTATTCTCTACGGTTGTCATGAAGCCAAGAAATGGCTGAACAACTGTAATATGTGCATCTTTTAAAATCCATCAACAGGCAGCTTTCTTCTCATTACTTCCTCTCCTCACATACAAACACTGAGAGACTCAACTTTCACTAACTGGTGACTACAGATTCGAAGCACAGCTATTGCTATGACGCTGCTGAGAAGGAAAGCCATTCTTGATAAGGACACCCAAAAATAAAAACACAATTCACCAAAGAGCGTTTTTGGATCAAGAAACTGTACCTTGTAGTTTATAAATCCTGCCATCGTCTTAATTTCCAGAATATTGGTTTCATGGGCCCTCAATTCATGTATAAGGTTATAGGCAGTCCTGTAATTCCTAATGTAAATATGAGGAGGGTAGTTAATTATAATACAGACAAATGTTTAAGATTACTAAAAACAATATTGTTATAACAGACAATATTTACACAACTTCTTACCACTTCAATAAGAGCATATATACACATATACATATATATGTCTCCAATGTTCTAAAAAATTATCTTTTGATTACTAATCAGTGACTTCACAACAAAAAGATCCATCCCATTGGTCTTTCTATCATTAACTAACCAGTCTATAACTAGTAAAAAAAAAAAAAAAAAAAACAAGTTGAAAACTGAGAGTAAATTGGACGATTATCTAAAATTACATTAAAAAATAAACATTATTTGCCAGATAGTACACTCTTTTAATCCTAACACTCAGGAAGCAAAGGAGGAGAATCTTGAGTTCCAGGCCAACTTCGTCTACATAGTGGGTTCCAAAACAGCCAGGACTACATAGAGAGAGCCTGTCTCAAAATAAATAAACAAATAAATAAATGAATAGATAGATAGATAGATAGATAGATAGATAGATAGATAGATAGATAGATAGATAGATAGATATAGATAGATAAAGCATTGTTAATAAATATATGTATGTATGTATGTATGTAAGCATGTATTTCTGAGACAGTCTCACTATGATAGCCCAGGCTGGCCTTGAACTTGTTTGGCCTCCTGCTTTGGCCTCCCAAGACTAAAGATTACAGGTATATGCCACCATGACTAAGGATTACAGGTATATGCAACCATGTCCTGATAAGGTTTGATTTTGTTCCTTTGTTTTTAAGTGCCACTGTAAGTTTTTTAAAGAAAAGCAATTTTAGAAATGAAGGTTTAAAAGACAAAGCAAATTTTAAAAAAGGGTTTTAGGCTCAGGAATACACAAAGAGGTTCAGAAAATAGTACTAATATTGGATAGAGACTGCAGAGGAGAGAAAATATCCTCAGCTGACCTAGCACAGAAGAATGAGGAAAGAAACCAGGCCTAAGAGGAAATGTAGTATGTTCACAGGCAAAGGTGCTCTTATCCTCTCCAGGGAGTGGTTTCTTGTAGCATTGATTTTTCGCACACTTAAAGTTGAAGGTCTTAACTGAGGCCATGCATCCACGATAAAAATAAACTATATTAAAGTCAGCTATTATATTGATCTACTAACGATTTTTTCCACCTCAAATATAAAATAAATAACTGATTCTTTTAGATTCCTTCCCAAGTTGCCACTGTACATCCAAAAAAGCTGAGCTAACACACAAAAAAGATCAAGTTTTATTAAACTGCAGTGGGTAGAAACAAAAGAAATGTTTGAGCATGTCAACACACCTGCAATGTACTTGAAGGCTCTAAGCAGGACCTTCAAATAGAAAATGATGTGATAAACTAAACAATTAATTACAAAATATTGTTTAAATGGAATAAATGAATATCTAATGTTTATTATACCTTGAAAACTAGTTTCAAAAATTTCACTGAATATACAAATAGAAAAATAAAAAATAGAAAAATGAGGATAATTGTGACACTGATTTCTTTAGATCCTGAAATTTAGTTAAATAGACAAGGAAGTTTTGTGACAACATACTTCCAACATTAAAATGGAAAAATACAAAACAAACAAACAAAAAACCCAACAACTTATTAACTATCTGAACATAACATGAATATCTTACCATCAAGGTGATTGATTCATACACAGGTATTAGTACAGTATCATTAACAGCCACATAATAAAGATTCAGTTTGAAAATAGAAACTTACTTCAGAGCATTTTGGGTATCTTGTTTCAACTCACTGAAGAAAGCTATTTTGAATTGATGTCTAACAAACAAAAGCTGAAAAGAATAATTAAACAATGAGTACACACTTATTTTAACATGAAAATATATATTATGATGCATTAAATAAGAAAGAAATTATTCAAAGCTAAGTTCACAATGATTCCAACAAACAAGGACATAGCTAAAAATACTTCCAAGAGCTCTGACAAGTAAAAGAAAATAAAGGCAAAAGAATTTAATTTGAAATAAAAAATTTCATTTTTAAGAGCTTAAAAAAAACCTTTTGAAGTACTAATACAATTTAAAATATCAGTACTGAAGAAATAAAAATCATCTCAAAAATAACCAGTGATGAACAATCTGCTTTTAAATGATTCTTATTAGTTTTTTAAATATACCTGGTGTGTTGTTTTATTCAAAAATTCTTTATGAGATTTTACTCTTCTGATCTCAGTGTAGTAATAGGTCTGGGCATGTTCATAAAATGCATTTTCTAACCTGTTAAACAACAAATAGTACAGTTATTCAAAAGAAAAACCTTTTTAAGAATGGTATTTGTTCTCAAATGGTATTTGAGAACTGAAAGCAAATTGTTGACCAACACTGTTCTTTATGATTGAGATGAAAAATGAAGCAGAGTATAATATGGATTTCTAGGGGACACACAGGATATAACAGATTGGAAAAATCTTATAATTTATAAAAACAATTAGGTGATCTTTAAGAATACTTTCATCCCTACTATATATAACTATAAAACACCTGAAAAAAGATTTAAAATTGAATTAGATTTCACTATTTTTCATCCTTCTAATATTTAGAGTTTAAAAGAACAAGAAAATTTATGGGGAGAATGAAAGCCATTGGCAAAGGAGATAAAAATAACATTAGTGTTATTCAAGTGTTGCTTCATGATACAACTATGAGCACCGAAGAAGCAGTCTGAGCAGAGAGCAGTGAGCAGCTCACACTCTTGGAGAGAGGGAGAACCTGCCAGAAGCAGATGTGAAGGGAGGGAAAGAAAAGTGAAGTCACAGGCACATAACAGGGGACGTCAAGGTTTCTCCTCCTCAGAATAAACCACAAGTTTTCCTATATTCAGAAGATTTTTTTTTTCCACACCTGAGAAAGAAAGGTCAAATTTTAAAATCAAATATTGTATTTACCTCTTTATAGACAAGGTCTTACTATGTAGTCCTGGCAGGCTTTAAACTCACTAGTGTAGCCCAGGCTGGACTCAAATTGGCAATCCTCCTGCCTCGACCTCCTGAGTGCTCGGATTACAAGCATGTGCCACCACTGGATAGTGTATTTTAAATAGGATTTTTCTAGGTTAGAATTTTTTATTTTCAAAACTATAGCTTTAGAAAATGTTAAAATATAAAAATAAAGTTAGAGTCTAATCTTGAAACAAATGTTATTAACTTAAACTTGTCCTTAAAATTTTACAAGTGAGAACAATCAGAGACTGACTGTGAAATGCCTAACTGTAGCCAGAATATCTTTATAGAGTATTCTCAGTAACGAAAAGATAACTTTCTCAAAGAAGTTAGTTTTATCTGTCGGGTGTCAGGAAATATCAAAGATAAGCTTGTTTCTGTTTCCAAATGGTCAGTGTACTCAGATACATGTGTTAGTCAAGTAGAACAAACTTGAGGACAAATAGGCCTGGTTCATCCTTTAAACTTAGACTTCATTCAGGCAAGGAGGCTCAGCAGGTAAAGGTACTTTCTGCCCAGCTGAACAACCTCAGCTCAGTCCCAGGGACCCAGACGGTGGAAGGACAGACCTGACTTCCCAAAGTTGTCCTCTGACCTGTAAACAGCCCTGTCCCCTGAGTCATTAATAAATAAATGCAATTTTAAAACAGAAAACCTAGTTACATGGAATTAATCCCCTCCCTGCTTTGAAGCAAAACAGGTTAAATAGCTATAAAGATATTTCTGGATATCAGGAAAGTGTTGCAGGATCCTCATTGTTTGTTTGTTTGTTTGTTTTTGAGATAGCGTCTTCCTATGTAGCCCCAGGTAAACTGGAACTTGCTAATGTCCAGCTAGACCCGGCTGGCCTCAGATTCCTTTCATTTGGTGGTTTGCCTAGCTGAACTTCGCCGTCCACCATGTTTTAATGTGCACTTTGTTGTCTGTAAATAAAAGGGTCTAAGCTACCATCTTTTCATTCCTAGAGAACAACGAGGACTCTTATTTACCTTATAATGTAGCCCACAAGGTGGTCGGTGTGGGGAAGCACAAACAGAGACTTCCCTGAGAGTTCACACACATTGCACAGAGCTGCAGCCCGCTCTGACGCAATGACGTCTTCCCCTGTTGGCAGCCCCAAAGAGAAGCAAAGCAAAGGTGTCAGTCTCCCAGAGTAAAATCTCCCCAAGTTTGCAATCAGGAATACAGTTCCAGGCCCCTGTCCCTAGAGGGCTTCTGCTCTCCCTGAAGACTCAGGGCTCCATGAGCTACTGTGTTATTAGTTAGGAAAATATTGTACCATTTTCTCCTGACCAGAACAGATAGGACAAATAATGCCCCAAAACACATCACATGGCCATTTCAAAACATAGAAAAGAAATAGTCTGTCATGGGGGGGAAGTTTCCAAAGACCTCAGAACACTACAAGCTTTAACATGGCAACAGAAACTATTCTGAAAATCTGGGAAGATACAGGAAAGAATCATGTAAATGAAGCATTTCCCCAGACAATATGACAAATATTACGTGTAAGGGTAAATTTTAAGTCAGATCAGACAAGTCAATGATACTTTTTAAGCAACTGAATTAACCGTTTTGTCAACTGATACATGCACACAGGAAGAGCCAAGCAGAAATGAGCAAGTAGGACTTAGCGTCTGTAAATGTACTGGTTTTTATTACTTATAGCAAGTATTTGTTTGAGCATGACTGAATTTTTTTAACGTTCACTTATTTGTGTGTGTATGTGACTACATATGTATATATGTACGTATGCATGCATGCATGTATGTTTGTGCCTGAACCACAGTATACCTGTGGAGGTCAGAGGTCAGCTTTCAGGACTTGATTCTCCCTTTCCACCAAATGGGTTCTGGAAACTGACTGAACTCAGGTGATCAGCAACTGCTTTCACTCGCTGAACCATCTTTCTGGTCTTTTATTGGTACTTTTCAAAAGTTAGCATACTATCAGCCCTCTAAGTGAACATGTAAAACATTAAAAAATATGCATCCTTTCTGCTTGCATGCCCCTCCCCAAGTCCACTGATAGGGGAGGTCTTCCTCTCCTTCTTTCTGATCTTAGTCTATCAGATCTCATCAGGAGTGGCTGCATTGTCATCTTCTGTGGCCTGGTAAGGCTGCTCCCCCCTCAGGGGGAGGTGATCAAAGAACAGGCCTATCAGATTATGTCAGAGGCAGTCCCTCTTCCCATTACTATGTAACCCACTTGGACACTAAACTGCCATGGGCTACATCTGTGCAGGAAGGGTGGGATCGAGAGGGGAGGTAGGAGGGGCTTATGAGGGGGGTACAAAATGAATAAAGTGTAAATAATAATAATAATAATAATAATAAAATAAATAAGTAGGTCTTAAAAATAATTTTATAGCAATATTCTAAGAGAAATTAGCCTATAATTCTCTTTCCTTGTTGGGTCTTAATGTGATTTATGTATCAGAGTAACTGTGACCTCATAAAAAGAATTAAACAATGTTTTTTTTCTGCTTCTATTTTGTGGAATAATATGAGGAGTACTGGCATTAGCTCTTCTTTAAAAATCTGACTTAAAACATTCTAGTTCTGGGCTTTTCCTTGTTGAAAGACTCCTAATTACTGCTTCTTTTTCACTAGGGATTATATTTCTGCTTGAATTGCTTATGTGATCTTACTTTAACTTTGGTAAGCAATATATATCTAGAAAATTATCTATTTCTCTTAGATTTTCCTATATGGTGTAATGCCAGTTTTGAAAGTGTGTCCTTATGTGCTTATGACTCTGGATTTCCTTGGTATTTATTGTTATTTCCCTTTTTTGTCTCTAATTTTGTTAAATTGAATCTCCCTTTTAGTTAATTTACCTAAGGGTTTGTCAATCATATTGATTTTCTCAAAGAACTCTTTGTTTCATTTAAAAAAAAAAAATATATGCGTCCTGGTATTAGTAAGCAGGGCATAAAGGAACAGATGAACCTTCGGATACCTGGAGGTAAAGGCGTTTTCTTTTGAATCAGGACTACTGCGACTTTTGTGTTTCTCCCTTGCAAACTTTGCCTGCAACCGAAAAATAACAATATAACTCAGAAAACAATTAACTTGCCTCAGCTAAATTATTCCAGGCTTCACATAAAACACAAACTGCATAATCCAATTCCACTAAAAAAACTTTAAAATCAGAGTAAATCTTTTCCTACAAATGGATTCCCATAATGATATCCACTTTCAAAGTATAAGCTTACATCAAGCTTATAATCTTACTAAAATCTTCTTACCGGAAACTCAAGGGCGAGTGAGATGACCTGAGTTGACTCCCCAAACCCACATAGCAAATGGAGAGACCCAACTCCCCACATCATCCTCTAACCACACATATAACCTGCCTCCCAAATAAAATAAGCAGACATTAGACGATTTTAACTTGGAATTGTAACATATCCTTCTTTATAAAATTGAGTGAACCTGCTTCTTTTTAGTGCTATATTATTTGTACAGAATAATTTTCTAAGAACTACCCAGTGATAAAGCAAAAGTCTTATGAGTGAGGCACCCAGAAACTTGCTATGTAAGCCTGACAGCCCGAGTTAAAGTTGCAGAACACATGTAAAAGCTGAAGAAAGGAATCAACTCTCCATGGCTGTTTCTGGCTCTCACATGTCATGCACACATGAACACAAATATGAATCACGTACACTCACAACAATGAAACGTAATTTGTAAGTGTCTTATGAGAGTGCTAGAGAGTTGGCTCAGCAGTTAATGAGCTCTTGCTGCTCTTCTAGAGGACCAGAGTTCAATTCCCAGCACCCACTGTGGGGTGGCTCATCACAGCCTGCAGCTCCAGCTCCAGGGGATGTGATGCCTTCTTCTCGTCTCCAAAAGTACCAGCATGCATATGTACATACGCACATTCACATGTATACATGTACACACATATACACACAAAAAAATAATAAAACATATATTTTTAAAAATGTTCTTTGAAAATAGTATCTTATGGGGCCTGATCGTAAATTATTATCTCTCAAAGAGATCACAGTACAGGACAAAAATTTGGAACTCCACGCCAAATTGCCTTCTAAATTTCTTCACATCCTTGGCGCTGTATAGTAAATACTCACATTATGTTATAGAAACAGAATGAGTTTCAGTGGGGGCTAACAGGCTCAAAGTAACCACTGCAGTTTAAACAGTATCAGTTACTTTCAAGGAGTGTTTGTAAACAAAGCAGAGAATACGGTTCCGGGTTAAGAGTGCTGCAGTACATTTGATCACTCTGTGAACCCAGAGACTGTATACTGGAAAAAACTTGTTTCTACCTTTAACCCAAGCACTTTCTGTTTACTGTAAACAGTTAAAGTCAACCATAAGTCAAGAGGTAGAGCAAGCAACTAATTGACAGGGAGTGATCATAGGAAAAAAAACCGAAGGAGGAGCTTCTTCTTGTGGGACACTGGCTGAGCAGGAAGGTCAGCTGGGTGCGTTCTCTGCCTCTCAGAGCTGGCAGGCTTTCAGCCCAGCACCTGGCTCCTGAGTCTTTATTGGTAAAATCAGTTTGAGTGCTTTGCCTCTCTAGCACAAGGCCGTGGGCTCAATCCCTGACAACACAAACAGACAAAACCGTAAACAACTGATACTCGCCGTACCTGACAATCTCGACGCGGGTAGCACACTCGGATTGCTTTTCTTTCCACTGAGGCTCGTCCCAGTCCAGCTCATAGAACACAACCACCAGTGCTGGTACCAGGTTCAGGTGCTTGTTCATCCAGCCGGTCTTCAAGATCCCTTTAGGAATGTACCATTCGTACGAAGTTCTCTGCCAACCGGGACAAAACTCAAAGTTATTTGAGAAGAAAAGCAGCAGCCACCGCCAGGGCGCCAGGCACTTCACAGGCACTGCTTCGTTCAGTGTGCACACCGCCCGTTCTAAGATGAGCGAGTCAGCCCATCATTAATGAATAACAGACGTAAGGGTTTAAGGGTTGGGGTACACTCCACAGATGCTGTACTTCCCGCGTGAGGGAGAATGGCCAGAGCACAGGAGTCCTAGCAGCGCCAAGGGCCTCAGCTAGTGTAAAGTAGGCAGCCCCTTTCCAGGTCTACTTGGATCCTTCACCAATTCCCATTTCTGTTCTCGTAAAGTGTTAAAACCACCTAAAATCTACTACGGCTTCATTTGTTTACATAGTGCCATGACAGCATTTCACTGTTCCTGTGGATAAAATGAAAATGGTTTAGGAACTTGTGAAACTGGACCTAACTGCAAGGGTCATGGATTCTATATGAAACTGGAAATGATGAGTGGGTGATGTGAGACCTTCCTTTCAAGAAGACTCTGCTAAAATTATGGAGATGTGGGGATTGTTTTAATGAAAGAAAAGGGGTAGGGAGAAGATGGGAAGAACACTTTCTGCAAAGCCTAGGACTACCTAAGTTCAGTCCTCAGGACCCACATGTTGGAAGAAGAGAACTGACAATACAAGTTGTCACGGGACCTCCACACATACACACACAGTAAATTAATTTTTTTAAAAAGAAAAAAAATGTAGGCTCATAGTAAGGAAAGCATTATAATTAGTCGGTCCTCTTGAGGTTAAAAAAAAAGTGTATTAAATATGTGCATATATTCCATAGTACATGACAACACCAGTTTTTCCTACGGCACAACAGTAACCTTTGCCCTGATAAACTCAGAGGGTTTCCAATACAAACATTAAGAAGAGAGTTGGGAGTGTGAAGAGGATGGGAGCTATGAATGCATGTGATCCTAATGCCATTACCTTTGACCGACATTTGGGGTATTCATGGTCACCCGGGAGCACCTTGAAAGAAATTGGTACCCGATCAGCTCTCCGATTGGCACAGAAAGCATCCCAGACTGCTCGGTGGACAGCATTATAAACCACATCAAGGCCAGTGAGTGTAACAAAAGCCATAGGCCGGCAACATAACTCCACAGGGAAGTCCCACTGTGTGGGGCTCATGCTTAGGACGTCACAGAAAGATCTGAAATAGAAAGATCAGGAGAGTCATAATTAGTTTTAAAAACAAACACCAATATCTAATATATAAACAAAGAGAACTTAGCCCCTTCATGAGCTCAGGATGTCCCAGTAAGGAGTCCTATTCAGCACAGTACAGACAGTGCCAGGTTCCCTTTGGGCATCAACTCCTGATTCTTCCAGGACACAGAGATCTCCAACATTGCTGATCTTCACAGGCTTCCAGATCAACTGTGCTTCCCTGCTGTATCAATGCTGTCTATTTTTATCATTAGCTTAGTCCACTTTTCTGTTTCTATAACTGAATCCAACAGATTAATTTATAACAAACAGAACTTTGTTTACTTCATAGTTATAAGGGCTGAGAAGTCCAAGAAAATGGTGCTAATATCTGGAGAGGCCTTTCCTGAGATATCATAGCATAGCCTTTTGACAAGACAAAAGGCTCCGCATGTACACAGTCAAGCAAACAGAACAGAATAGAGCAAAATGAAAACTGTAATTCCTGAGTTAGTAAAATTAATTAATTTTACAGGCAGTGGTGGTGCACACCTTTAATCCCAGCACTCAGGAAGCAGAGAGAGGTGAATCTCTGTGAGTTCAAGGCCAGCCTGGTCTACACAGAGAGTTCCCGGACAGCAAAGGCAACACAGAGAAACTGTCTCATATAACAAAAAAACAAACAAAAATGACTAATTGTATTGGCTTTTTTTTTTTTTTTACAAAAAAGGCTGTAGTCAATTTTCAGACAAATTCACTATTTTCAGTAATATTTCAAAATGTACATCAAACTCTTAGTCTTGAGCAGACTAAGAAAGCAGGTAAGTGATGAAATTAAAATAGCTCTATCCTTGCATGGTGGCACATGCTGTAATCCCAGTGTTCACCGACTTACATATATTAACAAATCCAGTTTCCTCTGATTTCTCTGAAATTCCAGATATCTAATTTCTCAATGCTTAGAATATAACTCAAATAATGTGTACATTATTTAGCAGTTGTTTTCTTGCTTTCCATAATATAAGACGATGTAATAGGTAAACGGAAACAGTGTTTCTCTTAGAGAAAAGTGTAAGACCCATTTCTGTTGTGTCCTTTAGCTAAATCTACAATGAAGGCAGGTCTGCACTGACTTTAGAAAGTGCTTATATAAAAATGTGTTTATTCCAAACAGAACTGTCACCATATTTTTTAAACGGTTCCTCGTTTCTGAAAGGACTTAACTACCACATGCTTCTTTAAAGAAGAGATTGTCATCATCACAGACACACACAGAACACAAGGTGAGGAAACTGAAATGTAAAACGCCACTTGTTCCCTAAGATGTGGACTATCTCTAACTGAAAAGATAATCATCTTTACTAATTAGCTATCTCATGCTCAAGTGCTAAAGGAACAATGGGTATTAAAGAATGATTTGGAAAGCTTACCGGAAATGATGCACTATCTATACCTTAAGTTTGCAGAACTGCTTTAAAAGACCTTTGGGAAGGGTTGTGCTAGGAGGGCAAAGAAAAACATTGCTTCTGCGGATTTTCAGATGAGGAGCAAAATAGCCTAGGAGTGGCCAAAGATAATATGGCTACTATATTTGCCTAATACCAAAATGCTCTAGACAAGAGTGTGAAAGGCCCATCTCCCTTAACAGTTTCAGAGGCTCAAAAGAAACGCCTGTGATCCTTGAACATGGAGTGGACACAAAGGGAAGTAGAAATGACTTACAAACTTTTTAATTTAGTACTGCCTGAGGGTAATACAGTACGAGTCACCTAAGTATTGTTAAGATTTCCAGCAGTTACATTAGAAGGTAACAGAGAAGTGGGCTCAGAAACCAAACTCCTATAAAGCCAGCACTCAAGAGGCAAAGGCAGGAGGATTGCTTCAAATTCCATAGTCTACAGGGCAGTTCCAGCCCAGCAAGGGCTATGAAGGACCCCCAAAAAGAAAAAGATGTGTAATTTTAGTTATATTTTATTTAGGCCAAAAGTATTCTCCAAACATCATTATAAGTTATTGATGAACGTTCAAAAACCTGTTTGTGTACTGTCTTCAAACGGTGTGTATTTTACACTCACAGCTGACCTAAATTCAGACTGGCCGATTTCAAGTGCTCTAGAGCCGCCGGTTGCTGCTGGCTACCACACCTGACAGGGTAGCTCTTGATCAGAGCAAATCTCTTCCAACATCACCATGAAAAACTGCATCAGCAATCCCTGCCGTATTCTACTTTACAAGGTTTGGCACTTGGTGATGGTCCTGCTTATGCTGTACATTTCAGAGGACAAGTGCTCACTGAGTAGATTTCAATGACATGCAGGAAAAGAAATCGTTTCCTGATTTCCCGGAAAATAATGGAGAAGCCAAGCAAACTACTGAGAAAGAGGGGACATGCAGAAGCAAATCTAAGTCCTCAGCACCAGTCACCTGGCTAGTGCAAGGCAAGTAATGGGACAGCCAGCGTAGAAGAGAAACAAGCTAACCCAACCAAAATATCTACTAAAGAAGACGGCTATCAATAAAGGGGTGTTCCAAGTTGCAAGACATCGGCTAGCAAGCACGGATTCAGAGACGTCTAACTGCAAAAAAATCAAACGAAGAACGATAGCTTGGTGGAGAAAAGGAAGCCAACACAGCCTGGAAGAAGACACTGTCCCCAGGATCGCAGCATTCGGCTCTGATAGCTGGGACTGGGAAAGGACAATAACCTCACAGTCCTAGAAACTGACGCAATCTTCCTCGATCACTCCCACCTCTCTACCTAAAAATAAGTACTTTCTTCTTTGCAGCTGAAGGAGAAATGCCAACATTGCACCCGTGGACGCCACGGGAAAATGCAGGCCTCCCCAAGCCAGCTGGGTTGGCGTGGCCCGGAAGGTTTCTGGGCCCAACTCACCCAGGCCACTCGCCCTGGACCCGCTGCGGCTGCGGCGAGTCGCCGTCAGCCCGGAGAGAACCGGGAGAGCCAGGCAGGGGCGTCACGGAACGCGGCCACCGAGTCCCGACAGCCCAAGCCCCAGCGCCGGCTGCAGAAGGCTAGACTTCCTTTTCCCCGCCTCCGCTGGCACAGGAAGCACTTCCTGGGCCTGAGTGACAGTTCTCCACGCCAGTCCCGGGACAGAACGGACCGCCCCCTTAGGCAGGTGCTCCATTTCCTAGAGGAGAAAGGGATTGGGGCGGAGCAAGAAGGAGCCAATAGGAGAAGCGGTCGTGCGAGGGGGCGGAGCCTCCTCGTTACCGCCCCCTCCGCGGCTGGTCCGAGGTCTGGGTGTCCCCCGCTTAAGGCGATCCCAGGTTCCCGGCCCGCAGCCGACTGCCCGGTGGCTCGGCAGCGCGCGAGCTCGTCCCCACGGCTGCGAGGAGGGTTCCCCCAGACCGAGGCGCGGAAACGGGGTGCCCCGGCCTCCCGCCCGCTGCCCTCCCGTTCTTTGCGGTCGCGATCGCCGTGCAACCGGCGCGATGGGTGCCAACGAGGACCAGGAGGTGAGAACCCAGGGCCGGACACCCCCCCCCCGCCCCCCGTCCGGCACAGGTCGCAACGTGGGGCACCGGGGACTGACTCCGCACGCGTCCTTCCCGCCGAGAGCCTGGCCGGCTGCCCCACGTTAGCAGATCCCTTGCCAGATGGCACCGGGTAACCGAGAGGCCAGCGAGCGTGAACGGGTCACGTGTGACTCAGCCTCCGGCTCGCCTCCTCTGTCTTATTTATTTATTTATTGCAACCCCGGGGGTCTACCCAGATTTCCTTGCTAAGATGAGCGACCTTGGTCCACAACCCTGGTGCGCTTGGCCGCCCTTAACTGACTGCCGCGTGTAGTTTTAGCGCTTGCGTGTCGAGTTATTCCGTCCTAAAAATCTGATCCAACCTTTAAAATTTAAAACTTGTGGTCTCGGGAAGGAGGGTTGAGTGAGTACGAGTTCTGTGTAGAAAGACGGATGGCCCCGGTGTCCCTCTGTTTGGAATGCTTAGTGAAGTCGCTCGTCAATCCGCCCTTGAGTGGACAATGTTTTGAGCATCCGCGTCTCAGTCAGAATTTGGTAGAGTTTGCGCTTTGATTTTTTAAATGTCATTTTGATACAGAGTGGGAGGGGATGGGCGCTGTAAATCGTTCCTCGTTAACTTTCCAATTCTGTAATGTGCCCTGATCAGGAAGGAAGAGTGTCTGCAGTGCTAAAGAGCCCAGGGTGTTGGGTGAATGTAGTGAAATGAGGATCAGGAGACATCTCGCGGGCGGCGGTGGCGCACGCTGTTAATCCCAGTAGGAAGTGAGGCAGAGGCGGGCGGGTCTCTGAGCTCGAGGCCAGTCTGGTTGTGGAGACTGAGTTCCAGAAACCCTGCCTCGAAGAAAACAAAGGCGGCGAATCTCCTTGCCTGGTAGCGGATAAGTAGTCATCCGCTGCTTACTTCCAACGTGTTGCTTAAAAGTTACCATTTTGACACTGTGGATGTTAATAGTAGCTTGCTTACAAATTCTCCATTAAAAACCCCATGTGGCGGTGCACGCCTGTAATCCTAGCACTCAGGGAAGCAGAGGCAGGTGGAGCTCTGTGAGTTTGAGGCCAGCCTGGTCTACAAAATGAGTCCCAGGAGGCTACATAGAGAAACCCTGTCTCAAAAAACCAAGCAACAACAACAAATTCTCCGGGGGAAAAAAAAAATACATATATATCAGCAAGTTTCTTGGTATCTGAAAACCCTGCTAAAAATTCTTACCAGCCCAATGAATCCAAAGCATTAATAAATCCAGGGGAAAGAATAGAGAGGAGGGGGAAGAGAAAGGATTAGTGAGTAGATATAAACTCAGTGGAGAAAAGCAAGGTCTGATGTCTTGTTACGCAGTGACTGGCTAGTTTAAAATTACCCTGTGCATTTGAGAATAACTAGAAGAGTTTTGAATGGTTCATTGACAAATACATGGTTGAAAATTTGAGGTGATAGACATGCTAATTACCCTAATTTGATCATTGTGTAATAAGTACACTTTTCAAAGAGCTGCACTGTGTCCCATAAATAAATACAATTTCAAAAATAGTTTTGTTTTATGTATATGCATGTTTTGCCTACTTGTATGTCTGCGTGCCACTTGCATTCCTGGTGCCCACAGAGGCCAGGAGAGGGTATTGGATACCTGGAACTGGAGTTCTAGAAGGAAGGGAACCACCACAAGGGCTGGAAATCGAAACAGATCCTCTGGAGAACACTGAGCCATCTCTGCAGCCCCAATAAGTACAGTTATTATGTGCCAATTTGAAACTAGTTCTTTCTCCCAGCAAAGCACAATGTAACACTTCTTGGATTTGACGACCCCCCCC
>NW_026596147.1:7954437-7954803 GCF_907164565.1 Psammomys obesus
CCCCCCCCCCCCCCCCCCCCCCCCCCCACTGCTGGTGACTGACTCCACCTCAGACCTAATGAATCACAATTTCTGTGGTAAAGCCCAGGAATCTTTGTTTTTTAACAGTGAAGTTTTATTCTTCATCATGATAGGTATCTGGATCTTTGGAGATAGTTTCCTGCCCAGTTTTGACGATGCTGGCTTTGAAAAATAAAAGAAACAATAAAACCATCATATGTTTCCTGTTCACTTTCTTCGTGTATCTTAGTTCCTTTGCTAACCTGAAATTGAATGTGTGAACAGAATCTCGGTTTGCCTGTGCGGAAACTGTGGCATCACATCAATCTCTTTGAAAACTAAAACAGATACCCGTGTCTTTGTTTC
>NW_026596147.1:7954813-7959473 GCF_907164565.1 Psammomys obesus
ACATCAATCTCTTTGAAAACTAAAACAGATACCCGTGTCTTTGTTTCTCCAAGATTCAGCTGTCACTCACAGTGATTGAGATGTCTCATTTATAGGCCACAGTATTCCAAGACAAATCCCAGGCAAGGGTTACTAATCAGCATCCTCTCTTCTAGTCCTTCAATCATCTTGAGTAGATCCTGTGAGCCTTCTTCCTGATACTCTTTCTTGGGGCTTCTGTATACTACTTCAGCTTTGTATCACTCTATGAAAATGATGATGAGTATAACAGATGTTCTTTTTGAAATGGGGAATTGTGCATCCTGTTTCCCACTTCCAAGTTTAGTGCATCTTCTACACACCAGGTTGCTGTACTTAAGCGGAGTGAACAAAGACACAAAATAGTCACAACTTGCTTTAGCCTAAATCTTTCCTCCAAAATACCAAGAAGAAAGCATGGGAGTGAGCTCTTCACAGGGTGAATGTGAGAAATAAGTGAGCTGATACAGTGTAAAAACCCTTAGCAGTGCCGAACAAATACTCTCAAAGTGCATGTTGTTAGCATAATTATATGTGTGTTAGTACATGGACATATCAGCGTTTTGGGGCCAATAAGTTAGGCCATATTTTCCATAATTGAGTGAGTTTGAATGAGACGCTAAAGACTCGCTGTTTCTAATCCATGCATGGAACTCAACAAAACCCATGATTTTTTTTTTTTTTTTCAGATGGAACTAGAAGCTTTACGTTCTATTTATGAAGGAGATGACAGTTTCCGGGAATTAAGTCCAGTTTCATTTCAATACAGGGTAAGACACTGCATACACAATGCATGTATTTTTGTGCTGTGGGAAAAGAATGGATATTCTGCAAAATCTGATTCTGCCTTTTAACTTAGTAGTTTAACTTTATTACAGTCCTATATTTTCTGAAACTTTCATTATTTGTGTGTATAAATATGTGGGAGCCCACAGAGGCCAGAACTGGAGTTACAGTTGGTTGTAAGCCATCAGAGGTGGATTCTGGAAACCGAACTAGGGTCTTCTGGAAAAGGAGTAACAACTGAGCCATCTCTTCAGCCTGCCTGACACATTTAAAAGAAAACTCATCACTATGACATTGTTATTGATAACATTTGAAAACTAAATTTAGAACCTTTTATAAAATGCATGCATATATATGTGTGTGTGTATATTAATATATATAATTATATATATATATATAATTCTATTTTATGTGCCTGGGTGTCTGGCCGGCAACTATGTCTCTGCACCACGTACATGCCAGGTGCTCACAGAGCCCAGAAGAGAGCATCAGATCCCCTGAATGAGAGTCATAGACACTGCTTGTGTGTTGACATGCAGGTGCTGGGAAATGAACCCAAGTCCTCTGCAAGGGCAGTTAGTGTTCTTAACCACTAAGTCATCTCTCCAGCCTAATTCAGAACCTTAAAAAAAATTGGCTTGGTAGTACAATGTTAGAGCTAGAAGAAATTTCAGATATTACATGCTGTTACCTTGTTAGAGATGCCTTCCCTCAGTCCTAGCTTCCTTGACTCTTGCCACAGCTTATGTTGATACGTAATCCTCAAACTTGATTGTATTATGGACAGTAACAGGAAATGAGTTTTCATTTGTTTGTTTTCTTAAGACAGAGTATCACAGTGTAGCCCAGGGACTCTTGATTCTTTTACCTCAGACTCACAAGTGTAGCCAGGGAATAAATTGTCAATAGTGGTTCTCAACCTTCCTAAAAACCTGCAACCATTTGTTACAATTCTTCATGTTATGGTGACCCCAACTATGAAATTATTTTCACTTCGGCTTTATAACTATAATTTGGCTACTGTTATGAACCATAACATAAATACCTGTTTTCTGATAGTCTTAGGCGACCCCCGTGAAAGGGTCACTCGACCCCCCAGAGGGGTT
Organism: Psammomys obesus; assembly: GCF_907164565.1. Lineage (NCBI taxonomy): Eukaryota > Metazoa > Chordata > Mammalia > Rodentia > Muridae > Psammomys > Psammomys obesus. The sequence continues at coordinate 7,956,724 of NW_026596147.1, forward strand.
TCGATGCACAGGTTGAGAACTATGACTCTAGCAATTCCCAGTTCCTCTTTAGTTCCGACTGTTTGCGTTGCCTCCATCTGTATTACGGCTATAATTGTCACCTTACTTGCCCTGACAAATACCTGACAAAACAACTTGAGGGCCAAAGAGACAAAAGTGATTAGTTCCAAAGCTCCATAGCCTGAGCTTGGTCCCAGAGCCCACATGAAGGTGGAAGGGTATCTGTGGCGGGATATTTGATCACACTCTGAACCCCTGTGGGAAGCCAGAGTCCATTCTCAAGCCGTGTGCATGGAGAGTTGCTTGTCTGGCAGGCTGCTTTGTTGTTGAATATTCAGAGAAAAACATAACCCCGAGATTGTGTACTCGAAAAACCTCTTTCTAGTTGTGGTGTGGCTCAGCCCTAGCACACACCTTTAATCCAAAAGATTTCTGTTTGTTGTAACCAGGATTAAATAAAGTCAACCGTACGTCAAGAGGCAGAGCAAGCAACCAATTGACAGGGAATGAACGTAGGAAAAAAACTATAGAGAGTGAAAGGAAGTTTGGAGGACAGTTAGAGGGACGTACAGGAAGTTGAAAGGGAAGACATTCATTGTGAGGGGTTTTTAAGACAGCGTGGAGAAGGAGAAGGGGCTTTCTCCTTCTGGGACATCAGCTGAGTTAGGAAGGTCCGCTGGGTGCTTTCTCTGCCTCTCTGAGCTAGCAGGCTTTCAGATAAAATCAAATGTTTGAGATTGTGTTTAAAAACAACACTGATCCACAAAGTTGTCCTCTGTGTACTCTGGTACATGTATGCCACACCCCCCAAAGCACACATACACAGTCATAATAAATAAATATTTAAAAAAATAAAACTTAAGGAAGGAAGGCTTGATTTGGGCTCACAGTTTGAAAGTCCAGTCCGTTAGTGGCAGGGAAGTCATAGCAGAAGGGTCCTGTGTGATGTCATGGTCATATTGTGCCTGAAGTCAGGAAGCAGAGAAAGCAGCACTTCTGCACAGGACTCGCTCTCCTGCCATGGGGCATGACTCAACCCATGCAATGGTGACCACATTAGCATAGGTCTTTTCACCTCAGTTATCCTAATCTAGAAAACCCCTCACAGACATGCCCCGAGGTTTGTCTCTGTGCTGATTCTAAATCCCATTGAACTGTGTGGACATTTACAACAGCTAGAGAACTCTCAATGGCCAAAGTTCATGCTGGAACGAAGACCTGGACTCTTCCATTCTAAGTCCAGCTGCCTTCTCAGATTTCCCCAGCCACTGCCACGGTCCTTTACCAAAGAGGCACCAAGAATTCCCGCATGCTTTCCATTAACAGCGTCAGTTACTTATTGAGCACAATATGCGTCTACATGCTAGACAATAGAAGGAAACATGAATTTGGAGACAGAATGCCAACGGTCAAAGAAACTCTGGGGCTCTGCCCCATCGGTCCCTCTGTTCTTGCACAGAGCAGTTCAACAGGCTCCCTAATGATTTCCCTGCTTCCACGTCTTTCTTTCGCTTCCCTCTTACACTGTGCCACCAGTTCAACAGACCGCTAGTTAGCTGCCTTACACATTTAAGTAGTCCCGCCATAGCCCGTTTGAAGAGGTTTCTTCCTGGCCTTCTCTTGCCTGTAAAGTGATGGCTCTGTTCTTCGCTCCATAATCCAAGTCCACTTCTCAAAAAAGATTTATTTCTCTTTGTGTATATAAGTGCTTCACCTGGATGATTTGTGTGCATGTGTGTCACATGTGCCTGGTACTCTTAGGGGCCAAAAGAGAGCTTCGTGTCCCCAGGAACCGGAGTTACTGGCTTTTGTAAGCTGCTGTGGGAGTTTTGGGAACCTGACCCCAGTCCTCTGCAATAGTGGCAAGTGCTCTTCTTTTTTGTTTGTTTGTTTATTTGTTTGTTTGTTTGGTTGGTTGATTTGCTTTTTTTGTTTTTCGAGACAGGGTTTCTCTGTGTAGCCCTGGCTGTTTTGGAACTCCCTCTGTAGACGAGGCTGGCCTCGAATTCACAGAGATCCACCTGCCTCTGCCTGCTGAGTGCTGGGATTAAAGGCCTTTGCCACCACAGCACTACTGTGGCAACTGCTCTTAAGGCTGGGGTCAGGCCTCCAGTCGTTCCAAGTCCTCCTTTTGTTTTGAACTACCTCTGTAAAACTTTGTCAACTTTTATTACCAACAACAGATTGCTAAATGATCCCCTCAGTATCTTTTCCCCCCTACTTAAGTATTGTCTTTAGATCCATTGTAATTTCTTTTCTTCATCTTTCATCTCCTATCTATCTGCCTTTTCTCAGGCCTAAATCCTCTATGACACATTTGACCCAAGTCTTCTCTGCCCTTAATTTGAAGCAGAATTAATTTTACCATCACTTCATGCCTTATTTCGCCTTTAACATCATCCGTTCTGCAGTTTTGTAAGTCATTAGGTGTCATTGAAGACAGGAGCAGTCCCGCCGCTCTCTCTAATATAATGACACATTGGTAATCTGTTTCTATACCTTGAGTAAGGACTTGGTGATAACATGAAGCCATCTTCTGTCACTTTTTCATGCCTGTGATGGACTCATACTAACATCAAGAGGTTCTGTGCCTCAACTTACATTGATAAGAATGTAGCTGAAAGTAGGACAGTGAAGATATGGGCAGAATATAAAAGTGAAGCAAATAATTTGAGGTGAAGATTTTTTCCTAGTTATTTTACAGTGTGTGTGTGTGTGTGTGTGTGTGTGTGTGTGTGTGTGTGTGTGTG
>NW_026596147.1:7959483-7970737 GCF_907164565.1 Psammomys obesus
GTGTGTGTGTGTGTGTGTGTGTGTGTGTGTGTGTGTGTGTGTGTGTGTTAGAGGAGGGCCATGTGCATGCCCCAGCATGTGTGAGTTGGCTGTCCCCTTCCACTCTGTGGGTTCCAGGATCAAACTCGGGTCATCAGACTTTACATTGAGTGCCTTTGCCCACCCCCCATGCCCAGCCATCTCACAGGCCTCTGAAGTGAAAAGCTTGGTTCGGGAAAGCATTATTAACAGATGCTCAAATCTCTAAGCAAAGGTTGCTAGGGAACGGGGTGGTGACGTAGTTCTGTGCTCCTATTGCACAGATTACTTCTTCATTACCTCTGCACGGAAGGTATTATCCCCAGCGGTGATTCCTGACAGGATGCAGCAAGAGCTGCCATGCCACCTCTCCCCACAAAATGGTCCATCTGAATCTGAGCGCCGGAAGCAGTGCTCTAGATTTGAGAACGTTAGTGGAAAAAAAATTGGGCTAGACTCTTGCCTTGTTTTGTTTCAAGACAGAGTTTCGCTGTGTAGCATTAGCGTCCTAGAACTCACTCTGTAGACAAGACTGGCCTAGAACTCAGAGATCTGCCTGCATCTGCCTCACAAGTGCTGGGATTAAAGGCCTGCACCACCACCACCTGGGTCCAGCCTGGACTCTTAATGTCATAAAAGACTTTTAAAAAGCCTGGGAGAGGGTTCTGTTAAGGCAGACCAGAAAGATATGACAACCAGATACCGTAAACCTTTGGTGAGTTCTAGATTTCTGGCGTGGGAGTGGTGTTAATTAAAGGACACTTTAAGCATAGTTGGGAATTTGTAATATGAATTATATATTAGAGGAAATTTTTATATCAGTGGCAAATTCTTGGGGATGTGATGATGATCTTCTGGCTGTGAAAAGATACCCTAAGGTTTTGTTTTTGTTTATTTGTTTTTTGTTCTTTTAACCCGTAAATAACTAAAGACATTTCAGCTGGACACTGTGGTGCCCATCTGTAATCCCAGCACTCAGGAAGGCAAAGGCAGGTGGATCTCTGTGAGATCGAAGCCAGCCTGGGCAAGTCTAGGAGAGCCAAGACTACATGGAGAAACCCTATCTCCAAAAATAACAACAAAAAGCTGACAGCCGAGTGAAGACTGGGCCATCAGCAAAACTAAAGCTTCCTGGAGCGGAGCGGCACTAAAGCAAAAGTTGGAACTGTTTATCTGCACCGCATCCTTGGTCAGTCCTGCCCTGTAGCTCTGACCTTCTCAACTTGTTATGCCTTTGATTTTGACCAAGTGTCGGAAAGAGTCATTTCAAAGACAGTAATTTAGGCCTTCTGATCACTTTCCACAAGCCTAAGACTCCTTTTTCTTCAGATAGGTGAAGACGGCGATCCTAAAGCCTTCCTGATAGAGATTTCCTGGACCGAGACATATCCGCAAACGCCTCCGGTTATATCTATGAACGCGTTTTTTAACAACACGATGTGAGTCGTTTCATTTTCAGTGCCTTTTCGTTCTCTTTCACTGATTCTTTGACTGATTCTTTGACTCCTTTCCCTGCATCGTAGCTCCCCGGCTGTGAAGCAGAGTATCTTAGCCAAACTGCAGGAAGCGGTGGAAGTGAACCTTGGCACCGCCATGACCTACACTTTGTTCGAGTACGCGAAGGACAATAAGGAGCAGTTCATGGAGAACCACCATCCTGGGAATTCTTCGGTGAGCGCATGCTCGGTGCTGCCGGATGGTTTTGGCCTGGGCATGTTAATTTTTTTTTTTTTTTTTTTTTTTCTGGTTGTTCTTTTGAAACTTGGGAGACTAATAGGCATTCTTCTGCTAGTGAAGTGATTTAAAACCAGGTTATTGGAAGCAGGGGAAGACAGACAAACAAGGAAAGAAAGGGCTTGCACAGTGAGAAGAGATGTAGAAGGCAAGAGAGAAGGGAACCAAAATATCTGGATTATATAGTGAAGATCCTGTGGGAAAGGGGAAGCCGGCTGCCTGGGCTGGAAAGTTCAGGGTAGAGGGCAGGGCATGCCAGTCACGCCCTGTAACAGGTCGGGACTGAGCAATAACTGCTGGGAGAGCCTGGTTAAAAAGGCACCTCAGCCACTTTCCCTGGGTCTCAGGCCCAGTGAAGACTTTGTATCAGATTTAAACAGAGAATTGCGTGTGAGTTAAGTGAGAACAATGAATCCTAGATTACCTCTATTTAATGGAGAAAATGAAATTATGTTCTGCCAATTTTTACCCTTCATTCAGCAAAGGTTAAAATACTTCTACCCATCAAAATTGAAGCCAGTCATGATAGTGTATGTCTTTAATCCCTGCATAGGGAGGCAGAGGCATGTCTGTGATTTCAAGGCCAACCAGAGCTTCATAGTGAGATGGGAAAAGAAGGAAGGAAGGAGGGAGGGAGGGAGGGAGGGAGGGAGGAAGGAAGGAAGGAAGGAGTGAGTCAGTCTTGTCATAGTTCCATTTGAGGTGTGTAGAGGTTCAAATCCCCCTGCACTACTTTTTTAACCCTGTGGCTTTGGCCAGCTTTCTTGATCTCTGTGTGCTCAGGTCCTCATTGGTTAAGTGGGATTATAATAGGGTCTACTTTAGTAGATTGTGGTAAGCCTCAAATAAATGTTGTGTGGAGTCACAGCAGTGCTTGTCATGTGGTAAGTATTTTAGATTTTAGCTAAGCCCAAATATTTTAAAAGTTTTCTTCAAGGAACCAAGAAGTCCTGGGTGGGGTGTGTGATTTTTCTAAAGATGCACCAATAATAACAAATTACCAAGATGCACCGCAGCTCAGTCATTTAGACAATTAGTTGGAACCTCAGATCTTCCAAATAGCATGGGCAATGGGACTTCCTTCTCGGATCTTGGTTTAACTGATGCCCTAATGTAGTGTCCTTGAAAATGAACCTCTTCGAGAGCAAGGCCAGAGGCATGGGGACACTGACTGGATCGGTGAGTGGCAGCAGTGACATCTTCGGTCTTATAAATTTAGAAGTCCACCATTCCCTTCAAGATGTAGCAGTGTTTAGTCTAATGCCTAGTTAGGTGTCCCTAAGATAAAGTTTCTCTGTGTAGCCTTGGACTCACTTTGTGAGGCTGGCCTCAGAACTCACAGAGCTCCGCCTGCCTCTGCCTGCTGGGATTAAAGACCTGTACCACCATTCCTAGCTTAATCCTGTAGGTTTTAAAGTTTTAATGTGTTTCTGTTCTTGTAGACACCCATAGCCAAAATCATCTCGGTTGAGACTCCCAGCACAGCCACATCAAGTAAGAAAAAAGACAAGAAAGAACAACTTTCCAAAGCACAGAAGCGCAAGCTGGCGGATAAAACAGGTCTGCGCTGTTCTTTGTCTTTCTTAACACAGGAAGTGACTTACTGATTTTACTGTAGTATGGGTGCTTGATACGTTTAGATTCTTAAAATTAATTCTTTCCTTTGTTTTGTGTTCATGATAGAGTTTTTCTGTGCAACAGCCCTGGCTGTCTGTGAACTCACTCTGTAGACCAGGCTGGCCTTGAACTCACTGAAATCTGCCGGCCTCTACCTGCTGGCATTAGAGTGCATCACCACTGCTGGCTAAGTGTTTATTCTTGGCACATTTGAATCAGAGACTTGTTGGTCACAGTACAAAAATACGATATTTATTGCGACTTTATTATGAGAATGTCATCTGGGGGAAGGTAATGAGTCACAAAGTAAATATAAATATTCCCACTGAAGAACATTAGAAAATGTTCTTTCAGTCGACATGTAGAAAGGACAAAGCCTTTTGTGCAGTGTCCTGCCTAAACACTGCATGTGTGGGATTTTATTTATCAGTGTGGCAGGTGAGTAGTTTCAAAAGCTGTGTGAAATGGTTTTTACCTACAGTTTGGTGCATTATTTCATCTTAGCACAGTTATTTAATATTTTTAATTTACTTATCTTTTTACTAATTACAGTTTATTCACTTTGTATCCCAGCTGTAGCCCCCCCACCCTCTATCTCTCATCTCCTCCCCTGCCCCTCCCCAAGTCCACTGAGGGAGGTCCCCCTCCCCTTCCCTCTGACCCTAGCCTATCAGGTCTCATCAGGACTGGCTACACTGTCTTCCTCTGTGGCCTGGTAAGGCTGCTCCCCCCCCCCCTTAGGGGGAGGTGATCAAAGAGCCAGCCCATGAGTTCATGTCAGAGACAGTCCCTGTTCCCCTTACTAGGGAACCCACTTGGATACTGAGCTGCCATGGGCTACATCTGTGCAGGGGTTCTAGGTAATCTCCAAGCATGGTCCTTAGTTGGAGTATCAGTCTCAGAAAAGACCCCTTTGCCCAGATTTTTTGGTTCTGTTGCTCTCCTTGTAGAGCTCCTGTCCCCTCCAGACCTTTCTAATCTCTCCCCCCCCCATAAGATTCCCTGCACTCTGCCCAAAGTTTGGCTATGAATCTTAGCATCTGTTCAATGCTCTGCAGGGTAGAGTCTGAATCCCTCTGTGGTAGGCTCCTGTCCTGTTCCCTGTTTTCTTCCTCTTCCGATGTCCATCCCTTTCTGAATAAGGATTGATCACCTTACCCAGGGTCCTCCTTCTTGCTTAGCTTCATTAGGTGTACAGATTTCAGTAGGTTTATCCTATATTATATGTCTAATAACCACTTATAAGTGAGTATATACCATGTGTGTCTTTCTGCTTCTGGGTTACCTCACTCAAGATGATCTTTTCTAATTTCTACCATTTGCCTGCAAATTTCAGGTTTTCTTTGTTTTTAATTGCTGAGTAATATTCCATTGTGTAAATGTACCACAATTTCTATATCCATTCCTCAGTTGAGGGACACCTGGGCTGTTTCCAGATTCTGGCTATTATGAATAAATTCTTTACAGAACTTGAAAGAACAATTCTCAATTTCATATGGAAAAACAAAAAACCCAGAATTGCTAAAACAATCATGTACAACAACAGATCTTGTGGAGGTATCTCCATCCCTGATCTCAAGCTGTATTACAGAGCAATTGTAATAAAAACTGCCTAGTACTGGCATAGAAACAGAGTAGTGGATCAATGGAACCAAATAGAAGACCCAGAAATAAACCCACACGCCTACGGATACTTGACTTTTGACAAAGAAGGCAAAACCATACAATAGAAAAAAGACAGCATCTTTCAACAAATGGTGCAGGTCTAACTGGATGTCTACATGTAGAAAAATGCAAATAGACCCATATTTATGACCCTGCACAAAACTAAAGTCCAAGTGGATTTTTTTTTCCTACAACTGACTTATTACACAATAAGACTTCAGAAAAGAATTCCCATGTGCATGAAAACAGACTCCTCAAGAAAAGGACTATAAATGCCAACCCAAATCAACAGGAATACTTGCTCACTTTTCTTTCTTTTCTTTTCTTTTTTTTTTTTTTTTATTATTTTTTTCCCCTTTTCTTTCACTTGGAAATTCGCAAATGGTCACCAGTCTAAGTTTTCCCACTTAGGGAAAAGGAGAACATTGTTGTGTGTACGCACACATTTACACAAGGGTGTGTGTGTGTGTGTGTGTGTGCTCATGGAGCCCCAAAAAGGGTGCTGGATCCCCTAGACCTGGAATTGCAGGCAGCTTCCTGATGTGGGTGCTGGAAGCCTCTCTGCAGCCGCTGCTCGCTCTTTTATGAAGAATCATAGGTTTATTCTTGTTTAATATCTGTTGATGGTAGAATAAAAAGAAACCAACTCTGGATTGGGCCTCAAACAAGACTTTGAAATTGTAACGGTTTGTCATATAAAAGTCTCCACATTGTTCACCCTCCTGTCAGGCAGTGGTAAAGTGTAAATAAATGAAGTAAACAAAAATAAACAAAAAAAAAAATAGCCATCATAGTGTGTTTTCTAGAATTTTGGTTGTTGTCTTTGGAATGTTTTAGCCTCAGTGGCCTGTGGTCATCTTCATTAAACAATATCTTCCCATGCATGTCTCTTTGGTAGGTAATGCCCTACCAAGGTCTAATCTCCCTAGGGTGAAAATATAGGAGTTTGTGACTGAGAACTTTCATCCTAATACAAGTTTAGTTCATTAGCCTGTGCAATCAGACTGATGGGCCAACCTTGTGCCCTCCTGAGACCCGTGACATAAGATTCTTACTGGTCTGAAAGAGAAAAGAACCATTCGCATCAGGAACTGGGCTCGCGTAGAATTGCCTCTCTCTGTGAGAGTCATCAGTCTCTAGTTTACTGGACAGTTGGTAAGGGTGAATATCCTTTGTCCACATGCTTGAGGCCCCAAGTGTTCAGAGTTCAGAGGCTTCCAGCTCTGGGGATACTTTCAAAGTTCTTGATTGAGCAGCCACAATTCAAGGTCTAAATGCTCCAAAGTCTACAGCTAGCTACTCAAAAAGTTTCAGGTTTGGGAGGTTTGTTTTGTTTTTATTGGTGTTGGTTTGTTGATTTGTTGCTGGTTCGTTTTGTTTTGTGCTCAGATCTATATAGTACTTGTTTCAAATGTAAAGTTTTTTTTTAAGGCTTCATAAAATGAGACATGCAGCCTACATGAAGCTTGGTTGCAGCTTCCCCCCTGCTCCCCCCTCTCCCCAGCATCTCCCCTGAATCTTTTCTTTCTTCTAGATCCATCCCCCCAAATCTTCTCAGGAAAAAACAGACCTCCCAGGGACATGAACTAAACACCGTATAGTAAACTACAATAAGACCAGACTCATATTCTCACCTCAAGGCTAGACAAGACAACCGAATAGAAAGAAAAAAGCCCCAAAGCCAGGCGAATGTGTCACAGACAGCCCCTGCCCTCACATAGGAATTCCACAACCATAACATCCATGCAGAAAACCTAGTTAAACCATGCATTGTTGTGTGAGCCCTTGTGAGCTTTGTCTCAAGCATTCTCAGTAGAGCAGCGGTCCTCAGCCTTCCCAATGCTGTGACCCTTCATTACAGCTCCCCATGTTGTGGTGACCCCCCCCCCACTAAGTTAACTCACTGCTACTTCATAACTGTAATCTTGCTACTGTTATGAATCATACGGTAAATATCTGATACTCTGCCTCTATTGGGGTCATAACCCCCCAAGTTGAGAACCCCTGTAATACATGAAATAAGGTTTTGTCAGAGCATACCTAACTGTACGTAAGTTCACTTGCCCTCCCCTTAGTCCTGAAACCAAACATTTGCCGACACTGTGTCTCCTGTTCAGAGCCGAGGGCCTTGGTCAGAGTCCTGAAACAGTGAGCCATTGCAGCCACGTCCTCAGATGAGCAAGCATTGGCCTCCTATATATGTCGATCTCACCCCTCGTTCCCTCTTAGTAACAGCTTTTGTCATGAGTGGACCTGGAGTAATGTAAAAGGGGGTGTGTCTCCAATACTCTGCAGGTGCCTCCCAGATGGCGCTTTAAGGTTACAAAGATAATGAGAAGCTTATTTTCTTCCAGCTTAATGGTGTGTCATGCAAACTTTCCATCTACTCGTTGTACGCAATAGAATAAAAAGTATTATTATCGGTTTGTTTATAATTAGCCAATCAGTCTTAGTGAAGGTACTGCTTTTGTCCTCCAGATCACAAAGGCGAGCTTCCTCGAGGCTGGAACTGGGTTGACGTCGTGAAGGTATAGCACACTTACATTCAAGTCTTCAAACTTGTTAAAAGTTATTGCCCTGAAATAATAAAACATGTATTTTCCTCTTTCCTTCCTGCTGCCTTTGGGATTTCCCTGATGTCTGCCTGCTTTTTTGGATTCAGCATGTAAGTATTCCTGAAGCCTTCATGTTCTCTGTTTCCTTGGTGTTTCTTGTGCTTTTCTTGGAGCGAGAAGCCTACAGCAGGAAGCTTTGCTCTCATCCCTCTGCTGTGCTATTGGCCTAGGGTCAGCTTCGCTGGGGAGCAGATTTGTGCGCATCCAGCCATCTTCTGTTGCACTAAGTCACAAAGAGAGCTGAAGGGATGCAAACCCAGCACCATCCTAAGTCTGTTGTAGAAAATGTAGCTGTTGCTGAGGGACTAGAGAGATGGCTCCGTGCAAGTGCCTGCGTGCAAGCATGAGGCCCTCACTTCACATGTCCGTCCACAGAACAAGCTGGGTTTGGTGGCACGCATTTGAGGGTCAGAAACAGGCCGGTCCCAGAACTTGCTGCCCAGCAAGCGTAGCTAAATTAATGAGCTGTCAGTTTTGTGCGAGGCCGTGTCTCGAAAATTACTGTGAAAAACAATGAAGAAAGACACTTGACATCTGGCATCTGTGTGCACGCGCACTCACACAAACACGTACATACACCACATATGTACACACTCACAAAGTGGTTGGATTGTTGCAGTATAGGTTTATTGTTAGTTTTAATTATAAGTGCAGCAACTATAACCTATATTAAAAACAGTAAGGCTTTACTACCTTTAATTATTTAACGGTATTCATGTGTTTGGGAACGCTTACCCTTCGCAGCCCCTACTTTCCCTAGTTTCCCATATTCTTCTCCAAAATCGTTTTTTACGTTTATTTGTGTGCGTGCACAAACGCTGCATCGCGGATGCGGAGGTGAGAGGACGCCTGCAAAGAGTTGCTTCTCTCCTTCCACGTAGACCCGAGAGGCTGAGCTCGGTTGTCAGCTTATCGGCAAGCCCCTTGAGCAGCGAAACCATTTCCTCAGCCGCTTCTGAGTGTGCACCTGTGTGCCTGGCTCTCTGTAGGTGCGCTGGGTTCGTAAAGGTGCTTGTGAAGGCCACAGGAAGGTGTCAGAGCCCCTGGACCTAGAGCCAGAGTTGGTTGTGAGCTGCCCGGTGTGGTCCTAGGAACTGAACGTGGATGGGTCTTCCACAAAAGCAGCAAAACCTAGCAGATTTAAAGTCTAAATTTAGAACAGAAGCCATTTCTCTTTTGACCTGGAGTAGAAGAAAAGAACCGACTCAAACAATTTGTCCTCTCACCTCCACAGACACACTGGGCACACTCATACACACAATAGATGCGTAATTTTTACAAAATCGTCGGTTTATTGTCTATCAGTGCCATGTTTCTTTATATTGGCACATACACAGAATGGGGTATGAGCAGTCACAACTAAAGCCAATGGAGGCAGACTGCTTGGGCTGTGAAGCCATTGCCAGCCAGATGCTTTGGGATGAGTTATTAACCTCCGCATCTCAGTCCCCACACTTCTAATAAAATGCCATAGAAAATAAAGTTCATATTGAGTTAAATGAGTGTAGAGGGATTTTATTTAATCCAGCATCTGACTCCATCTGTCTTCACTGGTATAATTGAACAATTGCAATTTTTTTAAAAACAGCATTTGGTGCCTAGTGTGGGGACTACAAATAAAGGTTCATCAAAACACTTAACAGCACTAGCTACAGAGAAAGCATTAGGCAGTAGCATTATAGCGTGATTTGTAGACTATTATCAGTAAAAATTAAACCTGGGTGGGAAAAAAAAAAAAAAACACTGTGGATGATAGAAAAAAAAAAAAATAGAAGAATGTCATTAATTTAACAAACTGCCTGAGTCTCATTTACTCTTAGAAAGCTGCAAGGGATATTCCCCCACTTAACCTTGTTCTGTTGGGGTTGTTTTTACAAAACCTGTTGGAAGTAATATGGCGTAGAGTTAGACAGTGTTAACTGTATATCCTATTGTTTATTTAGTTTTAATTCTGATTAGAAACAGTGACTCTGGTAGCGTCATTACTTTCACTTAATACTTGGTATCATTTTTCTGTTTTAACAGCTAAGCAAAACTGGCTCTAAAGATGATGAATAGCGCCTGCAGACAAAGCAAGAGGAACCTTTTTGAAAAGTCGCCCAGTTCAACCATCTCTCTACCTTTTTTCTGGTGGCTTTTTCCAAGACATCGGTCTTTTGTATGTGTCTTGAAAAATATAAGTGGAAAGTTAATGAAGAGATTCGGTTGTAGTAAATTATTTTCACAAACTTGCCTTAATAAAAGGTGAAAGCGTAACCATTTGGAGTACTTTCTGAAGCTGTTGAGCATCGACAGCGCATGGCTCTGTGGAGTGAGTTGGTGGTACCTCAACCGTCTGATCCAAGCGATGCAGTCATTTCTAAAGGCCAACAAAGCGGCTTTCAAACTGGCAGTTGAATAGAGCACACGAGTCTCCGGCATCCCTTGGCGTGACCCACACTAACACGCATCTCACCTTGAAGACATCCTCTCCTTTCGCTTACATAGCAAAACAGAAGTGGCTTCAGAGAAATCTGAGTTCTGGTGTTGAGCGTTATATGATTCTCTTGGTAGTTCCTCTTTATTTTTCAGCAGTGAATCACTCCTCCTTCATAAACTGACGTCTGTTTATGCTTTTCTCGTAGTTCGGGTGAAGGTGTTTGATCATGAGAGCTTCCAATTATGTGACTACTAAAAAGTAAAGCATTTGCTGTGTAAGCCTGAGGACCCGACTTAGCTCCCCAGCACCCACATAAGAAGCGGGGGGGAGGCAGAGACAGAGGGGTTCCTGGTGCTTGCTGGCCTGCCAGTCTGGCTGACTCATTGAGCTCCTGGCTCAGGAGGAAGCCAAAGAGGAAGACGTCTCTGGCCTCAATTGGCAAGCGTAAGTGTGTGCACTCACCTGAACACACAGACAAATACCAGACAGACACGCGTAACAATACACGGAACAAAGCAAAAACGACAAATTTGCCAAATACTTTAGAAAGCATGTGAATGAGTACTAGCTCTTATTTTAAAATGTTTCTCTTAGCCCGGTGTGGTGGCGCACGCCTGTGATCCCAGCCCTCAGGGAGGCAGAGGCAGGCAGATCTCTGTGAGTCCGAGGCCAGCCTGGTCTACAAAGTGAATCCAGGACAGCCAAGGCTACTCAAAGAAACCCGGTCTGGAAAAACCAAAATAAATAGAATATTTATCTTTGCTGCATACGCCAGAATGAGAGTATAAGATGCCTTACTATTTAATTTTTGTATTGTTGGAGACAGTGGTGTTAATAAATTTCTATTATCTGCCATTAGGACATTTTGTTGTTGGGTAACAGGTCTTTCTGTGGATTCAGCAGAAAACACATTTAGGGAGGGTGTGTGGGTTTTGTGAGAGGTTTATTGTTTTGTTTTGTTGGTGGGTTGTTTTGTTTGTTTTTATAGTATCTTTTCAAGTATCCAAATATGTTCTCCAGCCTCTGTCTTTTTAATAATGTATATCCAAGTCGTTCACATGCTGAACCGTTGTTCTGCATGCTTGGGCTTAAAAATCATTAGGAAAAGAAACTCGCTGTAGTTTTGTTAGGAGAATTACTGTGTGTGTGTGTGTGTGTGTGTGTGTGTGTGTGTGTGTGTGTGTGT
>NW_026596147.1:7970747-8010671 GCF_907164565.1 Psammomys obesus
TGTGTGTGTGTGTGTGTGTGTGTGTGTGTGTGTGTGTGTGTGTGTGTTTTACAGTGACTGTGTGTGCTTTTGTGTTGTTAGAATACCAAGTTGCACCATGTTGTTTATACCACATTGTAAAGAACAACTAACTTTTAAAGACGTTACCTTAGCATAAGAGCAGATGTGTCTGTGGATTTTACAGTTACCCTTGGCTGCAGTGAAATTGTATGAGCTGTAAAGTAAGCGTAGTTACAGTGAAAGAGTTTGCTTGCACTTGTTTTGTTTCTTGGATTGATTTGAAGACACCCAGACTATGACATCTTTTCTCTCCAAGCTTCTGTTTATGTGGGGGTTTTTTATTGTCATCTTGATTTGTTTGATTTTTTTTTTTTAATCTTGTAATGGGAAAAAAAAAGCGTTTTGTTCTGTTCTAAAGATTTTTTTCACTGGTCAAAGTTATTGTGGTTCTTAGATTGTGAAAAATAATGCTAGTTAAATGCCAATGAACTATTTTTACTCTTTTTCTATGAAATGTGCAAATCTCTGGGGCAGACGGTGGCAGTGGCGCCTCCTGTCACTTATATGAACACTTGAACATTTTCATCAATGTTACCATCATCTGATAATGCTCCCAGTCTGTTTTCTCAAAGTCTCTTTACTTAAGGTTGTGTGGAATGACATGACTCATAAGCAATAAAGTCTGAATTATAGTGATTTTTTTTCTATATGTTTTGTTTCAAATCGCCTCAGAAAGAATCGATAACTTTCCAAATCTGCAGTACAGCCTTACTGTGTGAGATGTGTGCTCCTGCTGGGAACCATTTCTAAAGAAATACTCCAGAAGAGTTCAGAAGGAAGTAAGGAATACCCAAGATACGTCGATGGGAATTGCAGTTAAAATGCCAAGTCCAGGGTCACCCCAGGATTGGAAGTTACACATAGAGCTGTCTTCATGCTTACTGGCTGAGACCCGTTCTCCAGCGAGGGCGCACGGGAAGGGCTACCACCTTCAACTTTGGTTCTGATGAAGGGGTATACACAAAAGCATATGCTTTCAGTGTAGATTGTATCCAAAAATTACTCCACAGTTGAATTTCAGCCCCCATCCTGCCCGCAATGATAGTTATTGCCTGAGTATGAAATGACCCCACAGGCTCCTGTGTTGAAACACTTGTTCCCCAGCTGGGGGCACAGTTCTGGAAGGTCATAGGACTTTTAGAAAGAGGAACCCACATTATTAGGCTATAATTACCAAGGTGGAATTATCTAACCCACTGTCAATCAAATAAAGACACAGACGCCAGCTGTATTTTATAAAATAGCCTTTACCTGGGGCACTGCAGACATTAACCCTCTAACTTTACCTTGCAACCCCAATCTCGGGCTATCTTCTATCCATGATGCCAAAATACTTACTGATATTCCTCCATCTCCATCCCTGCTAAACTGGCCACATGCTCCTTTCCCACACTAACCCATGGCGTGGGTCTGATTCCTTCTCCAATCCTCTCTTGCACTCCTTCCTCATGGTCCCTCGACCCCAGCCTTCAGAACCCCAAACTCCACCTCCCTTTCTTCTGCTAAATCCCAAGCTTGAGCTTTAAATTATGTGGAGCAAGGTTCACGCATGAGAAGGTACAGGGACCAGATCTTGGGGGCCAGTAATTAGCTAAAATACATAACACTAGACCAGCCCCAAACAGGAAGATAAGTCAAAAGTGGATAGATACCCCATTGAGCGAAACTAATGCTAAGGTTCTAATTTCGATTTTTTTTCCTTTTTAATCTCAGCATTAAAGTTTCATTCATCCCATGTCATTTCTTTATGAGCCACACCAGTTTCAGATTAACTGAGTAAATCTCGCCCCAAGCTCTTCCAGAAGCTATACTTTATTTCTAAAGATAAGTATGTAGGATTTGGCCAGTGTTTCCAGAGAGCTACACGGTAATCAAAAAGTTAAAATAATAATAAACAATTAGCTTAAACTGAGTGTGGTGCTTCATGCCTTGTAGGCCTAGCCTTTGACAAGAGGCAAGGGAAGGAGGATCATGGAGAGTCTGAGACCAGCATGGGCTACAGAGAGCCTGTCTAAATAAGTTTAAAATGCCTTCTATTGGCAGAGGTTACTTTCTTTTTAACATAGAATTTCCACAACGTAAAGGCAACAACAATGATAGTCTGGCAAAGCCATGTTTGATAACTCAGTGTTTGATGTTATGCCACAAAATCCAGAGTGGTTGGTTTGTGAGTTTGTGGTTTTTTGTTTGTTTTTTATTTTCTTTTGTTTTGCTTTGCCTTTTTTTTTTTTTTTTTTTTTTTTTTTTTTTTTTTTTTTTTTTTTTTTTGACACATGGTTTCTGTGTAGCCTTGGCTGTCCTGGACTCACTTTGTAGACCAGGCTGGCCTTGAACTCACAAAGATCCCCCTGCCTCTGTCTCCTGAGTTCTGGGATTACAAGTGTGTGCTACTGCTCCCGGCACCAGAATGTTTTTCAAACTGCAATTTGTGGTCCATCCATGAGGAAAGAGAACATCAGGTCTTTGCTAGCATTTTGGTTTTCGTTTTGTTTTTAATGCAACGGAAGGCTAGAACTGAGCAGATGATGCCAGCATGCCCTCTACTCTTTATGGGGATGTTTTGTTTCTTGAGAAAGCTTGTTTGGGTTTCTGTGCTTGTTGGGTAGGGTTGGGGAGTGGGATATTGAGTCATGATGTCAAAGTTATTAGAAATCAGAGGTGAAAGTAAGAATCTAAAAACACTGACACAAAAATTTAAAAACATGTGCCTCCAAATTGCTCAGGACGTTTATCATTCCTAATGATCAAGTAAGGAAAGCCAGAAACACCCACTGTAAGATTGCGTGGCTTGGTAAACATGCTGATGAAAACCCTTGTGTAATGATTTTTGCTGGCCTGAAGAGTCCAAGGGCTCATCACAGCAAAAGCAGGTAAATGCTTGTAATTCTTCTCTTTAACACATGAGGACCAAAATTAGAAAACGTGTTTTCTTTTCCCACCATTTCCACTTGCCGAGTTTCCTGCTTGAGTCTAGTTTCTAAGACAAATTGTTCGAATGGGCCCAAGGCCGACTTGAAACTGTCAGGAAATGGCCCCACCCAGCCATTTTTTCAACTGTGGTTCCAGGTCTCAGGGCTGCAGGAAGTGATCCTGAATGCCTTCCTGCAGCCAGCACACCCTCTGCCAGGGTTTAGCCTGCTGAGGCCGTCCTTGACTTCTAAACAGCACTCTCTAGGCTGTCTTTCCTCCTCTCATTAGTAAAAGAAATGTTATCTTAGAGAAGTAGGAAAATGCCCATCAGAAAGATACAAACTAAAAACGTAATTTTTGTTTGTTTGCTGGAAATTAAGCCTCAGGCCTCACGCACACTAGGCAATTGCCCTACGACTGAGCTACATCCACAGCACATAGATTTAAAACATTCTGCTCCCTGGATAGGTGATTAGATAAAGGAAAAGAAGTAAAAGAGGCAGCAGGACAGATAGTTCAGTCGCCTCTTTTGCAGAGGGCCCAGCGCCTACACTGGGTGCCTGTAACTCTGGTTACCGGTGCTCTGTCACCATCGTCTGGATTCCATGGGCACCTGCACGCGCGTGGTGCACACATACCCGCTCAGGCACACCAACACGATGAACAAATAAATCTTTTCTTTACACAATTAAGCCTGAAAGTTTTAAGATTATGGGTTCTAAAGCACGGAAACCCATGGAGAAAGATCTTCTGCGCAGAAGAGGCAGCTCAGCAGTTAAGAGCACTTGCTGCTCTTGCAGACCTGAGTTCAGTTCCCAGCACCCATCAGATGGCTCACAACCATCTGTAACTCAGGTTCTGAGGAAGCTTATATAGTCTTTGGGCCTGCATGTGTGCATGCACACACAGACACAAAA
Source organism: Psammomys obesus (assembly GCF_907164565.1). Lineage (NCBI taxonomy): Eukaryota > Metazoa > Chordata > Mammalia > Rodentia > Muridae > Psammomys > Psammomys obesus. The sequence continues at coordinate 7,974,635 of NW_026596147.1, forward strand.
ATAAATAAAAAAAAAAAACGTTTTTAAAGAAGAGAGATTTTCACTGATGGTACAGACTGAAGGTATTCTGGTTGCCTGTGGCTAACCACACTTAGGAAAGGTCATGGTTCAGCTTGGACTGCCTTGTTTGGGGAGCTTCATCCTGAGAACCCTGCTGTGGACTTCACAGTTTCCCCCACATATCCTTCGACTGTGTTATCTTCTCAGAATCTTACTTCTCTCCATATTTATCAGTACAATGACCTTTAAAATATGAAAATGAAAGCAACCAAAAACTGCCAAAACCATTTCTTCTGTTATTCTTTTTTTCAGGAGATCTCCAGTTCATCAGTTTTCCATTTCACTTGACAAATGCTTCCCAGTGGAGGCTCAAAAATTAACTTTTCACTTGACAAATGGAAGGTATTTTCATCAAAATCCCCAGGATAACTGAGAAGTTATGGAGTCTGAGTTGTAGGACTGTCCATCTGCTAAAAGGGAGACCCAATTCCTACCACGTGTTCAACTGGTGCATTCTGCAGACTCGTGCCTGAGTGTCAAGACTTTTCTTTCCTGTTTAAGTTTGAAAATGTCACTTTATTAAAGGTCATGCACAGACAGCTAGGGGTGGTGCCATATGCTTTTAATATCAGTACTCAGGAGGCAGAGGCTGGCAGATCTATATGAGTTCAAGACCAGCCTGTTCTAGAGAATGAACTCCAAGCAAGAAATGTGTAATGAAACTCTGACTTTTTTAGATCTTGTCTCCTATCTCCCTCCTGTCTCAATTTCCAGCCCAGGCAGATGACTCTGTGGCCCATGTCTGTGACCTCATCCCTTACTAATCTCCACCGTGACCCTGCCTTGTGGCCTCTGTTCCCACTGTGCTCAAGAAAGACCCTTCCATATCACACAGTGCACATAGCTTGGGTTTGCGCTGAAGGCCTTGCGTTTCACTGAATGGGGGAGAGATCCTGTGGGGTTTTAACAAAGGCGTGATGAGGTTTGGACAGAGTGTGCTGTCCTCTTTGTTGAGGAGAAACTGAAGCAAGGAGGGAAAGCAGGAGGACCAGGCATGGGTGGGAGTGATGTTGACTGGAAAAGTGGGACTTTCTTTAGACTGATAGCTCCCAAGTAATGACACGGAGAGTTATTACATTTATTATAATCTTAGCCACTCTAGCTCGGCTGATTCTCAGCTATTTTAACCCGAAAATACTGGCCTGGCCTACGTCCTGCCAGGGGGCCTGTTACCTCTCCTCTCTTAGTTAGGATGCTTGTTTCTTCCTCTGTATCTGGCTATCAATCACCCCTCTGATTCCTTCCCAGAGTTCCTATCTAGGTCTGGAAGTCCCGCCTTCCTTTCCTGCCTTTGCTGATGGCCATCCAGCTCTTTATTAAACCAATCAGAAGGTGTCAGAGGGGTTGTTTACAAAATATGATGCAGCCAAAAGAATAACGATATAGTCTGACCTGTGCTCAGCTCTTTGCTGGTTATTCAGATCAGAATTTGAATAATACACAGACAATCTTTACACAGACCTCAAAAAGATCACCACCACAGGCTGGGAAGTTTGGGGTAAGAAGTGGTTGGTTCCTAGTTATGAACTGAAGGAAATACTGGCAAGACTTGTCATTGGGAGATGTGGGCAACACTGATCACTGAGGTTTTAAGACTGGGCCGCTGGGGGAAAAAAAAAAACAAAACACAAATATTAAAACTCGCTAAATTACATTGCCAAGTTAGGGTAATCGTGTTGGAATTGGTTGATTGACTGATTTTTCTGCCTCCCCCTCCTCCCACATGAAAAGATTGTAATAATATGCTACCACCAGCTGCAAATCATTTTTTAAAGACTCTTACTTTCTGCGGATGAATGCTTTGCCTGCGTACATGTTTGTACATCATGCATGTGACTGGTGTCATGGGAAGCCAGAAGAGGGTGTCAGGTCTCCTGGAACTGGAATTGCACGTGGTTATGAGCCACCCTGTAGGTTCAGGGAATCAAACCTGAGCGCACAGGAAGACCATCCAGTGCTCCTAAGCCTTCCTTATATTCAAACCTGCAAATGGATTTTTTTTTTCGGGGGGGGGGGGCAGGAAAAACAGCATTTATTAATTTAGAAGTTGATAAAGACATAGGCAGTTAGATGTACATTTTTAAACTGATTGATTGATTGATTACAGTTTATTCACTTTGTAGCCCCCCCCTCCCATTCCCACCCTCCCTCCCTCTTCACCACCTGTGCCCCTCCCCCAGTCCACTGATAAGGGAGGTCCTCCTCCCTGCAAACGGATTTTTAAAGAAAGAGAAACCAAAAAAAAATTGTTGTATTGTTTTTGGTGCTCCTGTTGAGACAGGGTCTCGCTATGTAGCTCTAGCTGTTCTGGAGTAGACTAACTCTGTAGACCAGGCTGGCCTCAAAGTCACAGAAATCTACCTGCCTTTGTCTCCCATGTGCTGGGATTAAAGACATTCTCTTTCTTTCTTTCTTTCTTTCTTTCTTTCTTTCTTTCTTTCTTTCCTTATTCCTTCATTTTTAGTCCTGAGACAGCCTGCCAACTGCTTCGTAAACAGATTCCAAGCAGCACAAAATTAAGTAAGATTAATTACAAAAAATAAATGAGCAAAATAAAAATGAAAGCCACACGTGGTGGTGCCTGCCTGTATCCTAACAGCCGCGCACAAGCCGTTCTGTACAGGACTGTCATCGGGCTCATCCCATGGAGCCTGGAGCCGTGGGGACCGGTTCTACCACACTGAGCTGCTAATCCATTGCTCTGATCCATCGTGCCTCCTTCAGCCACTGTGGCGTGGCCTTGTGGCACACCCGCTTACCTGCTTGCCTGGTCATCTTTCTCTGGAGTCCGGCTGCCTGTCGCCTTCCTCTGTGAGGCTGGAGTTCTTCCCATGGTGAGAATAAATAGCACCCTACCCTACGGGCTGTTAGGAAGAGCAGAGCAGATGTCAAGATCCTGGTGTGACTGTGGAGCAGGCTTGAGTAGACTGGTTTGGAAACAGCGAGCCGGAGAAGCTCACGGCTGCAGAGCTCTTACCCAGCATGCATGGAGGCCCTGGGTTTGATTCCCAGCACTTAATAGGGAATGGTGGTGTGTGCCTATAGCCCCAGCACTGGGGAAGTAGAGACAGGAGGATCAAGGGTCTCTAATAACTACACGACAAGTTCAAGTCCAGCCCGCAGTACACGTCTCAAACAGCCAAACATTAGGGATGGGGGCTTATCTCAGTCAGAGTTCAGACCTAGCACGTTCTAGGAAGGGAGGGAGGGAGGGAGGGAGAGAGGAAGGAAGGAAGGAAGGAAGGAAGGAAGGAAGGAAGGAAGGAAAGAAGGGAAAGATAATATTTTTATCACCTTGTTCTCCAACTCAAATGTCCCTACATATCAATATTAGGATTTCCTAATATTGCCTCTCATACTATAAAGACACCTACAATAAGGACAATACATCTTCCGAACTGTGTTTGCTTCCAAACTGGTTCACAACTCATTCATTATAAAAGCAATTGGGTGGGATTTTAGCAGCCTCCTTTTATATCAGCAAAAGAGATTGGATGTCATATACATTCCAGAACTAGATGATGTTTTGTGAGACGCTGTCAGCTTGTGTTAGACTGGGTAGCTCTGTAAGTGCTAGGCTGTGGTATAAAATCTGGGAGTTCTATGAAAAACAAATCAAAACCCATTTTTCTCAGCCCAGAGATGTTACTTGGCTTGAAGGTGTGTGACAGTGGAGCAGATTTTACGACCTTCTGTGTAACCCGGACGGTACTTAGATGGGACCAAGGTGGCAGGATCACTAAATGAATCCTGACAAATCAGACAGCCAGCACCCTGACTGAGAGAGAGCCTTAAAACAGCTCCCTGCCTCAGGCCAATAGATGAAGCAGGATGAAATTCCCGAGAGAGTTCCGGCTGAGATTAAAGCAAACAAACATGCAAACAAAAACCCATCGCTTTCCACTGTCAGCAAATGGAGTCTGCATAAATGTCCTTATTTTCCATAGCCAGCAAAATCCTGCGCCCCGGGGAAGCGCTCCGGAACTTCCCAACGCTGCGGAAGACCTGTACTGATTGTACAGCGCTCCCGACCTGAGCTGAGCCTGAGTCATTCTGCCCAGGTCACGCTTTACCGCCGGACACCGCTTTGCTACCGTGTTGAGTGATGAAAAAACGAAAACAGACTCGGCTCCTTCACTTTGAGGGCCGGTTTCATAGCCCCTCCCCCTGCTGGGAACTAGGTTTAGTTTTGTTTGGATGGTTATTGCTGAGTCAACAGACTGACTCCAGAAAGCTGGGACTTGGGGGTGGTTAACAGCCTGGTGATCTGTATTACCTGTTGGCCCAGACCATGTGAAGCTCCTACAGCCAGGACCAGAGGTGGCTGATAGCCCAAATGACTTCTCTGCGCTGACTGTATGACCAAGAGCAGGCCAAATCCTTCCTCAGGCCTTCCTTAGGTAGGACAGGCAGCCAATCTCTAGAACCCATCTTCCTGGAAAAATGACCTGTGCCCCGAGTCCAGTTTCAGTGTACTCAATGCTTCTTTGTGCACCGAGGGTGTATTACACCAGGAAACTTTTTTCCCAGCCATGTTGCGCTTACGCTTGTTGGGAATAAACCGCCATCCCGGAAGTTCCATCGGGGGTGAGGGAGCCAATCTGAACTGAGTTTTTGTTTGCACCTCTTCACGGCTTGCCTTCCCTGCCTGCCGCCACCACCGAAGGGTCCTCCTCCGCACATGGTGCGAAATACCCACCCCTTTACTTGGGCTCTATGTCCTGTTCTCTCTAATGCTCTTGATGATCTTGGCAAGGTCCCCCTTTCTCTGTTCCACCGCAGTTCCCGAGTGTGTGCCCTTGTGTTTCCTTCCAGGTAACGGAAATGAGCCCCTGCCTTGCCCTCCCACCCATCTCTGGTTTGCGTTCTTCTGTCTGCCTCACCTGCCCAGCAAAGGTCATCGGTCATATTGCGCTTCGCTGAAGCCAAAATGCTCTGCTGTGCACACTGAGTGGAACCCAGTTTGCTTCCACCTTACCATGATCCCTTCGTTCCCATTGCCTTTGACTCTCCTTGCCTGGTGTGTCTTTTGAGCACACCAAACTGAGGGCGTCAGGGAGCATCTGATCCCCTGCCATTTCACTTCATGTGCCACTAACAAGCAAGTTCCTTCACTGAGTCCTCCCCCATCCCTGGAGAGATACGTTAGTTGTGACCTGACCTAATAGAATATTTTGCTGTACTTGAATGCTAGGGTACTGTCTTCCTAGCTTCCAGATAGCCACTGAAGGGCAAGGGTTATCATAGCCCCTCAACACCCCCAAAATACCAAAGTTAGGTTGGACAGCCAGACCTAACTTTTGTACTCTTTGAGACAACCCTGTTACTTGGCATCAGCAGTCAGAACAGATGGCTTACATTTTAGCAAATGTTTCTGCTGTCAGTGTAGAGAAGCCCAAATAGCGTCAGGCTCTTACAGAGCAAGAGGGGGGACAAGACAAAGCCAGAGAAGTCTTCAGGACTGCCAAAAGCAGCCCCTCTCCCTCCTTGTCCTACCCTCAGACTGACATGGTCGCCCAGCTCCTGTGTTCCTTCACCTTCTTGGAAACGTGGCTTCCGGAAGCCTTATTCTCCCCAAAATTAAACACAAATGTGGTGAATACAGTACCCTGTTCCTCCAAGCCAGTGTTAGGCTAAAGACAAGAAAAATGTGACATTTCAAACGAATGGAAGTACAGCAGCGAGGCCACCCCTCCTGTGCCGTGATGAAGCTTTGTCTGCCCCTCCAAGCTGACAGTGTGCAATGCAAGTCTGCCAGACTCCAAGGAGATGGGTCTACTTTTTGGCTTAAAGCCTAGACTCTGTAAGGTTTGAACTTGCTGCTTTCACTTTCTGATCCAAGGAGAATCATACCGGCAGGGGTTGTGCCTAAAATCCTGCACAGGCCAGCCAGGCAGTGACAGAGGTTGGAATTAGGAAAAGCAACTGGCCCATGCACGCCTTTAATCCCAATACGTGAAAGACAGAAGAAGGTGGATTTCTGTGAGTTCAAGGCCAGCCTGTTCTATACAGTTCCAGGACAGCCAGGGCTTCACAGAGAAATCCTGTGAACAACAAGAGAGACAGAGAGAAAGGGAGGTAAGGAGGGAGAGAGATAAAGGGAGGCAGGCAGGGAACGAGAGACTTGCTGAGCCAGAGTCCTTGCAGAAGCGCTTTTTTGTTTGAGGTTATAGTGGGATGTTGAAGTTTGTTTTCTGTTTCTGTGATAAACAGCATGTCCCAGGCAGTGGTAGGTGGCACACGCCTTTAATCCTAGCATTAGGGATGCAGACGCAGGTGAATCTATGGATCTCTGAGTTTAACATCACTCTGGTCCACAGAGTCAGTTCCAGGACAGCTGGGACTACACAGGGAAACCCTGTCTCAAAAAAAAAAAAAAAACCAACAAAACCAAAAACCATAAAGAGGAAAGAGTTTAGCTTGCAGTCCATCAGCCGAGAAAACCAAGACAGGAACAAAGGCAGGAGCTTCAAGCGGAAACCTGCTCACGGCCTTGCTTTCAGGCTCATGATCTGCCACTTGTCACAGATAGCCCAGGTGAACCTGCCTAGGCCTGATACCACCCACCGTGGGCTAGGCTCTACCACAGTCATGAAGTAGTTTCACAGGCCAATTCTATGAAGACAGTTTCTCTACTGAGATTCTCCCTTCTCAAGTATACCAAGTTGACAGCCAAAATTAGTTACCCAGGGGCCTACACAAGTTTGAGACTCTAGCAATATTTTGTATAAACATAGTCAGGCAATCTGGCTTTACTTACTTTGGGGGGAGGGGAGAGTTAAGGTTAACACAAACAATTTCAATTTTGATTTTGACAGCTCTTGATTTTTTGCTTTTACATTATACAAATGAATGTTCCTATCTCTCATATACATGTATATATTTATTTTATGTTATATTTACTATATATATTTAAGAAGGAATGGGTTTCTTGTAGCTTACAGGTCATAGCCCATCAGCTAGGAAGGTCAAGGCAGGGACTCAAGGCATGAGCTTGAAGTGGAAACCAACAGCTGCTCACTGGCTTGCTTTTAGGCTCAGGTTCTGCTACTTGTCTTACACAGCTCATGTATAACTGTCTGGGGATGGACAGTATACATAATTTTATATATGTATGAAAAAATAAAATACATATGGGGAAATATATATATATATATATATATATATATATATATATATATCAGTAAGTTGGTGTGATGGGCAGTGGGATAATCAGTTGTCACTCCACTTTAACATTTGCTGTCACAAATTTGCTTCCCCTGCTATTTTTCTTTTTCTACACTGTAAGCCAGAGATGATAAAGTTCAAGTCTGAGCTTAGAGAAGATTGATTGATTGATTGATTGATTGATTGATGTTGTTGTTTTGGGTTTTTGAGACAGAGTTTCTCTGTGTAGCCTTGGCTGTCCTGGACTCACTTTATAGACCAGGATAGCCTCGTACTCACAGCGATTCTCCTGCCTCTGCCTCCCTGAGTGCTGGGATTAGAGAAGATTCTTGAGGAGAATTTTGCTTTATACCACAAAAGGCATTTGAGAAGAGTGACAAAATCAGAAAAGGTTTGTAGCCTAAGAAGTACCGCTGTCTTGTCGATTGTTCAATGGTTGTGTAAGAATGCCTTTGCTGGGCTGGAGAGATGGCTCAGGGGTTAAGAGCACTGGCTGCCCTTCCAAAGGTCCTGAGTTTGACTCCCAGGCACCAACCATCTATAATGAGATCTGGTGCCCTCTTCTGGCATGTGGGTGTACATGCAGGCAGAACACTGTATACATAATAAATCTAAAAATAAAAAAATAATAATGCCTTTATTTTTTCCTGATTTTATTCTTTTTTTAATCAATTACAATTTATTCACTTTGTATCCCCCTGTACCTCTCTCCCTCCTCCCCTCCCAATCCTACTCTCCCTTTTCCCCACCCTTGTCCCTCTTCCAGTCCACTGAAAAGGGAGGTCCTCCTCCCCTTCCCTCTGATCCTAGTCTATCAGGTCTCATCAGGAGTGGCTGCATTGTCTTCTAAAATATGTCCATCTAAGGAAGCTAATCAGGAAGGAGGACTCTGGCTAAGATGCTCAGTCCCCATTCAGAAAGGCAAAGAGGATGGACATCGGAGGAGGGAGAAAACAGGGAACGGGACAGGAGCCTTTATTTCAAAGAAACACACGTTGAGGGACTGGAAAGACATCACAGTGGTTAGGGCACTGTCTGTGCTTGCAGAGGACTCGTGTTCAGTTCCCAGAACCCAGGCCAGGTGGCTCACAACCACCTGTAACCTGAGCTTCACAGATATCCAATATCTCCAGCCTCCCTAGGCATCCAAACTCTCTCTCTCTCTCTCTCTCTCTCTCACACACACACACACACACACACACTGTTACAGATGGTCTCTCCAGCCCCATATAACTTTTAAAAAAAAACAATTTTTTAAAGATATAAACATTGAAATATTTAGAAGTAAAGGAGCACAGTGTTTCCAAATATGGTTTAAAAATATGTATATATCTATGCATTACATGTATTTGTAGTATATGCATTCTCTATCTTGTGGTCTAATTATATATAAATTTATATATAAACTTGGAGAGAAGGAAACAAAGACAGAGGAGGGATGGTGACAAGGCACTTACACAGTAAAACAGCACACTGAACAGCAGAGGACTCTGTGAAGAGTGTGTGGGACTCTATACTCTTTCTGTTATTTCTCCATAGGTCTGAGATTATTTCAAAATGAAAATCACTAGCAGGAGCTGGGGATATGACTCTGCATTCAAACTCCAGCATTACAAAACAAAAGAAAAAAAATGCAGACATCAGCTTATACAACCATTATTTAAATCTCTTTGTACTCTGAGTGTGAAACTTAATATGAGCGAGTCCCATGTTTTAAGAGCCTCCACTTTCCCCACCCCACCCCCGAGAGTACGCAGTTTCTCCTTTCACTTATTAAAAGTGTTCCACTATTCTCTATTTCTTTGGTTTGCAGAAAGTTCAAAGCTAGCTAACTATTGTAAGTGCACAGAATGCTATTAAAAACTTCTCTGTGTCCCCTGTAGCGTCCTCCATACTCACTGATTCTGTTTGTCCCATAGTTCCTAGACAGCTGCTTTTCTGATCACAGAACAGAATGGGATATTTTATCCCATTGTGACCCCCGAGGTTGTGAACTGTAAAAACCTGTTTCCAATTGTGGTATGGCTGTCTTTGATCCTAGAGCTTTCTGTTTACTGTAAACAAGTACTTGTTGTGTGGCTCAGCCCTAGCAAGCAACTTTAATCCAAGAGCTTTCTGAAAACAGGATTAAATAAAGCTAACCCTAGATCAAGAGGTGGAGCAAGCAAATGGATTGACAGGAAGTGAATGTCGGAAAGAAACTATAGGGAGTGAGAGGAAGTCCGGAAGACAGACAGAGAGATGCACAGAAAGCAGAAAGGAAGGATGTTGAGTTGAAGGGTATTTAAGACAATGTGAAGAAGAAAAAGTTTTTTCTTTCAGGGATATGAGCTGAATAGGAAGGGCTTTTTCTTTATGGGATGTAGGCTGAGTAGGAAGGTCAACTGGGTGCTTTCTCTGCCTCTCTGGCATCTGGTTCCTGAGTCTTCCCTGGTAAAATGAAAACAGTTGGAATTCGTTTCTATAAAACAACAACACATCATTTGTCAGGGCCTGCCCAATCTGTGGACAGGATCTCATCTTACCTCAGTATTTCCTTATATGCTGGCACATCAATACACAATGTGTTATTTCTCAGTGATTTCATAAGCCAAATCCTAAAATGTGGCTCAGTGAAAGCAGGTCTGTAAAAAGCCAAGACTCTATATAATCTAGAGTTACTGATGGGGAGTTTTGCTTGGCCCAAGGCTAAAACTCAGAGCAATCCAAGGAACCCACACCCATCCACCAATCCAAAGAAAACAGTGCTCCTTTGAAAAGACTTCTGATGAGATGTGGACATCAGCCAATCCAAGGCTTTGTTTCCTGCCCAAGATAAGCAAAACTGCCCAATGTAACCTTCCTCTGAGATGGAAAAATGCTACATCTGTGTTATCCAGTAAGCTAACCACTAGATGCATGTGGCTGCTGGACATGGATTTTTACATGCATTTGGCTAGTGTGACCAAGAGCGTAACTGATAATTTACAGTAGGTAGATACAGGGTATGGAGCAGAGTTCAGCTGTAGAGTGTCTGCCTAGCTTCCCCCAAACCCCCCAGACAAATAAAATTTAGTTGTGCTGGCTAGTTCTTTTGTTAGCTTGACACAAACTAGAGTCACTTGGGAAGGAGGACTCTCAATTGAGAAAATACTCCATCAGGTTGGCCTGAATGCCAGTGAGTGGGGCCATTTTCTTGACTGATGATTGGTATGGGAGGGACCAGCCCCCTGTCGGTAGAGCCACATCTGAGTAGGTGGTCCTCGGTTGTATGAATCAACAACTAGAGCAAGCCTTGGGGAGTGAGCTGATAAGAACTGTTCCTTCACGGCCTCGGTTTCTGGCTCCTTGCTTGCTTTCCTGCACGGACTACGGACTTCACTCAAGGAGTGACTGTGACGGTGACACATGACCCAAATAAACACATTCTTTCCAGAACTGTTTTTGGTCAGTGTTTTAGCATGGCAAGAGAAACCAAGCTAGGACACTAGCTGACTTTGTTTTGTTTTTGTTTTTTGAGGCAGGGTTTTTCTATGTAGCCCTGGCTGTGCTGGAACTCACTCTGTAGTCCAGGCTGGCCTTGAACTCAGAGATCTGCCTGCCTTTGCCTCACTAGTGCTGGGTTACAGTCATGCACCACCATGCCCAGCTGATACTAGCTAATTTCAAAGTAGAAAACTACGCTTGGATAATGGCTCATTACCTTGTTGAATACTTGGGGTGAAAGTGGGGGTTTTATATGGAATTGACAGGGGGTTCAATTAAAATACACTAGATGGGCAAAATAATAGAGAATTTTATGGCTGTCATGGGGAATCATAACTATCACCTTAAAGGGATTTCGAATCACCTAGGAGACACTCTCTGGACACGGAGGGCATCTTCTCTCAGTAAAATGTCTGGAGAGGGAAAACCTGCCCCAGACATGGACCAGCACCACTTTTATTTTTTGGGCTGGAGTACCAGACTGAATGAAAAAAAGTGAGGGCTCTTGAAATGGCTCAGTGGGAAAAGGCACCTGCCGTCAGCCTGATGAACTGAGTTAAATCCTAGGAACTGAACACTAACTGACCCCCAACATGCTGTACTTTAACCTCCTCATGTGCACTTTGACAAAATAAATGTACTTGTTTAAAAAATGTAAGGAGAGGGGAGTCAATATGACCTGGAGAGGACAGGAGTTCCACAAGGACCAAATATATCTGGCACAGGGGTCTTTTATGAGACTGTTTCTCCAAACAAGGACCATGTATGGATGAAACCTAAAGCCCCTGCTCAGATGTAACCCTTGGTAGCTCAGTATCCAAGTGGGTACCCTAGTAAGGGGGACAGGGACTATTTCTGACGTGAACTCGATGGTGGGCTCTTTGACCTCCCCCTCCCCCAGGGAGGAGCAGCCTTGCTAGGCCACAGAGGAGGACTTTGCAGCCAGTCCTGAAGATACCTGATAAACCAGTATCAGATGTAAGGGAAGGAGGAGGTTCTCCCTTATCAGTGGACTTGGAAAGGGGCAGGGAAGAGAAGAGGGTAGGAGGGTAAGATTGGGAGGGAAAGAGGGAGTGGGATACAGCAGGGATACAAAGTTAACAAACTGTAACTAATATGTAAGGAGAAAGGAAGCTGAGCTCCAGCATTATTGGTCTGCTCCCTGACTATGGATGCACTTCCTGTCAACAAGCCTTCCTGGCCATGGTGACTGTACTCCTTAAACTATGAGCCAAAAGAAACCCTTTAGGTGACTTTTGCCAGGCATTTTATCTCAGTGATGAGAAAAGTAACTGGTACGGTAGTGTTATTAACCACAAACTACTTAAAATCACCTACTGTTTCTTGCACTGTTTAAACCATAGGTTGCAATGTCACCTTGTATCACTGGGGTCACCTCCAGTTTGTGGTCATATCACACAAAGCTTCAGCTGATGGGACGCTTACTTCTGGGATCTTGCTTTTTATCTTTTGATGCTGAGAATTAAAGCTAGAGCCTCAGTCATGCATACTAAATAAGTGTCTCAGCCCTGAGTTACACCTTGGCCCGTTCCCTGTGTTTTTTTTTCTTGCAAGGACTGTATATGCAGATTATTGAAAAGCTGTTTGAAATCGGTAACACCTAAGAGTGATGAGTAGAATTTTACTTAAGATGTGCCTTATTTATGAGTTTTCTGTATACATTGTAGAAAGGAAAATAGACTGTGAATGCTAATGGAAGTCCGATGAGCCCAGACCTCTTCCTGGTCCTCAGCGAGAGAGGATGTGCTCAGATTCAATGGCCCTCAAGGTCAGCAGGTGCTGGCAACGCATACACTGGACAGCCGACTTCCCTGAGCCAGCGTCAGCTGTCTTCAACCTGCTGGCCGCCCGAGCTGGCCTTCTGTCCGCCTTACCATGTCCCACTTTCAGGCTTGCTCAATGAAAAGGGGAGAAAACCACTGAGTGTGGGTGAGGCACTCACTCCTCTTGGAATCCTGGGCCGTGCTAGTCCAACCTGCACGCGCACACTGCTCTCCCAGGGACCACTGAGAGGCAGAGACCATGTGTGCATGAGACCTTCCCTCACAAGTTCCGGCATAGTACCTGTTTAGTGAGATTAACCTGTATTTTCCTCCAAAGACCAGATACCGTTAGGGAAAAGGCAAGGCATGATCACACAGAGAAGAGAGCAAAAATTACCGCTGATCCAAGTTGGATCTTTTTCTAGCAACCTGTGTGTGGAAACTCAAGGTCAGCTAAGACTTGATTAGTTGCTAGTTAACCATTGCCGAGAAAAAAAATTAAGTCAAATGCTTGCAACTGCCTGGCAAAGAAAATAGGTGATGCTCTCACAGCAGGTAATTATTACCCTAGTCCTCTGTATGTGTCGGCTGGGCTAGACATTCATGCTCAGTTAGGGCTGAGCACGGATGGAGAGGCTGCTAGAAAAAGATGTTTCAGAGGCAATAATGTTTACAGTTAGGTGACTTTAAGCAAAGGGAACCGACCCTCCAATCGATGGAACCCCGAAAAGGAGGGAATTCCACTTCAAGACAGAAATGTGGGAACCTTGCCTATGTGTCCAGCGGATCTGGCCTCAGCTAGCCTGGCCTGCAAATGTTAGGCCCACACCTATGTTTCCTCCATGCAGGCTTTCCTTGGGGGATTTCACACCGGCAGGACTCACAAGCCCATGAGCAACTTTAAATAATAAATGGTTACACAGAGAAACCCTGTCTCGAAAAACAAAAAAATTAAAACTTGTAAAAGGGGGAAAATACATAAATTTCTCTGTGGCTCTCTCATGCACGAGTACACACGCATACCACATACACATGAATATTTATCTCCTATTGGTTCTATTTCTCTAGAGAACCCTGACACACACAGGATTCACAGAAATTTACTTGAGTAAGATTTTTGTTGGTTTTTGTTTTTCAAGACATGGTTTCCCTGTGTAGCCCTGGATGTCCTGGACTCCCTTTGTAAACCAGGCTGGCCTTGAACTTACAGAGATCAGCCTGCCTCAGCCTCCCGACTGCTGGGATTAAAGGTGTGTGCCACAATGCCTGGCTTGAGTTTAGTGGCTCAGTTTCACTGCAGCTGGTCGTTGAAGAACACAAGCAGAGAACTTCCTTTAACTCTGTGTGGTCATGTGCTTCAAAGCTAAAGTCTAGTTACAGCGATTTCATCCCAGCGTGGAATCTGACTTTCATCCCCACTGAAACTCAGCCTCAAATGTACTCAGCATGCAGGCTAAAGTCCCTGCAGCATAAAATGAAAGAATAAGGGCATACATAACTCATGCTATTTTCTTTTCTATGTACTTTAATCCAGTCTAAGATGCTGGCAAATTTGAATGAATTTCTTACTTAGCTTCCAGCATGAAACTGTTCATTATTTTAAGGAACTTTGGAACTTTGCAAAAGTTGCTGTATTTTTTTTCCCCAAATACAAAAGTAACTAATGTTCCCTGTAGCCCAATCAATCAACCCTAAGCACTGGAGTGGCAGACAGCTTACACAGGAGCAGAGGGCTTGCCAAACACAGGAGAGGCCCCGGGTTCCAACTAAATAAAGAACTTACGAACCTGTACACATGCACACAGAGTTTAGAAACCATTGCGCAGAGTTGAGCAAAGTAGACATCATAGACATTGGGGTCAGGAAGGACCAGAGGTCAGTAGGTAAATATCTGAAAGCAGATTAAGGGCATAGAAGACTTGATTTTTTTTTTTTTTTTATCTTTGCCAACTGATGTGCTGTAAAAACATGTGGTATGGTCAATACCAACCTGCCTAAACAACCCACATGCAGAGTTGGGAAGCGACGTCACAACTGTCTATCCGAAACTAGTGTGAGCAAGCTGCAGCACTCCTTTGGGTGGGCTGGCCAGCGTGGGGTGTTTTGGTGAAGTGAGGGAGGACTGCCTGAGGGAGACTGTGTAGCAACAGCAATGACCAGCTCCAGGAGTGGGGGCAAGGGGACTGAGCCAGTATCTGTACAGGGGTAAAGTAGTCAGAGCCCACCACGGGTTTCTGGAGGCAAGAAGGGTGCGCAGAAAGACTGGGGAGTGGAGGGGAAAACAGAGACAGCCTCCCCACGTAAGATGAGAGACCCTGGTGTGATGAGAACAGCTACACGCCTCATCCTGTGCTCAGCGCCTGGCAGAGGAAGAGGGCATTCACGTGGAGAGAAGACCTGGAGCAGCTCACCTGAAGCTAAGCAGGAAGCTGTGACCATGTGGCCTGGCACACTCCGTAGGAAGCCAAGGGTGAAGAGAGGGTCTCTGCATTAGGTGTCTCTGGCAGGAGTGGGAATCTGGGACTGGCTGATAAAAGTCCAACAAGCTGGGACTAGTGAGAGCCAACTTTCCTGTTACTGGAAGAGAGGCACAAATGCAAAGGATGAGGGATGAGGAAACGAACCTGAAATGAATAGTGTTAGACTGGAATGAAGTGGATAGAGGTGGCTGTGCATGTAACAGACAATACACTGCATATCTGTATGTGAATTTGAGTGTGCATGACATGCATGCGTGTATAGACTCCTGGAAGGTTCTAACAGCAGCAGCATCCTAGTCATACTGAGAGGGCTACTGCCCAGTGGTTCTGTTTTTGTTATTGCTTCCCTAATGTTTGTTTTCCCGTGGCCCTGAGGACCTCACGCAGGCTGGGCGAGCACTCTACCACTGATTTGTATCTTTAGACTTCTTTTTAAAAATCTTTTATTTTGAGGCAGCGTCTTGCTAACTTGTTGAGGTTGGTCTTGAAACTCACTCTGTTGCCAAAGCTGGCCTTGGATTACTGACCCTCCTCTTTTCAGCCTTTCAAGCCACTGAGATGAATGGGCTGCAGCAGCAGACCTAGGGCTAATGTTGATTCTTGCTTTACCAGTCTTCACTGAAAATAATCAGGGTTTCTTGGGAAAATGTCTGACAATAAGACTGGAGTAGGGAAGGTTCAGGGTGAGTCTGGAATATCTTGTTGTTGTTATCATAATTTTCCTTAAGACAAGGGTTCTCCGTACAGCCCTGGCTGTACTGGGAATTTGATTTTTAGACCAGGATGATCTTGAACTCACAGAGATCCACCTCTGCTGAGATTAAAAGTGTGTGCCACCACACCTAATTAATCTGGAATATCTTATTGTCCCAAAACTCGAGGATGACCTCAAAAAATGGTGGAAATATGATTAAAGGACTTAACCTGCTTGAAGGGCCTTCTAAGGGCCAGGAGCAGGTCATAATCCATGAGACCAGAGGTGACAATAAAGGTGACGAAAGGAGATAGAAAGATGACAGGTAGAAGATCTATCAAATAGATAGATGACAGAGAGAAGATATATAGATAATAGATGACAAGACATTTGATATATATGATAGGTAAAACTGTATAGATAAATAGATGTTAGAAAAGTAACAGATACATGATAGTAAATAAACAATAAAAAGACATGGATGATAGGTATAGATAGATAGATAGATAGATAGATAGATAGATAGATAGATGATAGACAGATGATAGATAAATAGATAATAGATGATTGATAGATATATAGATATATGATAGATAAATAGATAATAGATGATTGACAGATAAATAGAAGATTGATAGATAATAGATAGATAGATAGATAGAGCATAGAACTTTTCTTCCAACAGTCTGTATAAGCAGAATCAGTGTACCAAAGACGTCAGTGTGCTAATTTCTCTGTCTCTGAGACAGAGACAAAGATACACTGATTCTGACTATAGTGTGTTCTGTGAAGAGACAGAGAAAGGGAGAAAAGGAGAGAGAAAGAGACGTGGAGACAGAGACACAGAAACAGAGACAGAGGGAAGAAAGGAAGGCAATAGACAGCCCTGCTATAAAGCCAGTGGGTCAAAGTTTGATTAAAAAACAAAACAAAACAAAACAAAAAACCAGGGCATTTGAGCCAGGTGTGCTCCTGTAATCCTAACACTCGGAAAGCAGAGGCAGATGGATCTCTGTGAGCTAGAGGCTAACCCTAGTCTACATAACAAGTTCCAGGCCAGCCAGGGCTATGTAGTAAGAGCCTGTCTCAAAACAATGAAAAGAAAGAGATGCACTACGTTAATAATTTCATGATTCCTTTCTGGCTGCAGAGGAATCACTGAAAGTGGAGAGACTTGACCAACGCCCTTGTTCACCAACTCAGGAACACATCAAAGCGTGTGCCACTGCATTGAATACAATGAAGGAAGGAGAACACGCAACAAGGGACGCAGCAGAGGGCCTGTGCCTGGCCCTCTGCATGTTAGAAGAGACATCAGAACAACCAAGAGGCCTGAGTGAAGTCTGAGGACCTTCTGGTGGTAAGGGTTCACTGTTACTTTCTGATTCTGATTATGGTGTGTTCTGCTTCTATGGGAGAATGTCCCAGTCTACAGAAATTACAGGCCAAATGATTCTGGGGCAATAAAATATTCTGTCAGCAGTTTCTTGCTGTGGGGAGGCGATCATAATGCCACAGCCTCTCGTGGGGAGCTCTTTGCTGTTAAAGGTTTCTGGGGGAAAGGTGAGACATTTCCTTGAGTGGTGCAGCCCCTGTTTAGCTGCCTGTGTTCCTGGAAGGAACTAAGCTCATTGGTTCACACGCAAGAAGCTACAAGAAGCTACAGCCGGCTAGACAGAGGACGGGCATTAGCAGAAGCAGGAGGGTCCAAAGAGGGGGTGATGGGTCAAGATGATCAAAATACGTTTCGTGTGTATATAACGCAACAATGAAGCTCATTATTACGTCATTTGTATGTTATAATTTAAAAAAGAGTGCTGGAGATGATCCTCAGTGAATAAAGTGTATGACATACATACATGCACGAGGCCCTAAGATTGGAAGCCCGGCGTCCACATAAAAAGCCAGACTTGATAGTTTAACCCCAGACCTGGCAGGGTCAAGGACAAGGACAGACAGATCCTCTGGAGCTCAGTGGCCAGCCAATCTAAACTAGCTGGTAAGTTTTAGGTTCGGTAAGAGACCGTGACTCAATAAGGCGAGGGAAACTGAGGAAGACAGCCTACGCCAACCTCTGGCACATGTAAGTACAGTTACAAAGAGCCTGCGGTTACACATGCACATGGACAAATATCCACACTCCACACGCACATGCGCGCCCGCAGACTTTCTTAAGGGGAAAAAAAAAAAGATATTTCTAGTATATTTGAGAATTGTCAGTGTGCGTAATTATTTAAAAATCAACAACGGGGGCTGAAAAGATGTTGTGGTGGTTAGGAGCACTGGCTGTTCTCCAGAGGACCTGGGTGCTAGTCCCAGCAACCACAGGGCGGTTTCATGTGTGTGAGAGGATGCCAGAGCCCTGGAATTGCATACAGGTGCTGGGAATTGAACCTGGGTTCCTCCGGAAGACCAGCCAGTGCTGTTAACTGCTGAGCCATCTCTCCTGGCTGAAAGATGATGTAGCTAGAGGTAGCATGGTTGTTTCTTTTTCTTTCTTTTTAATTTGGTGGGTATTGTTGTTTTACCTGCATGTGTCTGTTTGAGGGTGTTGAATCCCTAGATCAGGAACTACAGACAGTTGTGAGCTGCCATGTGGGTGCTGAGAATTGAACCCGGGTCCTCTGGAAGAGCAGCCAAAGCTCTTAATCCCTGAGCCATCTCTCCAGCTCCCTGTTCCTACTTCTTAGCCACTGAAAACAATGTTGCCTCCTTCACCTTGTGTGGGTGTTTCTGTAGAAAATTCCAGAATTGCTGTAGCAAGCTATGCACCTGATACTTTGTTTCATGTTGGCATTAAGGTCCCTTCAAATTCCTGCCAATAGAGAGAGTTGACACACTCTTACCTAGATGAAAAGTAAACTTTTCAAAGAGTAAACTGTGGTACACTCTCATTCAGTTGCAATTCCTTACTAGAAAATTTGACCATATGTACATCTGTATTTCTTTTGACTGTCAATATCCTTCACACTTCTGCTCTGACTGGCCTTTTGCTGTAGATAGGCAGAATTTTACACTCAATCTGCTGGCTCAGGGCTAGCTGCAAGCCCTCCTGTTCTTTCATCTTCCAGATAGCCATGGTATTGCTGTTCTGGCCGAGCCTGGAGTTTCTCTGGGATTGTGTTTGGGGAAAGCGGCTTTACTCCATGAACAAACTTCTCTCCTTCCTGTGTTGCATGCTATAATTCTTGCCTTGGTTTCCAAACACATTTTGATGCTTTCAGGATTTCAGAACTCCCTCCATTAGCACCTGGATTTCACATTCATTTGATGTACTCTGTTTTGCTGCTGTTGCTCCCAACTGGTATGGACTAAATCTGGTATTATTGCCACCAGGTTTAGGGAGCAAAGGCAGAAAGATGAAGACAAACACAGGGAGCTGGAGAGACGGCTCTGTGATTGACAGTTCATGTTGCTCTTGCAGAAGACCCAAGTTCAACTCCCAGCATCACATAGGGCAGCTCGCAGTGATTGTAAGGTTTTTGGTTTGTTTGTTTGTTTGGTTGTTTTTAATGCCCACCTTTGCTCTGAATAGTGACACGGAGACCTTTATATTTATTACAAGCATCAGACACTGTAGCTGGGCAGATACTCAGTTATTCTAACCTGACAACACCCACCCTATGACCTGCCATCTTAGCCTCCTTCTGGTGCATACCTGTCATGATGGCGACTCTCCCTCTTCTCTGACTCCCACCTGATACCCTCTTACGGGGCTTGGAAGTTCCGCCTCTCTTTCCTGCCCAGCTATTGGCCGTTCAGCTCTTTATTTAGCCAGTCAGAAAGTGACGGAGAACAGTGTTTACAAAATACTGAGATGAGAGTCTGGCCTATAGTCAGATCTCTGTCCACACAGAAATCAGCGTTTGAATACCTCACTCCAACAGCTCACAGCCCTGCAGTTCCAGCCAGGGCACCCAGAGTCCTCGTCTGGCCTTCACGGGCTGCAAACACATCACACAACTTGCAACAGTCCCAATATGCATAATTTAAAATACGCAATAATAAACAAATAAGTTTAAATTGTAAACAAATACCAACTAGGGCCTTCTCAAAGGGGAGGCTCGCTCTGTTTTCCACTGGTCTCGGGTCACATTCAGAAGCAAGTTTTTAAGTAACATAGAAGAATGGATTATCTCTCTCAAAAAGAAAGCGGCTCAAATATCAAGAGTTGCTGAGAGGCATGTGTGGATTTTACACAAAAGAGGGAAGGTAAAAGTCACTCATTCCCCAGGGTAACAGCCAGGACATGCTTAAGTGACAAGACTAATCAATTATTTAAGAAACGCCTTCTCCATTAGTTTTTAATTAAATGTGAACATCCCTGGGGCACTGATAGAGAGTCCAAAGCTCGATTCTTTCCAAATGATGGTGAATTTCACCTCAGGATTAGAACATCAAATATTAAAACTAAGCGTGTAACTGGAAATCTGCGTGAGCGCTCAGGAAATCGTTTGATGACTGAGAGAATTCACGGAAGTATGGATGCCCCAGAAAGGCAATCCATTTGTATATATCTTTTTTTTTTCTCCTTTGGTCTTGATACTGTTGAAGATAATTTTCCTTAGAAATGTGTTTCAGAGCTCTTGAGGAGGAGAGAGTAAGCTTGAGGGGGCTGATGCTAAGGTCTGTTAGAGATGGCATGCAAGGAAGCCATGCTTGATGCTTCCTTACAAGGATGCTGGCTGAGGAGCAGAGTCTATCAGAGCAGGGAAAACAGAGACCCAGAAGTGTTTATTGTATATAAATGTGACCCATGTGCTCAGTAAGACCACCTACCCTGGGATGGAGAGGACTCATGAGGCCCCATGTCATGTATCTAGCCTAGGAGATAGCAAAATATGGTTAGCCGTGAGAGCAAGGGAGGGACAAATACAGTGTCACCACAAAGCCAGAAGAGAGGAGAGGCACATGCCGCAAGAAACGGATGCTACCAAACCCTCAACACATCAGTCAGGGTCTGCCATAAAGAAGAACTAATCTGATGTGTATAAATGGACATTTAAGGAACAATTTATACTGCAGATCATATGCTTGTGGACCCTCGGAGATCAAACCACTGCAGGGAAGACTGGTAGGCTGGCACCTCAAAGAAGGGCAGATACTGTAGTTCAAGTCCAAAGGCATCTGCTGCCTGAACTCCTTCTTCCCTAGACTTTGGTCTCTGCTCTCTTTGAGGCTGACACACATTGTGGAGACTAATCTATTCAAAATTTAATTTGTTTAAATTTTCACATCCTTTAAAAAGTACCTTCGTTAGGGCTGCGGGGATTCCTCAGTCTGTAAAATATTTTCCAGGCAAGCCTGCAGACCTGAATTCAATCTCCAGAAACCACATAAAAAGCCAGGTACAATGGGTTACTCCCGGAGTACCAGCACTGGGAAGGCGAGACTTGAGGATCCGGAGCTTGCTGGTGGGTCTGTTCAGCCAAATTGGTAAGCTCAGGTTTCAGGGAAACATCTTGTGTCAAAAGATAAGGCAGAAGACACCTAACACCAGTCTTTGGCCTTCACACACATACATACAACAACAAACATCATGCTTACAGAAACGTCTAGAATGGTGTTGGACCAGGGCCTGGCGCAGCTGATTCCTAAAATAAACCATTGTGATCACCTTCCTCCTGGGCTCCTCCTCTGTCCCTGAGGACACCTGAGACTCGGTGGCCTGTGCCACCTGAAATTCTGCAGCCAGCAAAGAAGGGCTATTCACTTTCTGCTTTCACTGCCTGGAAAGTTATCAGGCTGTGTTAAAAGTCAACACTGCTACCTCAGGCCAAAGCTGTCACTTAAGCCTTGGTCCTCAAAGAGCCACAAAGACAAAGAAGCCATACTGTAGGTGTTATTTGATTGTTTGCTTTTAAGACAGGAGAAAATACCAAGGCTCCCCACTTTTCCTTTTCCTTGAAAGAGCAAAGACTTATTCTGAACTCTCTGAGCTTCACATTTCTTCTGAAGCCAAATGCTTCCGGGAAGAAAAAAAAAAAATGTGTTTGTGAGATCAAAAGGTTACTTTGAAGCACCCAGCAGGAAAGCAATTTTTTGTTACAAAGAATTTGGCTGAGAGGAAGTTTTGCCAGAGTGGAGTAGACGCTGTAAATACGAGGGGCTATGTCTGTATGAACTCAACCACAGGTCAAAACTGTGGGCTGGCTTCCAGTGGCTGCATCTCTACCATGAAAGTTCACACTTCTCTTTCTCCTTTTTATCCCCTAAGCTTTGCATTTTGACAATGGCGTAAAGCACATTTACATTTCGTTGTGTATTACACATAACCTAAGGATGACTGAACGTGCCCGGGACCATAGGAATAGAGTCGATGCGTATTTCGTGCTCTGTGGAGAGGATGGAACTTGAGCCATCAGCAGACTTTGTCAGCCCTGGGGATCCTGAAGCCAACCCCCAGGGAACACCAAAGAAGGGTCCCCCATAGGTTTGTGTGTCTGAACACTTGGTCTCCAGATAACGGTGCTGTTTTGGAAAGTTAGGGAATCTTTAGGGTGTGGAGCCCTGCTTGAGAAAGTATGCCACTGGACGAAGGCTTTGAGCTATTATAGGCTGGTTTTACTTCCTGTTCTTGCTTTCTGCTTCCTGTTTGTGAGTGGAATATGGTCACGCTGCTTCCTGCTGCCTTGCCTTCTGTATTAGTTAATGTTCTGCTGTTGTGAGGAGACACAATGACCATGGCAACTATTACAAGGGAGAACATCTAATGGGGGCAGGCTTCCACCTTGAGAGGGTTACCCCCTTGTTGTTACGGGGGAAGCATGGTGACCTGCAGGCAGCTGTGGTGCTGGAGAGGGAGCTGAGGAGTCTGCATCTTCATCTGCAGGCCGCAGGAAGAACAAGTGACACACTTCCTCCAACAAAGCCACACCTCCCGGTAGTGCCATTTCCTATGACTTACAGGAGCCATTTTTATTCAAACCTTCCCTTCTACAACAGACTATTGTCTGCTTTGGAACTATAATTCCTTTCTTCCTTAAGTTACTTTTCATTGGGACACTCTATCATAGAAACAGAAAAGCAGCTAATACATTCTCCCAACTGTGATCAGTATTCTAATACTGGTCAGTTACTGCTTGGTCATGTGACTTGGACAATTCACTTGTTCTGTTTCTTAATTTTCCAGGTTGGGCATGGGGGCCAGAGAATGGAACCTAGGGTTTTATGTATGTAAGCATCAACTGTCACTGAGCGAAGGCCCTAGCCTCATTTCCTCTCTTTAAAGAAGAGACAACAGCATTCAAGTCTCCCAGACTTGTGTGCATTCATTTTGATGATACAATAAATGTAAACACACATAAGTGAATAACTAGTATTTCTTTGGAAGGAGGTCGTTGATAAGATGATTTTGAGACAAAGAGACTACTGCTTGTGTCTTTTATAAGTTTTATCTTTTATCAAGAAGCAGAAAACCTTGGGACTGAGAGTTGCCAAGCCTGAAAACTGGGAACATGTGAGCCACCATGTGGTTGTTGGGAATTGAACTCAGGACCTTTGGAAGAACAGTCAGTGCTCTTAACCTCTGAGCCATCTCTTCAGTCCCCCAGGGAACATGTTTACATGACAACTTATTCCCAATATGATTTGTGTTCTATGGAACATCTATGGAGATGTTCAATTTTTACTTTTCCTGTGGATCTGGGCCCAGAATGAGCTACAGTGGTGTTGAGGGGATGGGCTTACCTAGCACACACAGGATCTGTCCAGCATTCTTGCCCGTGGGAGACTTTTGTTCTCTTGTAGCTCGGTTGGGCTGGAGAGACGGCTCAGTGGTTAAGAACACAAGCTGCTCTTCCACGTTGAATTCCGAGAACTCACATGGCAGCTCATAACTGTCTGTAACTCCAGTTTCAGAGTACCTGACACCCTCACACAGACATACATGCAGGCAGAACACCAAGGCACATGACATAAAAATAAACAAAAATTGAAAACATATAAATAAAATCACAAGGACTCTTGTCCCAGGGCAAGTGAGTATGTGCCTCAGGCTAGCCAGTCTTGCACTGGAAACTGTGATTGGTGCGGGGGGTAATGTGGTCATATGACCTAGGTTGGTTCCTGAGCTGTTTATGGAATTGGCATAAATGTAGAGGAAGAAAAGTCTCCTCATCCCTTTAGTATTTGGAGAGACCGTCAGTATCTTTTTCCGAAATCTGCAGTGAGTTTAGGAGTGCTCCCTGACCATTTCCACCCAGAACCTCAGAGTGTGACCTCACTTAAAAATAGTCTTAGAAGATATCATTTGAAGGAGGGTCCTGATACGAGACAAGAACTGGAGGCACAGAAAAGGAGATGTACAGGTGGGAATAACCAGAAGCTAGAGAAGCATGGGCATGGATGTCCCAGAAGTCCCCTATGTGGAGGTGTCGTCCTGTCTATATTAAGATAGGGGCTCTGTCTTAGTTACTTTTCTGCTGCTGTAACAAAATAGCCTGACTGAAGTAACTGCAGGAAGAAAGGATTCCTTTTGGCTCATACATTCAGCATAAGCTGTGAAAGTCGTGGCAGCAGGAGCTGGAGAGAGCTTGCCACATTGTATTTACGCTTGGGAGGAAGAGAGCAATGAGTGCTTGTCCTCAGCTCCTTTTCGCCCAGGCCAAGGAATGGAGCCACCTCAGTCTGATGGAAATATCCCTTCAGCCATGCCTAGAGCCATGTCTGCCATGTGATTCGAGGGCCCATCAAGTTGAAATCTAGATTAACCATTCCAGGGCCCCCTCCCAGACTATTGGGGGATGGTCTTGTGCACTGTGTATTCAGATGCTGATTTCTGTTCCCTGGTTGTGGATGTGAGCATTATTATTTCTGTAAAGGATCACCTATAACAATATTGTGTAAACAATGTTCCCCAATTATCTCTGATTGGTTAATAAAGAAGCTGGGAAGCCTATCGCTGTTGGAGAGAGGACAGGAGGCAGGACTTCCGTTCCCACTCTGGGGGTCTCATGTTAGAGAAAGAGGAGAGGAGAAGAAGAGAGAAGTCCCCATGAAGAAGAGTTCACCATGAGAACAGAGAGATACAGCAAAAGGTCAGACCAAGACTGAGATGGCAGATAGGACACATGGCTGGGAGGTAGCTGAGCTAGCATAATTGGGTTAGAATAGAGGAATATCTGCCCAGTTATAGTTTTTTAATGCTTATTAATAAATCTAATATCTCTCTGTGTCGTTATTTGGGAACTAGGGCAGGTACTAAAAAAAGGTCCCTAGTAATACTATAATTCAACACCAGACTGAAGACTGTTGGCTCTGTGAGAGTATTTACTTGGCAGAAAAAAAAAAAAAAAAAAAAGGTGACAAAGCTCTCCAGTGTCTTTTTTTTTATAAAGGCATTAAGGTCATTCACGAAAGTTTTGCCCTCATAGCTTAATTAGTTCCTTATGCCCCCAGCTTCTGATGTCATCACAGTGGGGGTTATTAATTCAACATATGAATCTTCTAAGTAGCTAGATGGAGATTAACATGTGTTTCCAGAAGCCTCTGCTCCTCTTGTCCGTTACAGAGCCCTCTACCCCATAACTCTGTTGGGCTGCCTACCTTTGTGAGTTACTCAGAAAAGTGTGACTTACCCTTTTTCTTTTATCTCGTCTTCCTTTGGATACTGACCAAAGCCTGGGCTTTCTCTTCCTGATGTCCTAGGCTTTTTCGCTTTTTCTCTGAAGCCCACCCCTCCCCCTATTGCACCTCTTTCAGTGTAGCTGCTCATCCACCTTGTGGCTGCTTACTGACCTCCATGACTGAACCTGACTGCTTTCTTAAACTTTAACTCAAAAGACATGGCTTCCTTTTATGTTTTTATACCTAACCTGTTTTGTATTCCAGAGAGTGAACCCCTTTATTTAGGATACCACCAAAAAAAAAGATGTGAATGTTAACCTCCTGCTCTAAAACTTCTCTAATGAGGATACTGAAGGGACACCATGACCAAGGCAAGTTTATTAAATAAAAGCATGTAATTGGGGGCTTTAGAGAGTTAGTCTGTTGTGGTGTCTTTTCCTCCCAATCTTAAGCTCCAGGAATAATGACTCATGGGACTCAAAATATATTTATGAATACCTAGGCCATATAGCTGGGCTCTTCTCTGACTAGTTTATAACTTAAAATAACCCATTCTTACTAATCTACATTCTGCCATCTGGCTGATTACCTCTGCTCAGGTACCATGTATCTGTCCTCTTCACATCTTGCCTGATGAATCTCCTCTGCCTTGCTCTATCCCAGAATTCTTTCTGCCTGCCAAATGTCCATCTTTTACTCTACCCTTTCCTATAGGCCATAGGTTTTTTTTTTTAATTGACAGACAATGCATCTATAAAATGCACAACATATTCCTTCTACAGTAGTTCTTTATCATTATGGTGGGAAACAGATGGGTGCAGTAGAAGTTTCAGTGTCTTTAAAAACTCAGTTAAGGCTGGGTGGTGGTGGTGGAGCATAACTTTAATCCCAGCACTTGGGGTGCAGAGACAGGCAGATCTCTGAGTTTGAGATCAGCCTGGTCTACATAGTGAGTTCCAGGAAAGCCAAGGTTACACAGAGAAACTCTGTATCAAAAACAACAACAACAACAACAAAAACCTCAGTTATGTGAGTTAAACATGTTTTTGTTTTAATTCCAGGTTTAGGATATGGGCCTGCTTTAGATTGTCCACAACAGCAGACTATTTGCTTGGGGCAGACTCTGAGAAGAGCATTATCTTTGCCAACTGCAGATAGTTTAATTCTGAGGACTCTGGAGAGGGAATAGATGCCAGAGCCAAGAGAGAGTTGGGGGGGGAGGCTCCAAGAAAGAAGAAGGCTCCCTGCTACTCCTGGTTGCTGTTTATACAGTTTGAAAAGATATGTTGATACAAAGATTTGACATGCCCCAAGGATCCAAACAACCCCAACCAACAGGAAGTAGCTAAAGAAAACTATGCACCCTTTCCCCACAAACTAACCTTCTTCCTCTCCTACCTGGTGTTGGAATGTTGGAAGGAGTTCGGGTAGAGAAGGGAGGAAGAGACTTAAGAAACCCAAATAAAATAAAAATAGCTTTAAATGGCCCTACAGATGAGATGATCTCTAGAGCAGTAGCTGAGAGCTTTACATCCTGATCTTTAGGCAGAGAACATGACACTGGGCCTGACATGGGCTTTTGAAATCTCAAAGCCATCCCTAGTAAAACACATTCTCCAACAAGGCAACATCTACTCCAACGACCTGTCCTTCCCAAACAATTCCACTATCTGGTGACCATTTAAATCCATCAGCCTATAGGGGACATTCTCATTCAGACCATCGCAGACGCTATGGCTGATCAGCATAAAGTAGTTAAAAAGACAACCACTCTTCTCTTCCTATCTATCTAACAAAATCAAAAGGTAGAAATGTTAACTATGATCACATCTTGTAAAGCTGTTCCATTACGATTAAACAATGCAATTCCCAGAACTGAAGTACCTTGGTTCCCACTTGTTTTTTCCAGCCACCTGCTTCCCCATCCTACTGACTCAAAAGATGTTTATCAGTCACCTGACTTTCTTTAACCCACCACTTCCTTTCCAACCAGTGGTAACTGCTG
Source organism: Psammomys obesus (assembly GCF_907164565.1). Taxonomy (NCBI): domain Eukaryota; kingdom Metazoa; phylum Chordata; class Mammalia; order Rodentia; family Muridae; genus Psammomys; species Psammomys obesus. Next base: position 8,001,857 of record NW_026596147.1, read on the forward strand.
ACCACAGGCCAAAAATGGAAAGACTTCAGGCCCCTCTTCCTTCCCAATTCTGTTCTATAACTACCCCAGCTTTTAAGAGGGCTGTGGGCTCTGTTTCTTATGTTAGAGGCCTCCACCACAAGTCCTTTCAATCACTAATCCTTTCTTCTCCTCAAAGACCTTCTAATAGGTTCACCTTGAATTGGGTACAGCACAGGTCCACGCAGATCCTTAGAAAGACTCTATGGGTCCTCATAACTGCACTCACTCCACCAGACACCCAAAAAAAGATGCAAAAGAAAAACAAGTGGCTGTGTGTGGGATGATTCATTTGAGCAACCTGATTTTCCTGCATCAGTTTGGCTTTGAATGCATTACTTATCTTTGTGTCATCGTCACGTTAATGAATCAGCTAATTTTATTCCTGTTCCAAAGAGAACTGTGTAATAAACTGGAGGTGGGGGGCTGGACTGGGGCACATTACTCTTCAATTCATAGTTTTTTTTAATGAAACACCATGAACTCTGCCTTGCAGCATCTCGATTTAGATCAGCATTTAATAATGAGAATACTGAGGAACAAAACTTATTTGGACATTAGCCAGAAGTAACTCACCAGTTTCTGATCTATAGAAATATCTTTTCTTTATTCTGTTGAAGACTTTGTATGGGGTTGAAAACGATGTGACAAGGAGAGTACCTTGGAATTCCACCAGTAGGCAACAGGGTGAGGCAGGGTAGGGGGCTCAGGAAATTACTGGGCCTGGCAAGGAATAGGAGACCTTTACCCTGGAATCTGGATGGAGCCACTCACCAGCAGAGAATCAAGAATTCCAACAGAATATTTCCTGCAAAAGGTCCCAATATAGAGGCAATATTTATTTTCACTAAGTCTCAAGGAAACATTTTATACCTGTGGCTTCTTCCAGCACTCCTCACCCTGCCCCCGACCCTAAGCCTCTCCCTCCTAGGGGCTTGGCTTCAGATTCCCTTCCCTGAGCCTGATCTCTCTATAACTCAGTGATGCTATGGGCATGGCTCTATCAGCAATGCGCCAGAACAGGCTTTCTAGGAAGGAAAAGTACATTATCTCATTAAAGAGCCAATTACCTGTCCCGCTTCTTTAGCTTGGCTTAAAGTGAATCCACCAGCCTGGAGACATGGCTCTGTGGTAAAGGGTGACTTGATACACTTGAAGAAGACCTGGGTAGATTCCATGGGCAACATGGTAGTTCACAACCGTCCATAACTCCAGTTCCATGGGATCTCGTGCCCTCTTCCAACCTCTGTGGGCACGTGCTATGGATGAGGTACGCATACATACGTGCAGGCCAAAAATTCACATACAAAATTAATAACTATTTTAATAAAGTTTTTGTTTTAATTAATTAAATTAGTTGTTAATGAATTACTTGTTGTAACCTGACATTTTACCTCCTAGTCCCCACATAGAGGTATGAGGTAAAATTAAATTCAAGTTCCCAGAGTCTATGTGCCTAAGCATGGGATGCAATTCAATAGTTCAGTGTTTGCTGCTTAGAATAAAACAACAGATGAAAATGTATGTTCTGTTAGAGGTAAGATCGCTACCTCCTGCCATGTTTCTTACTCCTAGAAAGCCGGAAGGTGAGCTTCGCCTACCCTAAGTCCCAGCCAATCAGCTTTAAGTGCTTTGCCTAGCTACCTAGACACAAACACAATATACCTGGAACAAAATCTATTCTGTTTAGTGGTCAAAATGATGTAATGCCGCCCCTCCTCGCTTCCTACACCTGGTTATCTGGTCATTACCTGCCTTAGAAACAGACCAGCATCCTATCTGGCTCCCTCGTCCAGATTAAGGCCTGTTCAGCCTTCAATGAACTTCCTGAGTCTGGTGTCCTAGTGGTCAGTACGCAGCTCTTCCTGAACTCATCACAATTGTATTAATTAATTTAAAATTAATACTTTCAAAAAGTGGATACACCTTTGTGAGGAACAGTCTCTTGGCCAGGTGATTGGCAGGCCTAGTTAGATTAACCCTTGTTTTGCGTAGCTTGGACTGTTGGCCAGAGGTACATTCCACTCTTTTAACCAGGAAGAAGCAGCTTTCCCTTCATCTAGGAGGCATGCTAATGGACTCTACCCAATCCCCATGCGTGCTTCCATCGGCTGTCTGGTTTCCTCCCCTTACTGTCTGTCAGCTAGGAAATACTAGAGAACTCTTACCCTGGGTTTGAGAGACGTTCTACTAGATTATTGAGCCTAGGGAGGGGGCTATGAGAACACCTGAGTTAAAGATGTTTAGTCAGAACAGGTAGCCAAGACAATTGTGGTAATGGTCAGATATGAGGTCAGTTTTATAGGTCTGAGCTGGTGGAATCTGACACTCACTTGGTGTCAGAATGAATTGTCCTGGAAGACATGGGGGGTGGGGGAAGGTGGGGAGGACCAGTGGTTGGCATTACAAAATGCTCCCAATGGGGCCTGGGATGAGGGCAATTAGTGGTTAGCATTAGAAACTGCCCCTGAAAAACCTGCCCTTGGCTTCTAGAGCCCTGTTCCTCTAGACCACTGTTGTTTTAGTACAAAAATAATTTTATGGTTGGAGTCACAACAACATGAGGAACTGTATTAAGGGGTTGCAGCATGATGAAGGTTTAGAGGCAGCAATGTGAAGCTAAAGAGCACAGAATTATGAGTCGTTATGAGTTGGGTATAAAGTGTGTCTCCGAATGTAAATGTGAGATTGAAACGAAAACGGTTGACCTTGTAAATGTAGACGGTAAACTTCAAAGTAGTGGGGAGAGAAGTACAAAGAGAAACATTGGAATATAGAACTATAGGGGCTGAGGTGGCTCAGGGGTTAAGAGCACAGTCTGTTCTTCCAGAGGTCTTGAGTTCAATTCCCAGCAACCATACGGTGGCTCACAACCATCTACACTGGGATCTGATGCCCTCTTCTGGCATGCAAGTGTATATGCAGACAGAGCACTCATCTACATAAAACAAATAAATCTTTTTTTTTTTTTAAATGAAGTTTAAACACAGAATTCTAAGGAGCTGCTCTTCTTGGGGCAGAGTAAAAGGCAAAATAAACAAAAAGGGGGTCAAAGGGACAGAATTTCCCCACCACTGTGAGGAAAACCCCCAGGAATAATGCATGCCCAGATGTCAAATACCTTCAAGGCTTCAAGAAGGGATCAAACCAACAGAAATGACTTACTGGTCTTTGGGGATATTTACTGACTTTCAGGTCCTGTAGGGGACCAGAGTCAGGATCTATGTCATAGATTTAAGGGTGAATCAACAATGAGGAAGTAAAGATGCTTATGGCTGCAACCTTAGTTCATTCATTCTAGGTCCCAGCATTATTTTAGCAGCAAAGAAAAGAAGGAAGGAAGGAAGGAAGGAAGGAAGGAAGGAAGGAAGGAAGGAAGGAAGGAAGGAAGGAAGGATTGATTTGAGAATAATCCCTGATTTGTTCTTATAGGCACTATCACTTTAGATGGAAAGAAACCACCCTCACATGATAAATGAAACAAAAACTACTTTTTTGTTCACCATATTTTTATTTCCATTATTATGCTAACATCAGCAAATACCGATCTGATCGGATGGTTTACAGCTTGGTGATATTTATTCTTCAGCCAACGTGTGCAGTGTCCATTATGCACAGACGCATGCTGCTGGCTCCTGAGCACACAGGGAGCTGCCTCGGCCATTTTTATCTTGTGCATCTACGTAGCTATCTTTACAGTTCCTCCCATAGATACTCCCAATCCTTGGATAATAAATGATGATACTATTGAAAGATTAATGCCATTTCCTATACATTTAGATTAAAACTGTCCACGGCTTGTCTCCTCTCTCTAAAAGTTGTTTCAAACTGTGGGTCACACGTCAGATAGCCTGCATATAAGATATTTACATTACAATATAAGATAGCAGCAAAATGACAGGAAGTAGCACAGAAATAATTTTACGGTTGGGGTCATGACAGCATGAGGAACTGTTTTAAGGGGTTGCAGCATTAGGAAGGCTTAGAGGCAGCAATGGGAAGCTAAAGAGAACAGAATTGGTGTCATGAGTTGGATATAAAGTGTCCCCCCCCCCCCCAAAGGCTCAGCTTTAACCTTATCCCTGTTTAAAATACGTCATTTCCGGGCTACAGAGGTGGCTCAACACTTGCTGCTCGAACAAAGAATCTAGATCCAGCTCCCAGCACCCGCGTGGTGGCTCACAACTGCCTGTAACTCTGATTCCAGGGCATCTGACACCCTCCTCTTGTCTTGTGGGGACTGCAGGTCTGTGCTGCATATACAGACACTCAGGCAAACAGCCATGTACATAAAATAAAAAATAAATAAATCCTTAAATAATACTAAAACACATCTCTTCAAATATCTTGAAGTACGCATCCACTTACAGCAAACTCCCAGTTTTTTGTTGCTTGAAACTTATTTTATTAGTTTCATTATTTAAAAATACCTCCCCTAAATATAGAATTCCAGGCTAGTTGCTATTTTCCCAGCACAGAAAGACTCAATTGCACCACATCTCCATTTGTCCCTGATGAGAAATCAAGAGGGATTAAACTTTCTTTTTAAGGAAATATGGTTTTTTCTTTCTGGAACTTCTTCCTATGTGTCTGTGGTTTTCTTTTCTCTTATTATGGTGTGTCGAGGCTGGATATCTTTCTGCTTTTACACTGAAGATGCATGAGGCTTTGTAAAAATACGGGCTGAAGGCTTTACTCAGTTCTCAAGATTCCAAGAACTGATCAACAGACTCGGCTGGCCTTGTCACAGGACCTTTGAACTTTAACCCCTATGCTATGTGACACAGCATCACTTGAATCAACTCTTCTGCCTTCCCACTGGCAGCTTAAGGTAGGAGGCTGCAGCTGAAATCATTCTCTCTGTTCTCAGAAAGCTAGCTATGGGAGAAGTCTTTAGAGGGATTTCCAAGGGTATGATCCCAGTGTGACAAAACCATAAACTGAGCACGGGGGCGCATGCCCACAGCCCCGCTCAGGAGGTAGAAGGATGGGGATGGCAAGTTGAAGGTCGCCCTCAGCTACATAATGAGTTCAAGGTCAGCCTGGATTGCATGAGGCCTTGTCTCAAATATCGACCATTTCTCTAGCCCCTGCTTAATTAATCTTAGCAGTTCTTTCCTGTACCTTACTCCAAATGGGGGACAGCTGAAGTTACACAGTGAAATTCTAAGGAAACAGGCAGCAGAGCCCAAGATTTTTCATTTTGTGGGTATTGAACAATTGCTCAAGACACTAAAGCAAGCAAAGAATGTACACGAGCCCTTTTCCTGCTACAGAGGAGAGGATTCTCATCAGCATTCTGCATCGGCACCATAGCTGCTGATACGGAAGGGGGCAGAGTGCATTCACTCTCATTAATATGCTGAAAATATTTGCTCTTCGACATCTGTCATTTCGCATAACTACGAACACAAACCATCGGCACCATCTGGGATGTCGGGGCCAAGGGGAGCATGACTGTTTGAAATTCCCTTCCAATTTAATTTTGCAGTTTTCAAAAGCCTTGTTTCTCTTCCATGATAATAGCAGGGAGAAATAATTAACAATTATCCTCTGAGTGATAAAATTACTACAAATTAAGAAACAGTTATGAATATAAATTACAAATAATTATGTAACAGGGACACAGCAAGTGCAGAACTAATGAAACAAAGTTAATTGGAGCCACTGAGACGCCATTTTGTTTTTTATTTATTTGTATGGCCCCTGAAGGACAGGCTATCTCAAGATGCTTTGCCACACCTGGAATTATAATTCAGAAGGCTAGCTGAAAGTCTGCTCACAAGTGCCCATTGTCAGTGGTGCAGGTCTGTAAGTCTTTGGGGGACACTCAAAAGAACAGATGTACTACCACAAATGGCAAGATAATTAACACGAACACGAAGTGTAGGGGTGATGACGTGGGTTGGCCAATTTCTTCTTTCATTTTTTTCGTGTGTGTGTGTGTGTGTGTGTGTGTGTGTGTGTGTGTGTGTTAATGTGTAGACCAGTTATTTTCTCACTGTGTGGTGATGTCAAAAAAAATGACCAAAACACAAGACCTGAACGAGCATCACACACATCAACATAATAATATGTGTTGAGGGGTGTCTCACAGAAGCCACCCCTACCGGCGACTAAGGGATGCTGAGAGTGGGAGAAATTATCTCCCTCAAGGTGAGATCCCCCTTACTGCTTAGCTGATACCAAGCTGTGAGCCCTGAAATCATGTATGTGCAAAAAACACTAAAAGACTCAAAAGATTGTATTTCTGTGTGTGTGTGTGTGTGTGAGAGAGAGAGAGAGAGAGAGAGAGAGAGAGAGAGAGGGAGAGACAATAACAACTAAAGACAAGGGACAAGTAGGCCAGGAGTTTGAGAGAAAATGGTGGGGGCAAATGGGAGAAGTTGTAGGGGGAAAAAAAAAACAGAAGGAAATAGTGTAATTACTTACGTTTAAAGGAAATTTTAAGCTATATTTTATGTGTATAAGTGTTTGTCTGTATGTTTGTATGTGCATGACATACGTGCCTGGTACCCTAGAGGTCAGAAAAGGGCATCAAATCCTTAGGATTTGTGGGTATTGGGATGTGTGGGTATTGGGAATTGAACCTGGGTCTTTCGTAAGTGCTCTTAACTGCTGAGCCAACTCTCTAGTGCTACTTTTTAATATTTTTGTTGTTTTTTGAGACAGGGTTTCTCTGTGTAGTCTAAGCCACATCAGAGGTTGCAGCTGCCTGGCTGAGTGCTGAAGTGTGCTCGGCACACAGAGATGGCCTGCCTGCAGTGGCTTGGAGAGCTATTGAAGGATTATCTTTCCAATCAACAGCTGGTGTTCAACTAATGGAGCAAGAGTGGCTACAAGTGAGAAGATACAGACTACAGAACTGACCCAGGAAAGATTCTAAAATAACACTGCAACACAGTAGCCATAACAAAAATAATAGAATTCCGGGGAGTAAGGAGAAAGAAGCAAAGGTTTCTAGAGTTGCCATATTATCATGTTACAAATGTACCCAAACGTTTTGAGATGTGACAAGAAGCAAGAAGCCATGGCATACATGCAGAGCAGCAACTGGAAGAGTCTTATTCAGGGATTCTATTGTGACCAAACACCATGACCAAAAAGCAAGTTGGGGACAGAAGGGGTAATTCAGTTTATGCCTCCACAACACCATTCATCATTGATGGAAGTTATGACAGGAACTCAAACAGAGCAGGAATCTGGAGGCAGGAGCTGATACAGAAACCAGGGAGGAGTGCTGCTTACTGGCTTGCTTCCCATGGCTTGCTCAACCTGCCTTTTTTTTTTTTTTAAATAGAACCCAGGACCATCAGCCCAGAGATGGAATCACCCACAATGGACTAGGCCCTTTCCCATCAATCACTAATTAAGAAAATGCCTTGCAGCCCTGTCTTGTGGAGGCATTTTCCTCAACTGAGGTCCCCTCCTTTGAGATAACTCCAGCTTATGTCAAGTTGACACAGACTAACCAGCACAGAAATTATATCTTACAAAGCGCGGGTGCTGAACTGACTTCAAGTGAGTGGGGGTGGGGCTAGAGAGATAGTTCAGCAGTTAAGAGCATTGGCTGCTCTTCTAGAGGACCCAGGTTCAATTCCCAGCACCCACACAGCAACTAAAAACTATTTATAACTCCAGTCCCTGGGGATCTGAAGCCCTCTTCTGGCCTCAAAGGGCACCAGACATACATATGGTACATAAACTTACATGCAGACAAAACTCTTCATTCACATAAAATAATAATAATGAAATAAGATTTTAAAACAGTAACAATGACTAAGATGTCTGCCGGAGCCAGCCAGCAGAGTCGAATGGTTCTTGAGTCGGGAGTGAGGATTAATATTATTTAAATAAACACACAGCACACAGGAAACTTTTTTAAAGGTCCAGACTCGACAGCCACAGCAAAAGGCAGGCTGCTGCAGCAAGCAGTGCAAGCAGCAAGTCTCAAGTCTCTGCCTCCAGCCCTCTGTTTCCTAACATTTAGATTTCCCACATTATACTTGCTTTTTGTGAAATCTTAGGTCTGGTTCATGCTCCACGTCCTCCAAGCTCTCTCCTCCAGCTCTGCTCTTCTCGTGCTCCTCCTCCTTCTCGCCCCTTCCTGTTCTCTACCTCCTACCCTCTTTCCTGTCCTCTGGCTCTTCCCATAGCACAACATCGTATCTAGTTGCTTTATTTGTGTCCTGTTTACACAAGAGTTGAGACAGGATGCTTGGAGCATCATCTTCAGCCTTCTTCTGCAGTAACTGTCGGCCTGTCTTTTTATTGTAGAGTTTCTAAGCCAGAGTAGAAACATCTCAGAACAATGGTTTAATTTGCACAAGGAGCCTGAGGAAGAGGTGTGATCCTCACAAGCTATCCTACCTGCTGTCACAAACAAAAGGAGATGGACTTGCAAATTCTACCCTGCCTTTAGAGAAGGTCCGATAAAAGCAGTCTCTCCGCTGAGATTTAAATATCAAAGCAGCTGCCAGAGGCACCGCTCCCGACAGACGTCTTTTTAAAATATCTCCCAAAAACTAAAAAAAAAATGACATCCTAGGATTAGAATGAAGCTTTGAGAGTGATGTCTCATCCAATCCAGAATTTAATATAGAGATAAAGATGATTTTTAAAAGAACCAAACAGAACCAGTGCAAGACTAACATGTCTGGAGAGTTCCAGCTAAGACAAAACTGAGTTCCAGTACAGCCAGGACTCGTAGAGAAACTGTCTTGAAAACTATAGTAGAAGAAGAAGAAGAAGAGGAGGAGGAGGAGGAGGAGGAGGAGGAGGAGGAGGAGGAGGAGGA